>NC_064833.1:3372500-3696666 GCF_024166365.1 Elephas maximus indicus | reverse complement strand
CAGCCACTCCTTGGAAGCCTTATGGGGCAGTTCTACCCTGTCCTATAGCGCTGGAATTTGACTAATCAACTGGAATGGGTTTGGTTTTGGGTTTTGTCTGAACTGCTGGGCCCTCTGTGACCTGGCCCCTCCCTGCCGGCCCCTCCCCTTTTCCTCCTGTCCCAACCTGCCCCCAGGACAGCTGGTCTCAAGGACTTGCCCCTTTCACCTGGATAATCACTCCTTATCCTTCCAGAGTCCCCTGGGTCACCCACACCTGGCCAGGAAGCCGGAACAGCGCCCACCAGAGTACAAGGCATGGTGGTAGCTGCTGCCACTCACCTGGGTTCAAGTCCCAGCTCTGCCACTTACCAGCTGTGTGACAGTGGGCAAGTTCCTAAACTTCTCCGTGTCTCTAAAACGGGAGAGGGTGAAACGCGTTAGCGTGTCTGGCTCACGGGAAGCCTTGAAGGCCCAGCTCTCAGCTCTTCTTACCACGGGAGCCCCTCCATCGCCGGCCGGCACCCCCGGGGCCCCCTTGGCCTGGCCCGGAGTCCCGCCAGGTGCGCGGCGTCCCGCCTCTGCTGGCGACCTGGCGGCCCAGGGAGGGCAGGACGCTCGCAGGGACGCTCGGCCCACCTGGCCCGGTGCGGCCTTCGGCCTCGGCTCCGGGCGGCTCCGGGAGCGCAGGGTCTCTCCGGGCGGCGGGATCTGCGCCCCCTGCTGGCCGGGGGGCGACTGCGCTGGCTGCGCGCCGCGACCAGGGCGAGTGACCTGCGCTCGGCAAGTGCCCGCGGGGCCAGGTGCTGGGTGCTCCTGTTCCCACTCCGCAGGTGACGAGCAGCGGCTGAGGGCTTGCCCAGGGCACGCTGGGCAGCGGCAGCGCTGGATTTGAAATCAGGACTTTCTCCTCTGCAGGGCACTTTTCTGTCCTCCCCTTCCTCCTCGCCAAACGCTGCCTGTACTCAAGGCCCCACCCACCGTTAGAAAACACCCTTGATTCAACAAACCTTGGCCGAGTGAGCGTGGACCAGGCTGAGCCTGTGCCAGGAGCTGCTAGGAGCTCCAGGGCAGCCGGTACGCGGGCCAGAGATGAAGGCGGCGCTGCCCCCTCCCCATTACGGTGAGCGAATAAATGCTTGTTGAATGAATACATGACTAAATAAATACCCTCAGTGCTAACTGACTGGGACAAACCCAACACACTCTTGGCTGGCAGGCAAACTCTTACACATCCTTGAAAACCCTATTCAGGGACACCTCTTCCAGGAAGGAGGAGTCTTCTGAAATCCCTCAAGGAGATGACCTAGCCCATTTCACCTTGGAAGTTCGAGTCCACTCAGAGGCACCTGGGAAGAAAGGCCTGGAGATCTACCTCCAAAAAATCAGCCATTGAAAACCCTGTGGAACACGGTTCTACTCTGACACACATGTGGTTGCAGTGAGTTGCAGTCTACTCGGTGGCAGTGGATAAATAGCTGTTGTAAGCCACTGAGCTTTGGGGGGTTGTTAGACAACATATTGCGGCAAGGGTTAACCATGACAGTCATCCATAAGTCAGTCTCTGGTCCCTCCTAGCTCCAAATCCTGTAACTGTGACCCTGTTGTGTAAGGCAAAGTGAGGTAGGTTAAACCTTCCTCCCAAGATGGTTTAATTGATTTATTTGATTTTTGGTGTTGTTGAAAATATACACAGCAGGACATACACCAATCCAGCAGTTTCTACACTTACAATTCAGTGACAGTGATCACATTCTATGAGTTGTGCAACCATTCTCACCCTCCTTTTCTGAGTTGTTCCTCCTCCATTAACACAAACCCCCTGCCCCCTAACTTTCCGGTCTAATCTTTCAAGTTGTCAGTTTGACCCCATATAGATAGATCTTAAAAGAGGACAGTGCTCAAGTCCCAAGGTTGGTTTTTGTTTTGTTTTGGAACAGCTTTATTGGGATATATTTCACATACTGCACAGTTCACTCACGTAAAGTGTGCAAGGTATGGTTTTTAGTCTATTCACAGAGTTGTGCAAGCTTCGCCACAATCAATCTTAGAACACTTTCTTCTCTTTAAAAAGAAACCTGTAACAGTCTCCCTCCCTTCTCCCCTCCCCCAGCCCCTGGCAGCCACTGGTCTGCTTCTGTCTCTATGGTTTGTCTACTTCAGATAATTGGAGTCATATGTGGTCTTTTGTGACTGGCTTCTTTCGTTCAACATCATGTCTTCAAGATTCATCCGTGTTGTAGCGTGTATTTCATTCCTTTTTTTTTTTTTAATAACTTTTATTAAGCTTCAAGTGAACGTTTACAAATCCAATCAGTCTGTCACATATAAGTTTACATACATCTCACTCCCTACTCCCACTTGCTCTCCCCCTCTTGAGTCAGCCCTTTCAGTCTCTCCTTTCTTGACAATTTTGCCGGCTTCCCTCTCTCTCTATCCTCCCATCCCCCCTCCAGACAAGAGTTGCCAACACAATCTCGAGTGTCCACCTGATATCATTAGCTCACTCTTCCTCAGCGTCTCTCTCCCACCCACTAACCAGTCCCTTTCATGTCTGATCAGTTGTCTTCGGGGATGGTTCCTGTCCTGTGTCAACTGAAGGTCTGGGGAGCATGGCCGCCGGGATTCCTCCAGTCTCAGTCAGACCATTAAGTTTGGTCTTTTTATGAGAATTTGGGGTCTGTATCCCACTGATCTCCTGCTCCCTCAGGGGTCCTCTGCTGTGCTCCCTGTCAGGGCAGTCATCGATTGTGGCCGGGCACCAACTAGTTCTTCTGGTCTCAGAATGATGTAGGTCTCTGGTTCATGTGGCGCTTTCTGTCTCTTGGGCTCTTAGTTGTCGTGTGACCTTGGTGTTCTTCATTTTCCTTTGCTCCAGGTGGGTTGAGACCAATTGCTGCATCTTAGATGGCCGCTTGTTAGCATTTAAGACCCCAGACGCCACATTTCAAAGTGGGATGCAGAATGATTTCATAATAGAATTATTTTGCCAATTGACTTAGAAGTCCCCGCAAACCATGTTCCCCAGACCCCCGCCCTTGCTCCGCTGACCTTTGAAGCATTCATTTTATCCCGGAAACTTCTTTGCTTTTGGTCCAGTCCAATTGAGCTGACCTTCCATGTATTGAGTGTTGTCTTTCCCTTCACCTAAAGCAGTTCTTATCTACTGATTAATCAATAAAAAACCCTCTCCCACCCTCCCTCCCTCCCCCCCTCATAACCACAAAAGTATGTGTTCTTTTCAGGTTTACTATTTCTCAGGATCTTATAATAGTGGTCTTATACAATATTTGTCCTTTTGCCTCTGACTAATTTCGCTCAGCATAATGCCTTCCAGGTTCCTCCATGTTATGAAATGTTTCAGAGATTCGTCACTGTTCTTTATCGATGCGTAGTATTCCATTGTGTGAATATACCACAATTTATTTACCCATTCATCCGTAGATGGACACCTTGGTTGCTTCCAACTTTTTGCTATTGTAAACAGAGCTGCAATAAACATGGGTGTGCATATATCTGTTTGTATGAAGGCTCTTGTATCTATAATATTTCATTGTATGGACATACCATGTTTTAACTTTCCATTCACCAGTTGATATGCATTTGTTTCCGTGTTTGGGGTATTATCAACAATGCTGCTATGAACATCTGTGTACAACTTTTTGTGTGGACATGTATTTTCATTTCTCTTGGATGTGTACCTAGGAGTGGAATTGCTGGGTCATATAGAACTCTGAGTGTTTAAGAGTTCTTCGTTGGAGGAACTGCCAAACTGTTTTCTAAAGCTGTGGCGCCATTTTACATTCCTCTCAGCAATGCATGAGGGTTGCGGTCTCTTCACATCCTTGCCAACACTTGTTATTATATATTCGAACTGCCACCCTTTTGGTTAGTAGTCTGAGCTCTTAACCACTGCCCACCAGGTCCATTCCGTAACGGCCATCCTAGTGGGTGTGAAGCAGGATCTCATTGTGATTTGGCTTTGCATTTCCCTAATGCCTAGTTATATCCAGCATCTTTTCATATACTTATTGATCGTTTGAATTTCTTTGGAGAAATTTCTATTAAAGTCTTTTTCCCATTTTTTAAATTGGTTTATCTGTCTTTTTATTGTTGAGTCATAAGAATTCTTTATATTTTCTGGATACAACCAAAACCCAAACCCACTGCCATCAAGTCAACTCTGACTCTAGTGACCCCGTAAGGTTTCCAAGCAGTAAATCTCCATGGAAGCAGATTGGTACATCTTTCTCCCACAGAGCCGTAGGTGATTTCAAACCAGTGACCTCTTGGTTAGCAGGCGATCGCTTTAACCACTGTGCCACCAGGCTCTTTATATTCTGGATACAAGTCCCTCCTCAGATACGTGATTTACAGATATTTTCCCCCACTGTGTTCATTGTCTTTTGGTGTCCTTTGAAACACAAAAATTTTAGTTTTGATGAGGTCCCATTTACTTATACATTTTTTTGTTGCTTGTGCTCTTGATGTCATGTCTACAAAAAGCCGTTGCCTAGTCCAAGGTCGTGAAGATTTACCCCTACATTTTTTTCTAAGAGTTTTCTAGTTTTAGCTGTTACACTTGGGTCAATGATCCATCTTGAGTTAATTTTTGTATGTGGAGTGAGGTAGAGGTCCAACTTCATTCTTTTATATTTGGATATCCGGTTGTCTCAGTACCACTGGCTGAGAAGACCATTCTTTCCTGATTGAATTGTTCTGGCACCCTTGTGGAAATCAATTGAAATTGAATGTAAAAGTGAGAGTTTATTCCTGGACTCTCAATTCCATTCCGTTGGTCCGTATGTCTGTCCAAATGCCAGCACCACACTGTCTTCATTACTATGGCTTTGTAGGAAGTTTTGAAATCAGGGAGTGTAAGTCCTCCTGCTTTCTTCTCTTTCAAGATTGTTTTGACTATTCAGTGTCCCTTGGATTTCCATATGAATGTTAGGATCAGCTTGCCAATTTCTGTAAAAAAGTCAACTGAAATTTACACAGGGGTTGTGTTAAATCTGTAGATCAATGTGGGGAGTACTGCCATCTTAACGATACTAAGCCTTCTGGTCCTTCTGATATATGAAAATGTTGTAAATGTAATATTATTTTTGGAGCAGTTAAAACTTGTACATGGTGAAAAAATTTAAAAGAAAGGACAGAATGGTGATAAAGAGAAGGGTCTCTTTTTTCTTTGTTATATATATATATATATATATATATGGAAACCCTGGTGACATAGTGGTTAAGTGCTATGGCTGCTAACCAAAGGGTCAGCAGTTTGAATCTGCCAGGCGCTCCTTGGAAACTCTATGGGGCAGTTCTACTCTGTCCTATAGGGTCACTATGAGTCAGAATCAACTCAACGGCACTGGGTTTTGTGTATATGTATATATATATATATATATATATATATACACATATATATGTAACATGCAATCCACCACGGTATGGCAAGCTGACAGATGTGTGGTCCACTTATTGTGGGGCCTTGCGTGTTGCTCTGATGTTGGAAACTTTGCCACTGGTATTTCAAATACCACCAGCAGGGTCACCCATGGTGGACAGGTTTCAGTGGAGTTTCCAGAGTAAGACAGACTAGGAAGAAGGATCTGACAATCTATGTCTGAAACAAATTGGCCAGTGAAAACCTTCTGAATAGCAGTGGAACACTGTCTGATATAGTGCTGGAAGATGAGCCCCTCAGGCTGAAAAAGGCACTCAAAATACCCCAGGGGAGGAGCTGCCTCCTCAAAGTAGAGTCAACCTTAACGACGTGGATGGAGTCAAGCTTTCGGGACCTTCATTTGCTGTTGTGACACGACTCAAAATATGAAGAAACAGCTGCAAATACCCATTAATAATCAAAATGTGGGATGTATGAAGTATGAATCTAGGAAAACTGGAAGTTGTCAAAATAAAATGGAACGCACAAAGATCAATATCCTAGGCATTAGTGAGCTGAAAGGACTGGTATTGGCCATTTTGGATTGGATAGTCATATGGTCTACTATGCCAGGAATGACAGCTTGAAGAGAAATGGTATTGCATTCATCTTCAAAAAGAACATCTTAAGATCTATCCTGAAGTACAACGCTGTCAGTGATAAGATAATATCCATATGCCTACAAGGAAGACCAGTTAGTATGACTATTATTCAAATTTACACACCAGCCATTAAGGCCAAAGACGAAGAGATTGAAGATTTTTACCAACTTCTGCAGTCAAAAATTGATCAAATATGCAATCAAGAGGCATTGATAGTTAGTGGTGATTGGAATGTGGAACTTAAAAACAAGAAAGATTGGTAGTTGGAAAATACAGACTTGGTGGTAGAAACAATGCCGGAGATTGCATGATAGACTTTTTCAAGAAAATACCTTTTCTCAACAACATAAATGACGACTATATATGTGGACCTCGCTGAATGGAATACACAGGAATCAGATCAACTACATCTGTGGAAAGAGATGATGGAAAAGCTCAATATCATCAGTCAGAACAAGGCTGAGGTTGACTGCAGAACAGATCATCAGTTGCTCAAATGCAAGTTCAAACTGAGGTTGAAGAAAATTAAAACAAGTCCACAAGAGTATAGTACAACCTTGAGTATATTCCATCTGATTTTGGAAACCAACTCAAGAAAAGATTTGATGCACTGAACGCTAATGACCAAAGACCAAATGAATTGTGGGATGAAATCATGGACATCATACATGAAGAAAACAAAAAGTCATTAAAAAGACAGAAAAGAAAGAAAAGACCAAAATGGTTGTCAGAAGAGACTCTGAAACTTGCTCTTGAACATAGAGTAGCTAAAGTGAATGGAAGAAATGGAGAAGCACAAGAGCTAAACAGATTTCAAAGGGTGGCTCGAGAAGACAAAGTGAAATATTATAACGAAATGTTCAAAGACCTAGAGTTAGAAAACCAAAAGGGAAGAACATGCTCAACATTTCTCAAGTTGAAAGAACTGAAGAAAAAATTCAAGCCTCGAGCTGCAATATTGAAGGAGTCTATGGGCAAAATGCCCCCCCGGTGTCTGTCAGTTTGTCTTACTGTGGGGGCTTGTTTGTTGCTGTGATGCTGGAAGCTATGCCACTGGTATTTGGATACCAGCAGGGTCACCCATGGAGGACAGGTTTTAGCGGAGCTTCCAGACTAAGACAGACTAGGAAGAAGGATCCGGCAGTCTACTTCAAAGTATGCTGAGCAAATAATCCGAGAAGCTGGATTATATGAAGAACGGGGCATTGGGATTAGAGAAAGACTCATTAACAACCTGCATTATGCAGCTGACACAACCTTGCTTGCTGAAAGTGAAGAGGACTTGAAGCATTTACTAACGAAGACCAGAGACCACAGCCTTCAGTATGGATCACACCTCGACATAAAGAAAACAAAAATCCTCACAACTGGACCAATAAGCAACTTCATGATAAACACAGAAAAGATTGAAGTTGTCAAAGGTTTCGTTTTATTTGGATCCACGATCAACAGCCTTGGAAGCAGCAGTCAAGAAATCAAATGATGCATTGCATTGGGCAAATCTGCTGCAAAGGACTTCTTTAAAGTGTTGAAAAGCAAAGATGTCACCTTGAAGACTAAGGTGCGCCTGACCCAAGCCATGGTATTTTCAATTGCATCATATGCATGTGAAAGCTGGACAATGAATAAGGAAGACAGAAGAAGAATTGACGCCTTTGAATTGTGGTATTGGCAAAGAATATTGAATATAACATGGACTGCCAAAAGAACGAACAAATCTGTCGTGGAAGAAGTGCAACCCGAATGCTCCTTAGAAGCAAGGATGACGAGACTGCATCTTACATACGTTGGACATGTTGTCAGGAGTGATCAATCTCTGGAGAAGGACATCATGCTTGGCAAAGTACAGGGTCAGTGGAAAAGAGGAAGACCCTCAACGAGGTGGACTGACACAGTGGCTACAACATTGAGCTCAAGCATAACAATGATTGCAAGGATGATGCAGGACTGGGCAGTGTTTCATTCTGTTGTGCATAGGATTGCTATGAGTCAGAACCGCCTTAACGGCACCTAACAACAACAACATGGGCAAAATACTGAACAACGCTGGAAGCATCCAAAGAAGATGGAAGGAATACACAGTCACTGTACAGAAAAGAACTGGTCGACATGCAACTATTTCAGGAGGTAGTATATGATCAAGAACCAATGGTATTGAAGGAAGAAGCCGAAGCAGCACATAAGGCATCAGGGAAAAACAAGGCTCTCGGAGTTGATGGAATACCAATTGAGATGTTTCAACAAACGGTTGCAGCACTGGAGGTGCTCACTTGTCTATGCCAAAAATTTGAGGGGCGGAACCAAGATGGCGGAATAGACAGACGCTTCTGTCGAGCCCTCTTTGCAAAAAAAAAAAAAAAAATAGAGACCCGAAAAAACAAGTGAAACGAGTATATTTGTGACAAGCTGGGAGCCCTGAGCATCAGAGGCAAGCTTAGACAACAAACTGAGGGGCAGGGGGAGGAGGAGGCCGTTCAGAAGCGGAGAGGAGTTACCGGCCCTGAATCGCGGGGAGCCCTCAGGCAGCATTCCCGGAGCTGCGGTGGCAGCGGCGGCGGCGGGCTGGTCCTAGCGTTCGGCCGCCGTTTCCTCAGGGAGAGGCAGCAGCCACCCAGCCCACTCACACCTCCGGAAGCTGAGGAGCACGGCGCTCTCGGCAAAAGCTAAGGACTTGTGTACGTGTTACCGCGCCTTCCCCCCCACCCCCAAGCCAGCTTCAGCAGCTGAATCCCTGGGCCTGAGATAGACCCTGGTGAGCACCTGGAGCTGTCCTCCCGGCCTTGGGGAAGGAAAAAATTTCCAACTGGGGGGAAAAGATCATTTGCTAGCTCCATTAACTGGGCAGCTCACGACAGAAGCAGCTCCTGTCCAGGCATAAACCATCCGTGGACCTTGAGCACCTTTCCCTTCTGCTTGGACCTGTGTGGGCCTATTTCGGGAGAATAGGCCCTTGTTGGCAAACTCCAACCATTTCAGTGGTGTGGTGGAGAGGTGGGTGTTTGACATTTGACATTGCTTTGCCTATTAAACAACGTCCTCACCTACCCACAACAGGGACCTAAGGACTGGTGGCTCCACTTGGGTCGCCCAGCCACCCACGACAGGGGCCCAGGGATAACTGATAACTCCCAGTCCTTACAACAAAATCTTTGGGTGCCCATGGTCCCTCTGCAGAGCCCACCCACCAGCATGCTCTAGGGAACAGAGACACGTTTTCCTCAGAGACACTTGGGGGTCGGTTCTCAGCCCCCTGCCTTGTTCAGAGCGTGACCCCCTGCTGCAATCAGATACAGGTATATATGCCAATCACCCCTGCCGCTCTAAGACTGTAGGACAGAACCTGTACCACACACTTGATATCAGGTACCTGGAAACCTGAGCTGAATTCATGCAAGAAAACTGAAGGGACTCCTAGACTGATATACCTGATAACAGCTCTAGCCAGCTGGGGACAGGACACCAGAGCTCCAAAGGCGAAAATAATCAAGCTAGCTCACTCAAGCAACCCATAGGGGTATACCAAAACAAAACAAAGCAAGCAGTTATGACACAGTGAGCAAACATAAACTAAGACAATAACTTACAGATGGCTCGGAGACAACAGTCAATATCAAGTCACATAAAGAAAGAGGCCGTGATCACCTCAACAGGCTCTCAAAACAAAGAATCCAGGGATTTTCTACATGAAAGTGCATTCCTGGAATTACCAGATGCAGAATACAAAAGTTTAACATACAGAACCCTTCAAGACATCAGAAAGGAAACGAGGCAATACACAGAACAAGCCAAGGAACACACAGATAAAGCAACGGAAGAAATTGGAAAAATTATTCAGGAACATAATGAAAAGTTTAATAAGCTGGAAAAATCCAAAGACAGATAGCAATCAGAAATTCAGAAGATTAACAATAAAATTACAGAATTAGATAACTCAATAGAAAGTCAGAGGAGCAGAATCGAGCAAATAGAAGCTAGAATTTCTAAACTTGAAGATCAATCACTTGGCATTAATATATTTGAAGAAAAATCAGATAAAAGAATTTAAAAAAATGAAGAACCCTTAAGAATCATGTGGGACTCTATCAAGAGAAATAACCCACGAGCGATTGAAGTACCAGAACAGGGAGGAATAACAGAAAATACAGAGAAAATTGTTCTTCAACAATCTTTTTTTTTGGCAGAAAACTTCCCTGTTATCGTGGAAGATGAGAAGATATTTATCCAAGATGCTCATCGAACTCCACATAAGGTAGATCTTAAAAGAAAGTCACCAGGACATATTATAATCAAGCTTGCCAAAACCAAAGAGAAAGAGACAATTATAAGAGCAGCGAGGGATAAAAGAAAAGACACCTATAAAGGAGAGCCAGTAAGAATAAGCTCGGACTACTCGGCAGAAACCATGCAGGCAAGAAGGCAATGGGATGACATATTTAAAAAATTGAAGGAAAAAAATTGCCTGCCAAGAATCATATATCCATCAAAACTCTCTTAAATATGAAGGTGAAATTAAGACATTTCCAGATAAACACAAGTTGAGGGGATTCATAAAAACCAAACCAAAACTACAAGAAATACTAAAGGGAGTTCTTCAGTTAGAAAATCAATAATATCAGGTATTGACCCAAGACTAGAACACTGGGCAGAGCAACGAGAAGTCAACCCAGACAGGGAAATCCAAAAAAAAAAAAAAGCAAGATTAAAAAAAAAAAAAAAAGCCCAACACAGGGTAACGGCGATGTTATTATATAAAAGAAGACAATATTAAAATAATAAAGAGGGACTAAGGTCGCTATGAGTCAGAATCGACTCGACGGCACTGGGTTTTCTGGGTAAGAAATGTAATCATACACCCTCCATATGGAGAGGAAGATATGGTGATACAAAGAAATAAAAGTTAGTTATAAATTTAGAAAAATAAGGGTAAATAATAAGGTAACCACAAAGGAGACAAACTATCCTACTCATCAAAATAAAATACAAGGGAAAAATAGAGACTCACCAGAAGCAAAATCAACAACAACAAATATGAGGAAAGGACAATATATAAAGAAAATCTACTCAACACATAAAATCAAGTGGGAAAAAGAAGCTGTCAACACACAAAAAAAGACATCAAAATGATAGCACTAAATTCATACCTATCCATAATTACCCTGAATGTAAATGGGCTAAATACACCAATAAAGAGACAGAGAGTGGCAGAATGGATTAAAAAACAAGATCCGTCTGTATGCTGCCTATAAGAGACACACCTTAGACTTAGAGACATAAACAAACTAAAACTCAAAGGATGGAAAAAAAAATATATCAAGCAAACAACAATCAAAAAAGAGCAGGAGTGGCAATATTAATTTCTGACAAAATAGGCTTTAAAGTTAAATCCATCAGAAAAGATAAGGAAGGACACTATATAATGATTAAAGGGACAATACACCAAGAAGATATAACCCTATTAAATATTTATGCACCCAATGACAGAGCTGCAAGATACATAAAACAAACTCTATCAGCATTGAAAAGTGAGATAGACAGCTCCACAATAATAGTAGGAGACTTCAACACACCACTTTCAGTGAAGGACAGGACATCCAGAAAGAAGCTCAATAAAGACATGGAAGATCTAAATGCCTCAATCAACCAACTTGATCTCATAGACATATACAGAACACTCCACCCAACAGCAACCAACTATACTTTCTTTTCTAGTGCACGTGGAACATTCTCTAGAATAGACCACATATTAGGTCATAAAGCAAGCCTTAGCAGAATCCAAAACACTGAAATATTACAAAGCATCTTCTCTGACCATAAGGGCATAAAAGTGGAAATCAATAACAGGAAAAGCAGTGAAAAGAAATCAAACACTTGGAAACTGAACAATACCCTGCTCAAAAAAGACTGGATTATCGAAGACATTAAGGATGGAATAAAGAAATTCAGAGAATCCAATGAGAATGAAAACACTTCCTATCAGAACCTTTGGGGCACAGCAAAAGCGGTACTCGGAGCCCAATTTATATCAATAAATGCACACATCCAAAAAGAAGAAAAGGCCAAAATCAAAGAATTATCCCTACAACTTGAACACATAGAAAGAGAGCAACAAAAGAAACCCACAGGCACCAGAAGAAAAAAATAATAAAGATTAGAGCTGAACTAAATGAAATAGAAATCAGAAAAACAATTGAAAGAATTAACAAGACCAAAAGCTGTTTTTTTGAAAAACTCAACAAAATTCATAAACCATTGGCCAAACTGACAAAAGAAAAACAGGAGAGGAAGCAAATAACCCGAATAAGAAATGAGATGGGTGATATTACAACAGACCCAACTGAAATTAAAAGAGTCATATCAGATTACTATGAAAAATGATACTCAAACAAATTTGAAAACCTAGAAGAAATGGATAAATTCCTAGAAACACACTACCTACCTAAACTAACACAAACAGAGGTAGAACAACTAAATAGACCCATAACAAAAGAAGACATTGAAAAGGTAATAAAAAAAACTCCCAACAAAAAAAAGCCCTGGCCCGGATGGCTTCACTGCAGAGTTCTACCAAACTTTCAGAGAACAGTTAACACCACCACTACTAAAGGTATTTCAGAGCATAGAAAAGGATGGAATACTACCAAACTCATTCTATGAAGCCACCATATCCCTGATACCAAAACCAGGTAAAGACACCACAAGAAAAGAAAATTACAGGCATATATCCCTCATGAATGTAGATGCAAAAATCCTCAACAAAATTCTAGCCAATAGAGTTCAACAACATGTCAAAAAAATAATTCACCATGACCAAGTGGGATTCATACTAGGTATGCAGGGATGGTTCAACATTAGAAAAACAATTAAAGTAACCCACCACATAAATAAAACAAAAGACAAGAATCACATGATTTTATCAATTGATGCAGAAAAGGCATTTGACAAAGTTCAACACCCATTCATGGTAAAAACTCTCAGCAAAATAGAAATAGAAGGAAAATTTCTCAACATAATAAAGGGCATTAATACAAAGCCAACAGCCAACATCACCCTAAATGGAGAGAGCCTGAAAACATTCCCCTTGAGATCGGAAACCAGACAAGGATGCCTTTTATCACCACTCTTATTCAACATTGTGCTGGAAGTCCTAGCCAGAGCAATTAGGCTAGATAAAGAAATAAAGGGCATCCAGATTGGCAAGAAAGAAGTAAAAGTATCTCTATTTGCAGATGACATGATCTTATACACAGAAAACCCTCAGGAATCCTCTAGAAAACTACTGAAACTAATAGAAGAGTTCAGCAGAGTATAGGGATACAAGACAAACATACAAAAATCAGTTGGATTCCTCTATACCAACAAAAAGAACATCAAAGGGGAAATCACCAAACCAATGCCATTTAGAGTAGGCCCCAAGAAGATAAAATCCTTAGGAATAAATCTTACCAGAGATGTAAAAGACCTGCACAAAGAAAACTACAGTACACTTCTGCAAGAAACCAAAAGAGACTTACATAAGTGGAAGAACATACCTTGTTCGTGGATAGGAAGACTTAACATTATAAAAATGTCTATTCTACCAAAAGGGATCTATACATTTAATGCAATTCCGATCCAAATCCCAAGGACAATCTTCAATGAGATGGAGAAACAAATCACCCATTTCATATGGAAGGGAAAGAGGCCTGAAAAAGAAGAACAAAGTGGGAGGCCTTACTTTACCTGATTTTAGAACCTATTATACTGCCACAGTAGTCAAAACAGCCTGGTACTGGTACAACAGAAGATACATAGACCAAGGGAACAGAATTGAGAACCCAGACATAAATCCATCCACATATGAGCAGGTGATATTTGACAAAGGGCCTAAAACAGTTAAATGGGGAAAAGACAGTCTTTTTAACAAATGGTGCTGGTATAACTGGATATCCATCTGCAAAAAAATGAAACAAGACCCATACCTCACTCAACGTACAAAAACTAACTCAAAATGGATCAAAGACCTAAATATAAAATCTAAAACGATAAAGATCATGGAAGAAAAAATAGGGACAAGTTTAGGAGCCCTAATACATGGCATAAACAGTATAGAAAACATTATAAAGAACATAGAAGAAAAACTAGGTAACTGGGAGATCCTAAAAATCAAACACTATGCTCATCCAAAGACTTCACCAAAAGAGTAAAAAGACTACCTACAGGCTGGGAAAAAGTTTGTAGCTATGACATTTCTGATCAGCGCCTGATCTCTAAAATCTACATGATACTGCAAAAACTCAAACTACGAAAAGACAAATAACCCAATTAAAAAATGGGCAAAAGATATGAATAGACACTTCACTGAAGAAGACATTCAGGTAGCTAAGAGATATATGAGGAAATGTTCACGATTATCAGCCATTAGAGAAATGCAGATCAAAACTACAATGAGATTTCATCTCACCCCAACAAGGCTGGCATTAATCCAAAAAACACAAAATAATAAATGTTGGGGAGGCTGTGGAGAGACTGGGACACTTGTACACTGCTGATGGGAATGTAAAATGGTACAACCACTTTGGAAATCGATTTGGCGCTTCCTTAAAAAGCTAGAAATAGGACTACCATACGATCCAGCAATCCCACTCCTTGGAATATATCCTAGAGAAATAAGAGCCTTTACACGAACGGATATATGCACACCCATGTTTATTGCAGCACTGTTTACAATAGCAAAAAGATGGAAGCAACCAAGGTGCCCATCAACAGATGAATGGATAAATAAATTATGGTATATTCACACAATGGAATACTCCGCATCGATAAAGAACAGTGAGGAATCTGTGAAACATTTCATAACATGGAGGAACCTGGAAGGCATTATGCTGAGTGAAATTAGTCAGTTGCAAAAGGACAAATATTGTATGAGACCACTATTACAAGAACTTGAAAAATAGTTTAAACTGAGAAGAAAACATTCTTTTGTGGTTAAGAAAAGGGGGAGGGAGGGAGGGTAGAAGAGGAGTATTCACTAATTAGACAGCAGATAAGAACTACTTTAGGTGACGGGAAAACAGTACACAGTACAGGAGAGGTCAGCACAATTGGACTAAACGAAAAGCAAAGAAGTTTCCTGAATAAACTGAATGCTTCGAAGGCCAGTGTAGCAGGGGCAGGGGTTTGGGGACCATGGTTTCAGAGGACATCTAAGTCAACTGGCATAATAAAATCTATTAAGAAAACATTCTGCATCCCACTTTGAAGAGTGGTGTGTGGGGTCTTAAACGCTAGCAAGCAGCCATCTAAGATGCATCAATTGGTCTCAACCCACCTGGATCAAAGGAGAATGAAGAACACCAAGGACACAAGGTGATTACAAGCCCAAGAGACAGAAAGGGCCACATGAACCAGCGACTACATCATCCTGAGACCAGAAGAACTAGGTGGTGCCGGCTATAACCGATGACTGCCCTGACAGGGAACACAACAGAGAACCCCTGAGGGAGCAAGAGAGCAGTGGGATGCAGACCCCAAATTCTCATAAGACCAGACTTAATGGTCTGACTGAGACTGGAAGGACCCCGGTGGTCATGGCCCCCAGACCTTCTGTTGGCCCAGGACAGGAACCATTCCCGAAGCCAACTCTTCAGACATGTTTTGGACTGGACAATGGGTTGGAGAGGGATGCTGGTGAGGAGTGAGCTTCTTGGATCAGGTGGACCCTTGAGACTGTGTTGGCATCTCCTGCCTGCAGGGGAGATGAGAGGGTGGAGGGGATTAGAAGCTGGCCAAAGGGACACGAAAAGAGAGAGTGGAGGGAGAGAGCGGGCTGTCTCAATAAAAAAAAAAAAAAAATTAGGGGGAGAGTAATTGGGAGTGTGTAGCAAGGTGTATATGGGTTTTTGTGTGAGAGACTGACTTGATTTGTAAACTTTCACTTAAAACACAATAAACCTTATTTAAAAAAAAAAACTTGAAAAACAGCTACCTGGCCAACCGACTGGAAGACATCCATATTTGTGCCCATTCCAAAGAAAGGTTATCTAACAGAACATGGAAATTATTGAACAGTATCATTAATATCAGATGCAAGTAAAATTTGCTGAAGACGATTCAAAAGCCATCACAGCAGTACGTTGGCAGGGACTGCTAGAAGGTCAAGCTAGAAGGTCAAGCTAGAAGGTCAAGCTAGAAGGTCAAGCCAGATTCAGAAGAGGACGTGGAATGAGGGATGTCATTGCTGATGTCAGATGGTTCTTAGCTGAAAGCAGAGAATAACAGAAAGACATTTACCTGTGTTTTATTGACTATGCAAAGGCATTCAACTGTGTGGATCATAATGAATTATTGATAACATTATGAAGAATGGGAATTCCAGAACACTTAATTGTGCCCATGAGGAACCTGTACATAGACCAGGAAGAAGTTGTTTGAACAGAACAAGGGAATCCTATGTGGTTTAAAATCAGGAAAGATGTGCATCAGGGTTGCGTCCTTTCACCATACCTATTCAGTCTGTATGCTGAGCAAATTATCCAAGAAGCTGGACTATATGAAGAAGAACGGGGCATCAGGATTGGAGGAAGACTCATTAACAGCCTGTGTTATGCAGATGACACAACTTTCTTTGCTGAAAGTGGACTTGAAGCACTTACTGATGAAGATCAAAGACCACAGCCTTTAGTACGGCTTGCTCCTCAACATAAAGAAAAAAAAAATCCTCACGACTGAACCAATAAGCAAGATCATGATAAACGGAGAAAAGATTGAAGTTGTCAAGGATTTCATTTTACTTGGATTCACAATCAACACCCACGGAAGCAGCAGTCAAGAATTCAAATGACATATTGCATTGGGCAAATCTGATGCAAAAGACCTCTTTGTATTGTTGGAAAGCAGAGATGTCACTTTGAGGACTAAGGTGCTCCTGACCCAAGCCATGGTGTTTTCAGTCACCTCATGCATGGGAAAGCTGGGCAATGAATAAGGAAGACCAAAGAATTGATGCCTTTGAATTATGGTGTTGGTGGAGAATATTGAATGTATCATAGACCGTCAGAAGAATGAACAAGTCTGTCTTGGAAGAAGTACAGCCCCAGTGCTCCTTGGAAGTGAGGGTGGCGAGACTTCATCTCATGTAATTTGGACATGTTATCAGAAGGGATCAGTCCCTGGAGAAGGGCATCATGCTTGGTAAGGTAGAGGGTCAGCAAAACAGAGGAAGACCCTCAGCGAGATGAATTGACGCAGTGGCTGTAACAACGGGCTCATATAGAAAATAATTGTGAGGATGGCACAGGACTGGGCAGTGTTTCGTTCTGTCGTACATGGGGTTGCTATGAATTGAAACTGACTCAATGGCACCTAACAACAACAACGTACATATTTTTAAAATAGTATTTTCATTTTGTTTTTGGTGAAAGTTTACAAAGCAAGTTAGGTTGTCATTTGACAATTTCCAAACAAATTTATCAGTGAGTTTAGTTACATTTTTCACATTGTGTCAACATTCTCTTTAATTGTGTTATTGTTGTTCCATTTCTAGTACTCTAGTTTCCCTGCCCCCTTACCTTGTCATCTTTGTTTTGGATTGAATCTTGGCATTTTGGATTCATACAGATGGTTTTTTTTTAATGGAGCACAGATCTAATAGGTAGTATCATTTATTTTGTGTGTTACTCTGCTTTTCTGCTAAAGGTGATCTCAGGGGATAGTTTTGGTTCAAGTTTTAAAGAGCATCTCAGGGCAATAGTCTCAGGGAGTCCTCTGGTCTCAGGTGGTCTAGTTAGTCTGGACTTTTTTTTGAATCTGAATTTTGTTCTGCATTTCCCTCCCATTCTAACCAGGATCATATATTGCGACCCCAGTCAGATTGGGCAGTGGTGGTAGCTGGGCACCATCTAGTTCTTCTGGTCTCAGGGTAGTTGAGGTTGTGGCTCGTGTAGGCTGTTGGCCTTGTAGATTTGTTTCTTTTCTGAGATTTCGTTACCTTCTTACTCTTTTCATCCTGATGAGTGGAGGCAAATTGTGTATTAGATGGGCTGCTCCAGAGCTTTTAAGATGCTTCCTAGGGTCTCTTGAGAGCTGGTCACTGGTGCTGGTTTCACTATGTTCCCCAGAGACTGTCTGTGTACAGGTAAGCAGATCCAGGTGTGTGCTCTGTAACCTTTATTTGACCCAGTTTGTACATCTGTGCATGCTGTTCTGTGCTCGCTTTTTACACTTAACGATTACAGCTGTTAACACTGGTGCTCTGCTAGACCCTGCAGATTTTGTGGGTGAGTGTGCACCCCTCTGCTGGCTTTGATGTACCTTCTCTTCCAAGGGCAGCCTCTGAAGCTCTGATGTGGAAGACCGACTACAGGGGTTAGTTTTGTCCACACCTGCAGAGAGTCAGAAGTGTCTGGGAAATTACGTCTGCCCAGGGCAACAGCTGGCAGGTAGGGAGAAGGTGGGACGAAAGCACTGCTCCTTGGCCTTGGTTAGGACAACTCTGAGGCATAACTTACCTCCTGAGTCCCTGGCAGTGTCAGGCTGGGGCCCCTCCTGCAGGCTGTGGCCAGAGAGCACTCGCTGCTTGGCCCCTGCCCCCCTCCGCTGTGCAGACTCCTCACTCCCTCAGGAGTGCTCCTGGGAACCTGCTCTAAGACAGTCTCCTCCCCTGGCTCGCTTCATTTTAGTGCAGGAAGAACTCAGTCACTGTCCACAGCCACACATCCCCCGCGTCGCCATTGTGTTGATACACCTTGCTTTACTTGTTCAATGGATTGCTGTTGTTAGTTGCTTTCTAGTGAGTTCCTCCCGGTGGAGACCCCATTCAAAGATACCCATCTAAGTGCGTGAGGGATATTTCTTGAATGAGTTCCTAGAGATAGAATTGCAGGGTCAAAGGTGGGTGTATTTGTAGATGTGAAATGTGTTGCTGTATTACCCTCCACAGAGGCAGAAGCATCAGCCCCAGAGATGTCTGGGAAGACAAAACAGGCAGAAACTGGTGTTTTGTTTAAAAAAAAAAAAGAGAGAGAGAGAGAGAGAGGACTGGGAGCCAGCCTGGGCCTTTCCCCTGGTCCCCTCTAGGGGGCGTAAACACCACTGTAATCAGAAGAACAGGGCTGTCTGGTTCCCCTGTTGCTGGGGAAGTGGTACCTGGAGCCTGGATTTTCAGAGCTGGAGGAATGCCCTTAGTTATCACGCAAGGGAACTGAGGCCCGGGGAGGAGAAGGGACTTCCTGCCTACCTTGCACTGTCCCTCTTAGTGACAAAGCTCTTGTAATGTCTCACACCGTCCAAGCAGTTTCTCTGCCCCCTGCCTTTGTCTCTGCTGTCTCACCTGGAATGTCCTCCCCCACCGTGACCTTCATCTTGACCTTAATTTGCTCAGTGTCTTATCCCAGGGCACACTGAAGGTGGGGAGCAAATGGTGCTGGATGAATGAGTGATCGAATCAACTGAGAAACTGTTTTAATTCTGGAATTCAGATTTCTAGGTCCACAGAGTTGGGGTGACCCACTCAGGCCATCTGCCCTCAGGTGCCCTTTAGAACCGTGAGCCTTTGAGAAACTGTTTCCCTAAAGTCACCTGGAGCAGCTTAGCTGAGACTGGTTTGCCTTAGGCATTGGGCGTTTTGGGAGAATTACTGTGTTGCATAGTCAATAAAACACAGGTAAACATCCTTCTGATATTCTCTGCTTTCAGCCAGGATCCATCTGACATCAGCAGTGATATCCCTGGTTCTGCGTCCTCTTCTGAATCTGGCCTGAATTTCTGGCAGTTCCCTGTCGATACACTGCTGCAGCCGTTTTTGAATGACCTTCAGCAGAATTTTGCTTGCGTGTGATATTAATGATTTTGTTCTATAATTTCCACATTCGGCTGGATCACCTTTCTTGGGAATAGGCATAAATATGGATCTCTTCCAGTCGGTTGGCCAGGTAGCTGTCTTCCAAATTTCTTGGCATAGAGGAGTGAGCACTTCCAGCGCTACATCCGTTTGTTGAAACATCTCAGTTGATATTCTGTCAGTTCCTGGAGCCTTGTTATTTATATTTCTAAAGAGCCTTGCTATTTACAGGCCCTTCTCAGCAAAGAAAAACAAAGAATCTAAATCATTAGAATGCATTTTACCATCCGTCTTCGTACTGTGCCATCCCAGTTCTAAATGCAAATGTAAGAGCACTTAACTTGTTTGTGCAATCAACAAAATTGCACAGTTTGTCTTTCATAGTTCTTATATACAAATGTATTTTGTGGTAGGCTACACAACAGTCAAGGCTCACAAAATCAACTCCACTGTTTTTCTTTCACTTTTGTTGTGTGCACATTCTGCCAACTCTCTATGGACCCATGGTTCCACAGCATACCTACCTTGTGCTCAGTTTGAGTTGAACTGCATTCCCAGGCACCATGGGTCCCTGGGAGTTCTGTGCACATGGGGAACGTGAGCACCATGAGGGAATAGGGTGGCAAGGAACTGCACGGTGCATGTATCTCCTCTGCTTGTGTACCCCTGCCATTATTGTCCCATCGGACCTCGCTTACAAAACACAGTTTAAAGAAAATTGTTAATAATTTCCTCGCAGCGACAACAGAGCATTACACCAAGCACAGTCCTTCTGAGTGGGGGGGAGGGGGCTTGTGCAACTGCACCCCTCCCACGTCCATGACCCTGCCCTGCCCCGGAGGTGTTAGGGAGGAGAAGCTGAACATGCCGTTAGATACAAGGCACCGGGACTCAGAGATACGAGTGTGGGGGTCACCAACATGTAGACCCAGTGAATGCTGATACATTGCTGGGTGGTCAGTGAGGACGTAAGTGTGAAGGAGAGAAAGTACAGACCCCAGGGAGGGGTAGGAAGAATCTGGGTGTGAAGTCAGGCACTTGCTAGCTCCGCCATTGATAAAGAAAAAAAGCTCTGAGTAAACTCTCACCCACCCACTGATCTAGCTCTCCATCCCTTTCTCCATCCATCCACCCACCCATTACTCATCCATCTACCCATCCATCCATCCTTTGTCCATTCCCTTATCCAACCAGCCATCCCTCCATCCTACCTCCCTCCACTCCTCCATTTATTCATCCACCCATCCATCCTCCATCTATCCATCCTCCATCTATCCACCCAATCATCCTCCATCTATCCACCCACTCATTCATCCTCCATCTATCCATCCATCCACCCATTTGTCCTCCCTCTATCCATCCATCCAACCGTCCTCCATCTATCCACCCATCCATCTATTCATCCTCCATCTATCCACCCATCCTCCATCCATCCACCCATCCATCCATCCTCCATCTATCCATCCACCCATTTGTCCTCCCTCTATCCATCCAGCCATCCATCCTCCATCTATTCATCCTCCATCTATCCACCCACCCATCCATCCTCCATCCATCCACCCACCCATCCATCCTCCATCTATCCAGCTACCCAACCATCTTCCGTCTATTCATCCACCCATCCATCCGTCCACCCATCTGTCCACCACCCATCCATCCATTCTTCATCCGTTCACACATCCACACACTCATGCATCCATCCATCCAGGTATCCACTCACGCATCCATCATTTATCCATCCTTCAAATATTTCTTTGAAGTCTACTAGGAGCCAGATACTAGGGAATAAGCCAGATTTGGTTCCTGCCCTTAGAGTCTTTTCTGTAAGGTGGGGATGATTATAAGGATGTTATAGCAAAATCATATTCATAATGTGTCGGGACAGAGTAGGAGTCTAACATTAGTAGACCCTGACTTTCCAAGATTCCACCTCGTATTTGCTCTTGTTCCAAACTGCTAAGAAATCAATCAGGCACCACTCTGACTCAAGCTCTTTGTTTTTGGCATTGAGAGAGCAGAGTAGGGGCCAGCTCCAGGTCTGCAGGAAAGGGGTGGGAAGAAAAGGGCAAGTAGGAGGGTGCAGAGGCAGAGGCTGGGGTGCGGGAAGCACCCACTGTGCACGGCTCATACACCTGTCGGGGAGGCCAGGATGCTGAGAGCTGGAGCAGAGTGGTAGGTCCCTCGGGAGGGTGGTGGGCTAGATACAGAGGACCCCATCTGGAGAAGAAGCCCTTTCAAGAACCTTTAGAGGTGAACACTACTGTGACCATTTTACAGACAGAACTGAGGCCTGAGAGGTGGGGGGCCCGCTGCTGAGTGGCAGGACTGGGCCTGGCTCCTGGCATAGGGATCCCGTCCTGCTTGTGGTTGAGGACCCTCATTCACTTAGATGATCCTCCCTTCCCCCCGGGCAGCTTCCTGGGTGCCACCTGTGGTGGGTTCCCACTTGCATAAAGTAACTGAGCAGCAGTGAAGTCTTGCTTCACTCTGGGGGCAGCAGGGCAGGAAAGAAGGAAGGAAATGAGGCCACACTGAGCTGGCTGTGGGTGCAAGCCTGGGGCCGCCCAGCTAATGCACACGATCTAATCTGTGCCATCACCTTCTACAGATGGGGAAAGTGAGGCTGCTGGTGGTGGGTTTGGGACCAGCTCCCCCCCCCGCCACCAAGTGCACCCCACCCTCTTCTTCCTTCCTGAATTGAATCCATTTTCCCAACAATGTGATAACAGAGAGGAACCAAGCCAAAGAAGGAAAAGTCCCCACCCAGGCTCTGGGCTGTGCAGCTTTCTCGGGGCCCTGACCACAGCACGAGTATTCATCACGTTGATCTTTTTAACCGAAAGGGAGTTGCCCCAAAGGTCTGTCATGTCCTGTGGCCACACCAGGTGCTCGGTGAGGAGGTTTTGAAATAACTGTATTTTTTCTTTCCCTCATATTAGAAATTAGATATATTTGTTGCAGAAAAAGAAAATTAAGAACCACATGAACCTAAAGAAAAAGTTCATCTCCATCACTGGTCGCCACCAAGTCAAGTCTGACTCATGGTGACCCTGCGTGTGTCAGAGAAGAGCTGTGCTCCGCAGGGTCTGCAATGGCTGTGATCCTTCACAAGCAGAGAGCCAAGCCTTTCTTCTGAGGCACCTCTGGGTGAATTTGAAGCACCGACCTTTCAGTTAGTAGCCTAGCATTAAATATCTAACACCACCTAGTTTGAATCTTTCCGATGCTATTCATTTGTTTATTCAGCACTTACTTACCAAGCACCTACTAGGCGCCGGGCGCTTTAGGCCCAGGCTTACAGCAGTGAACGGGACAAATGGACACACATGTAAGAAACGGGCTGAGTCTGCTCCTACGGTTTTATCATCTGTTCAAAGTCACACTCAACCGTATGTCCTGCCGTGGTTGTCTACGCTGCCGTGGTTGTCTACACTTGAATGTCTCAACGTGGCACCTGGGAAAGCAGCGATGGCCCAGCTGCTGATTACAATGAATTTGGTAAGGGTCCCGCTGCCTCCCACACCCCCTGGGAATGCCACTGGGGTCTCTCCCACACCCTGCAGCCGCCATAGCAACAATGGTGGTGATGATTTACTGGGGACCTCCCTTCGTCTGGCCTAGAGCTAAGTGCTGCATGCAGGCTCCCCGTTTTGGCCCTGAGTGCCCTGGGAGACTGTCCCATTTCACAGGTGCTGCCTGAGGCTCAGAGAGCTGATGAGACCTGCCCCAGGTCACACAGCTGTCAGCTGAGGACATGGGTTTGAATGAAAGTCTAACTTCAAACAAACAAAAACCCCACACTGTCTCCAGTTCAGCAGAACACCGCAGGGTGTGTCACTCCCCAGCCCTCTGCCCTAGCCCACCTCCTGCACGTCCCTCCAAGTCCACCCAGAGGAGTGGGAGGCCTGTGCAGGTGCCCTGGTCCTTGGCCAAACCTTGGCACCTGCCCTCCCCAAAGAGTCCCATGGGTGTCTTGCCTGGCATCTACCCAGCCTGCTCCTTGGGTTTGAGGCTCTGGATGAGAAATTCCCACTCCAGCCCAGTGGAATGAAGAATTAACTCTAACCAAAGAATTTGGCCTTTGTCCCAGGCTCCTGGGAGGTAACCTCTAAGCCTTTGGAAATTTCCAGAGTGACTAGAGCGTCTGTTATTCATGAGGGCTCCAGACCACACCACTCTAACAGGTGACTCATGGTGAGGCTGACCATGCCAGAAAGACCCACCAGGTGTTACCAGCTGAACATCCAGGGATGGTGGGCACTAGAGATTGAGGTCAATCACATGACCAATGTTTCAATCAACCATGCCTGTGTAATGAAACCCCGTAACGACTCTGACAGCAAAGCTCAGGGAGCTTCCCTGGTTGGCAATACCCTTTGTATGTGGATGCTCCGAGAGGATGACTTGTCCTGGCTCCATGGGGAAAGGACACAGAAGCTTCCCGTTTGGGGACCCCTCCAGGCCTCACCCACTTCTTTTGTATCCTTTTCACTCTAATGAAACTTTAATTGTAACTTCAGTGCTTTCTTAAGTTCTGTGAGTTGTTCCAGCAAATTACTGAATCTGAGGGATAGTGGGAACCCCCAAATTTGTATCCAGTTAGTCAGAGTGTGTTGTCCTTGGGACCCCCAAGCTTGTGGCCAGTGTCCTGAGGGACTAGTGGGAAGCCCTGAATTTGTAGCCATTTGGTCAGAAGTGTGGGTGGCCTGGGGACCCCTGACTTGCTGCTGGTATCTGAAGTGAGGGCAGTCTTATGGGGGATTCTGTCCTCAACTGGTGGACTCTGACTTAATTCTGGGTAGTGAGGGTCAGAAGTGAACTCATTTTGCAAGCCCTGACCCACCGAGCCCTGAAAGAGGCCAGCCCTGGCTCAGCCCCCCAAGAGTGAGGGGGACTGTTCCCCAGGGCCAAGCTGGGGCTGCTGTGTCTCCCAGAGGACAAGTTCCAGTTAAGTCTCAATGGCAGAGGCTCCGGTCTTGGCTGTGCTCTTGACCTGGCTGCTGGGGGTGGGGTGGGTGAGGGGGTTCCCGTAGGGTTGTGACAACACGTGAGCCCTAAGGACCCCAACCCCCATGACTGGGTAGCCCTGGTTGCCAAAGGCTGGAGACACTGTCGTGATTGGTAAAACACAAGTATGTATAGGAGCATGCCAAAATTTGGACTAGCTGTCACTTTGTGGTTCTTCAGTCAACAGTTACTACATAACAGTTGCTGTGATATGGGAGAGAAAGATAATTCTGATTTTGAAAAGGCCCTCTTCTTCTCTGCAAAGGCTGGGAACTACCTTACATGCCCCATTAAACCCGAGGAAGAATCTAAAGAAAGAAGAAAGGAGCCTGGTCTTTCCTCCCCCAGGGCTTCTCACATTCATCCTGAGCATAAAGCACAGTGACAGCTTTGTCCTCCATGCGTGCACAGCCCTTTACAGTTTACAGAGCCCGTTCTCATCCCTGTACCCATCTGACCACGGGCGAGGTGCTCTGTGGGAGGGTCCACGCCCAGCCTGGAGACGGATCTATCACTCAGCCCCTGGGTGACCAGGGACTTCTCGTTCACTTCCCAAGCCTCCGCTCCTCATCTGCAAAGTGGAGGTAACCACAGCACCTGCTCCATAGGGGTGCTGTGGGAACAAAATGAGGCAGCCCAACTAGAGTGCTCAGAGCACAGTAGACGGGAGCCCCTGTGATCCTCTCCAAGCAGTTATTACACCCCAGCTACACTCTTGGGAATTTTATCTACACTAACTAGTTGCCATTGACGCCAACTCATGGCGACCCCATGTATGTCAGAGTAGAGCTGTGCTCCATGGGGTTTTCAGTGGCTGATTCTTCCAGAGGCTTTTCTTCAGAGGTGACTCTGGGTGGCCTTGAACCTCCAATCATTTGGTTAGCAGGCAAGTGTGTGAACTATTTGCACCACCCCAGGACTGACTACCTCACATATTATTTCCATTTTATAGATGAGAAGACTGAGGCTCCACCTTCTCTGAGAGCCCAAAGTGGCTCAGGGGCAGAACCAGGAGAAAGGCACCTCCCTCCATGTGCCTCATTTAGATAGGAGGTAGGGGAGAGCCCCCCAATTTGCAAATTTCTTCTCTGCCAAGTGCATCAGGGTGCAGCCCCACATCTTCCCCAGAGCCGAGGCCCAGCTGCCGCGGTGCATCTGGTGGCTGGGGCTGGCCTGCTCCCTCTCAGGGCCCCGATTCCCCATCTCTGGGCCTCCTCAACTTGGTCTACCCGAGGAGCACGGCTCCTGGTGCCTGACTTCTTCGAGGGCCAGAAGAGCATTTGAACTCTGTAGACTGCCAGGCAGATGGGTGCAGGGAGAAGCAAGGCTCGCCTGCAGATACCAGGGTAGAAAGAGGGATGGAGCCTGCGGGCCCAGGCTAGGGTGGAAGGCAGTTGGGATGGGTGTGAACTTGACCCCCGCCAGGGACTCCTCCGGGGAGGCACTGTGGCCCCCCTCCCTGCATGGGTAGCTTTCCTCCCTCTGGGCGGGGCCACCTCTGGGCCCCCATTGCCCGCCTGCCACGTTGACAGGAAAGTGAAAGAGACGGAACCTGTGGGTCTATCTGGAGGTGCTGCTGCAGAAAGGCACTGGCTTCCAGGTCAGGGCGTCCTGGGGCGGCCACCTCCCTCCTCCGGGTCTTGGCTTCACTAGGCTAAGCCTGGGTTACTCATCATTAACCCATGTGAAATTGTTCACTACAGATTAGTTAGTAAGCACAAGGAAGCCTATGCTTACCTTGCTTACTGGTCATCTGCCCCGTCAGGGGTTGTAAATTTGAGAAGAGGCTTTGATTCTGTAGGAAGGCGAGGTGCGGTTGGGAGAGAGACAGGTGCCAGCCATACCTAGAAGCAGAACTTTGATGTGGTGAGAAAACGTGAAATTGTTCACTACAGATGATCTGGTGCTCACCTTGCCTATTGGATAATCTGTCCATGGTGGGGACACCAAGGGAGCAAAGATAGACCCATACACAAACACGGCCATGAGGAAGCTTCTTGTGCAGGGGCAATCCCAGCCACAAGATTGAGTTCTTGTAACCGGCAATCAGCCTCCTCCCAACTCAACACAGATATGCACATCTCCATACGGACACACATGCACATGTATACACAGGCAGACACGTGTGTGTACATGAGAAATACACCCATACATACCTGTTCACATTCACACAAACACGCATATGCACAAACAGATGCATGCTTGCACACTCACACATTGACGCTTGGACATACATGCAGACATATATGTACACACACATAATAGAAAAAAATATGCACGTGAAAACACAAGACACTGGCCCACACACACGTATACACAGAGACACACATGCACACACAGAAACATACATGCATGCATAGAGACACATGCATACAGTGCGCACATACACACATGTGCACACAGACGTGCACACACACACATACACACATGCACGCATGCCCACACACTCATCTGCCCCTGCGGTGCTACTTCTTGGCTCTGGACTTACCACCGTCCAACACGCTATCTGATTGCCTTAGTCATCTAGAGCTGCTGTTACAGAGATACCACGAGTGGATGGCTTTAACAAACAGAAATTTATTCTCTCTCAGTTTAGGGGGTGAGAAGTCTGAATTCAGGGTGCTGGCTCTCAGGGAAGGCTTTCTCTCCGTCAGCTCCGGAGGAAGGTCCTTGTCTCTTCCGAGCTTCTTTCTGCTCCTGGCTAATCTTCCTGTGGCTTGGCATCTCTCTTCCCCCATCTCTGCTTCTTCCTTGCTTGTTTAATCTCTTTTATGTCTCAGAAGAGATTGACTCAAGACACACCCCATGCTAACCCTTACTTGTTAACATAGCAAAGACAACCCATTCCCAAATGGAATTGTAGCCACAGGCATAAAAAAAAAGAAACCTCCTTGGAGTAGATTCTAACTCACAGTGACTCAATAGCACAGTGGAGAACTGCCCCATAGGGTTTCCAAGGAGCAGCTGGTGAATTCAAACTGCAGACCTTTTGGTTAGCAGCCAAGCTCTTAACCACTGTGTCACCAGGGCCCCAACCGCAGGTATAGCAATTAGGATTTACAGCACATATTTTGGGGGGACATAATTCATTCCATAGCATTTATGTATCTATCATGGACTGGGGGCCAGGCTTCCTTGGCTCAGACCCTGTGGCCACTGCTAGCTGTGTGGCCATGGGCAGCCCCACTCTCTGTCTCCTAGCTGCGATGCTGTGTATCTCTGTTCTGGGGCCATAAGGGCTCCATTACATACAGAGCCCCAGAACTCAGCATGCTCTCTGCTCGCCCCGCACCCAGCACAGGCCCGGCACACAGTAGGTGCTTAGTAAATGAATGCGCGGCCCCTGGGCTTGAATTTAGAGTGTGAAGGCCCCTCTCCCCACCCACCCCCTCCAGCAAAGCAGCAGGAAGTTGAACCTGGAGGCTCAGGCCAGGAGGGGTAGATGGGCCCAGGGCCAGGCCAGACCTGGAAGAACCTGTTCGAGAGGCGCCTCCTCTTCCAGGTGCGTGGTGGATGGACTCACCAGCAGGCAAGGCCTGAGGCAGTGACCGGTGTGTCCTCCCGGAACACCTAGAAGGGCCCTGGGGAGGCGCCTCCCTGGGAACAAGGGGGCGCCCTCTCTTGGCCTAACCAGATCACATGGACATTGGCCGGACCAGCCTGAAGCCCCACTGGCTGCCAGCTCAGTGTGCCATGTGAGGCGGCTGGTGGGCCTGCCCCAGGTCAGGGTCCCGAGGTCAGACACCACGACTCCATGCCCTTGCTGGGTGACCTGGGCAAGCTCTTTCGCCTGTCAGATGAACGAAGCCTGTTCTTCTGTTTACAGTAGTTGAAATTTCCAGCTCTGAACCATTTATCAGCTCCTGCCAAATACCCAGAGTCCCTGGGTGGTGCAAACGGCCAACGTACTCACTGCTAACCAAAAAGTTGGAAGTTTGAGTCCACCCAGAGACACCTCAGAAGAAAGGTCTCACGATCTATTTCAGAAAACCCTACGGAGCGCAGTTCTCTTCCGACCCACTGGGGGTCGCCACGAGTTGAAGTTGACTCGACAGCAACTGGCCAAATACGGCTCCGGGGCCGGACACTGTACGGGTGGTGGCAGGTTGTTCTCAGGCGATCCGGGGGCTCCCCTCTGACTCGGGGCTCTGCCCAGGTCCAGGCTGCGGAACCCCTGGCCCTCCGTGTCTCCCAGTCTGCCGAAGACCGCTGAGGTGGCCCGGTGCCTGTCTCCTTCCACGGCGGTGAGGCCTCTGTGGTCTGCCTGCTGCTGTGATACTCAGGGGCCTGTGGGGACACGTACCCTGTCACACGGAGATGCAGAAGCATCTGTGGGGCCACCTCAGGCCTGGAGTGAAGACACAGGAGAGGGAGTTCAGGCTCCCAACCCTCTCTGGGGTTCCATCATCCCCACCCCACCTTCACAGGGGACTTGGCCTGGGATGGGGCGGGCTGGCCTTCCGTCCCTCTGTCTGTGGGATCCTTGTGGGGTGGGGGCTGGGAGTGGCAGGCAGACACCTCTCGCTCACCAATCACTGCCAGAGCCCAAACTGGTGATTTATTTTTGTGGCAAAATACATGTAAAACATACAATTTGCCATTTTAACCATTAAAAAAATTTTTTTATTGTGGTGGAATAGATATGGATATTTGCCATTTCAATCAGCTTTTAAAAATTCATTGCCGCCATTCTTAAGTGTACAGTTAGTGGCATTGATTAAATTCACCGTGTCACACAGCCATCAGCACCATGTGTTTCCGAAGGTTTTTCGGCACCCCAAACAGAAATCCCCTTCCCACTGAGCAGTAACTCCCCATGCTCTCCCTCCCTCCAGCCCCTGGTAACCCCTGAGCCCCAGTGGTCCAGTAGAAGCCCTGGTGGTGCAGTGGTTATGAGCTCGCCTGCTAACCAAAAAGTCGGCAGTTTGAATCCGCCAGCCGCTCCTTGGAAACCCTATGGAGCAGTTCTACTTTATCCTGTAGAGTTGCTATGAATCAGAATCGACTCGATGGCAACGGGTTTTGGCACTCATTTGCCTGTTCTAGATATTCAGGTAAGGGGAATCATACAATATTTGTTCTTTTTGTCTGGCTTATTTCACTCAACGTCATGTTTCATCCACAAGGCAGCACGTATGAGTCAGAATCAACTCAGTGGCAATGGGTTTGGTTTGGGTTTTTCGTTAGAATGTCATTCCTTTTTATGACTGAATAGTGTTTCATCGTGTGAATATACCATAGTCCATTTATCCACTCATCTATTGATGGACACATGGGTTATTTCTACCGAGCCTAGATTTTTGAAGCTCCCATGACTCAGCTCTGGGGTTTTCTGTGAATTGCTGTCATCCCTTCCCTGGGCCAGAAGCACCAAACATTCACTCAGCTGTGGCCAGATGGGGGAAGGGGACGTGCAGCGGGAAGTCTGGGGGAAACCCACAAAGGTCAAAATCGCAAGATGTCAGCTCGTTCCCAGTAACAACCGTGATGCCCCCAGAGAGACAAGGAGGAAGGTGGGGGAAGAGACAGCTGGACCCTGCCCTGAGGGGCCCTGCACGCCTGCTAAGGGGCTTGTCCGGTTCCATTAGTGCGGGGGCCTGGCTAGCCATCGGTGGGGCTGGCATGTTTAGAACAGTGTCTCTGGCCTGCGTGTGGAGGCTGGGTGGGGTGGGTGAAGGTGGAGACCACAGGCAGGGAGGTCACCCAGGAGAGGTGGACCTGAACTTGGACAGTGGCTGCGTGGAGAGGACACAGAGGCTGTGCTGAGAGGTGTTTGGTGGTAGAATCAGGAAGACATGGGGGCTGGCTGGGTGGTGGGGGCCGCAGTCGGGCTGCTGAGAAAATAAGGTGTCTTCCCTGAGCCAGGCAGCAGGAGGCGACGTTTGGTAAACAGAGATCCCATGTCTTCTCACACCATGTCTTCCCAAGGGAAGGGGTCTCTGCCTCGTTCACTGCCCAGCTCAGCGCCCGGCACGTGTAGGAGGTGCTCAGTAAGTGCAGATGCCTGATGACCTGCTGGGTGCCAGGTCCGGGGCCAGGTATGGGGCCGGGTGTGGGGCCAGTTACGGGGCCAGGTATGGTCCCAGGTGTCGGGCCAGGTGTGGGGCCAGGTGCGGTGCCAGGTGTTCTCCCAGCCCACAACATCATTTCATCCACAGGGATCTCAGGAGACAAATCCCACCTGGCCACAAGCCAGCTGAGGGCCCTTGGGGGAGTCGCTTCAGCTGTCTGACTTGGCTCATTCATCCGTCAGGTGGGCATGATGGGCCCTGCCTCCCAGGGCTACCAGAAGGAGCAGATGGCACAGTGCCCGGAAGCAGAAGGATTTGTCAGGGGCCTGGGAAGATGGTACTTTGGATATTTAAAGCTATAGCAGCAGCATGGTTTTAGGTGTCTGTGAATTCCTTTACAAAAACCAACACTCCGTCAATCGGAGAGGAAACACTGAGAATGTTCACGCATTGTGGAGAATGTAACCAATGTCACTGAACAACTTTTGTGGAAGTTGTTGAATGAGAACCTAAACTGCTGTGTAAATCTTCACCAAAAGCACAAATATTATTTAGAAGGAGAAAAAAGAACATCTAGATAGCAAAACTGTAGGACAACGTTTATAACAAAACCAGGATACAAGGCGTTCCTGTGAACCCCAAAATGCAACCAAGTGGGGATAAACCCAGTGTTTTCAGATTAGTGCAATGGTTAGGGGCTCAGCTGCTAACCAAAAGGTCAGTGGCTCCAACCCACCAGCCACTCCTCGGGAGAAACACCTGGCGATCTGCTTCCGTAAAGATTCCAACCCACTACCACTGCCATCGAGTCAATTCCAACTCATAGCGACCCTATAGGACAGAGTAGAACTGCCCCATAGAGTTTCCAAGGAGTGCCTGGCGGATTTGAACTGCCAACCTCTTGGTTAGCATCTGTAAAAATTACAGCCTAGGCAACTCTGCTGGGCAGTCTACTCCGTCACATGGGGTCACTGTGAGCTGGAATCGACTCCATAGCGCCCGACAACAACCCAGGAAAGGGGGTTCAGGTTCCTGTACTCGCACTTCACCTAAATCTATCTGAGGTTACATCAGCCCCACCCCACTTCTTGGTGGGGCTCAGCCTGGACGTGGCCAGGCCTTCCCAGCAGACATCTGAATGGTCTCTGCATTTGAGTAGGAGCAAAAAGAAGGGAGCCAATGGGCATCTGAAGACCTGAGGCGACAAACGAGTGGTTTGCAAGATGGTAGGCGCTGTTCCCCTTGGGGGAAAGGGCCCTTGCTTCCAAGAACATTGGAAATCCAGTTAAAGTCCAACAGAAGTAACTAAAGGCAGACAGTGAAACCACGGATGGCTTCCTGGAGGAGGCAGAATTGAAGCAGGGTTTTGAAGAACGGAAACCCTGGTGGCGAAGTGGTTAAGTGCTACAGCTGCTAACCAAGAAGTTGACAGTTCATATCTGCCAGGCGCTCCTTGGAAACTCTATGGGGCAGTTCTACTCTGACCTATAGGGTCGCTATGAGTTGAAATTGACTTGACGGCAGTGGGTTTGGTTTGGGTTTGAAGAATGAGTAGGATTTTGTTTCGACAAGGGTTTCTCAACCTTGGCCCCACTGACGCTTTGGCCTGGAGATTTCTTTGTTGTGGAGGCATCCTGTACACTGTAGGGTGTTGAGCAGCACCCCCGGCCTCTGCCCACTAGGCACCAATCGCACTTCCCTCCTCACTGTGACAAATTGCAGTTGCCACCTGGGGAACAAAACGTGCCCCGGTCGAGACCCGCTGGTTCAGGGGACCGTAAACAGCTTTGTTGCTGTTGGTTGCTATGGGGTCTGTTCCGACTCACGGTGAGCCCACGTGTGCAGAGAAGAACTGCCCCATAGGGTTTTCAAGGCTGTGAGCTTTCTGAAGTAGATTGCCAGGCCTTTCTTCTGAGGCACTGTTGAGTGGGTTTGAACTGCCAAACTTTAGGCTCGTAAATGAGCGCTTAACCAGTTGTGCCACTCAGGAACTCTAAACAGATTAGAAACGAAGCCAAAGCCCCAAATTTCTTGGAGGGTTTTTGCTTATAGATTTAGGGCTGAAGAGACCTGTGTGGCTGCTGGCCCAGGTGTCCACAGGAGTCCAATTCCTGTCAAACACTTCCCCTAATCTCGTCCAGGCCTTGGGCCCTCTGGCTGGGTGCCCATCATCCAGGCTGGCCACCCAGCCTCTACAGAGGCCCCTTGACCCGGCTGTGGCCAGAACCAGGATGCAGGCTGGTCACTGACACCACCTGTGTCAGATCACGTGGTCTCTCTCCCTCAGCAGAGGGAGGAGGAACAGAGGGTCAGAGCTGGCTGGCCAGACCCAGCTTCTCTGACCCCCAACGGCCTCAGGAAGCAGCCAGTCCCGCGTGTGACAGTGGGAACATTGTAGCCTCAGTGCCAGGAGACCCTCAGAACCCCGAGCCCGGCCCCCCACTTCATGGTGGGGAAGCTGAGGCCAAGAGGGGTCCCAGCTCATGACAGACGGTGAGGAGCAGAGCTCAGGAGTCAAGACTTTCTTTCCTTGGTCATTTTTGGGTGCCTCCTGTGTGCTATGCCCCGTGCTGAGGCTGCTATCGGCATTTCACTGACCTCCGTAAAACTCATGAAGGGGATTCCACACTGGGGGCAGAGGAGCAGCGGGTGGGGGCGAGGCCAGCCTGTGTAGTAGATCACTTGGGACAAAAAGCAGACTCAAGGATGGGCAGGAAGCCTGCAATGCACGGTCCAGAGCAGCAGCAAAGAAAGCTGCCCCGTCATCATGATTTCAGGGGAGCAGGGGGGGCCTGAACACTGTGAGTCCCCCACGTGGTCCAGACTAGGGCATCTTGAACTGTGTTCTTGGTTCCTCTGTGGGGCTCAGGAGCTACCCTGGCAGAAGGAGGGGGCAGGGGAAGTCCCAGTATCTGGATCCCCACCCCAGCTCCACCTGGAGTAGCCCTGCTTGGGTCTGCCTGTAATTTCATTTGAAACAAAGAATTCAACTGTTCAGAAAACAAGTTCTCAAACCACGCATCTAGATTATCTACAATTAAGGATCAAAGTGAAAACGAGTTACTATCGAGTTGACTCTGACTCATGGAGACCCCATGTGTGTCAGGGTAGAAGTGAACTCCACAGGGTTTTCAATGGCTGTGATCTTTTGAGAGCAAATTGCCAGGCCTTTCTTCTGAGGTGTTTTTGGGTAGATTTGAACTGTCTACTTTTCAGTTAATAGCTGAGTGCTTATCTATTTGTGCCACCAGGAACTCCTAGGACCAAAGTGAGTCTTCCACACAGGAAACATGTCCCAGGGTGTCCTGAAAGACACTGAGTGGGCAGAGGCTACTGACCCCTGCTGATTTCCTGAATCCAGAACTCAGAGGCAGCCGTGTCTGTTCTTCAGAGCCACCCACCCATGGTATCGTGCAGGGCAGGCCTAGCCCTCTCAGACGTCTCCCCCCACCTCAGTCTGCAGGACCCTCGCCTGGTCACTGTCCATTACATCCCAGGTCTTACAAGAACTGAAATTATTTAACTAGTTTCCTGGGTTTCCTGTTCACTGTTGGCGTCTACCTGCTGGAATGTAAGATCCTTGAGAGTAGAGATTGTGCCTTCCTTCTTCACAGCGGTACCTTCAGGCCTGCGTGCAGTCGATGCTCAGCAGATGAGTGAGTGTGCAAGGCTCTGACCCATCGTCCAGGCACCGAACCGCGATGTGATTCTGCCTTTTGCCTTGCCTGCCTCCATTCATTGAGTGCCTACTGTGTGCAAAGGAGAGGGGAGATTTATTTGTGTTTGTCGCTGCAAGTAGCTGGAACGTGCACAGCAGTAGAGCTAGCAGGACCTAGCCATTCATCCTGTCCAGTATTCAGTCTGGTCCAAGCTGGCTTCAACCTGCTCGTTGAATAGACAGAGAAACTGAGGCTAAAGGTTATGTAACTGCTAAGTGGTGCTGTCAGGCTCCACATGGGGCTGCCTGACTTCACACCTTGCTCCTTTTTCCCACCTTCTGATGGGAAACGCAGGCCCTGAGAAGCAGGTGACTCACCCAGGGTCACTCAGCTTGTAGGTGGCAGAGCTGGAACTAGAATGTGTCCCCTGGGGAGCCTGCTGCTCCTGGAGGACTCCCAAGCCCGCATACAGCGCCCTCCAGGCTTGCTCCATTGATGGCACTAAGGAACGCCTTGTTGGGTGCTCTGCATGATGGGGCCTGACCTCCAAGGAGCAGTCTCCAAGGGCCACCAAACCCAAGTGTCTTAGTCATCTGCTGCTGTAATAGAAATACCACAAGTGGATGGCTTTAACAAAGAGATATTTATTCTCTCATAGTCTAGGAGACTAGAAGTCTGAATTCAGGGTGCCAGCTCCAGGGGAAAGTTTTCTCTCTCCCTGTCGGTTTTGGGGGAAGGTCCTTGTCATCAATTTTCCCCTGTTCTAGAAGATTCTCAACACAGGAGACCCCAGGTCCAAAGGCTCTTCTTGTTTGGTGGTAATGAGGCCCCCCCACAGAGCTTTTCTCTCTTACATCTCGGAAGAGATTGACTCAAAATACAACCTAATCTTGTAGATTGAGTCCTGCCTCATTAACATAACTGCCTCTAATCCTGCCTCATTAAATCCTAGAGGTGGGATCTACAACACATGTAATTACCACAGATGGCAAAATGGTGGACAACCACACAGTACTGGGAACCATGGCCTAGCCAAGTGGACACACATTTTTTGGAGATACAATTCAATCCGTAACACCAAGTAAAACTGACTCAGGCTGGTCTCAGACAGATGTAGTCTCTGGTTTATGTGGCCCTTTCTGTCTCTTGGGCTCATAATTACCTTGTATCTTTGGTGTTCATTTTCCTTTGCTCCGGGTGGGTTGAGACCAATTGATGCATTTTAGATGGCCACTTGCTAGCATAAGACCCCAGACGCTCCTCACCAAAGTGGAATGCCAAATGTTTTCTAAATAGATTTTATTATGCCAGTTGACTCAGATGTCACCTGAAACCATGGTCCCCAAACCCCTGCCCCTGCTACGCTTGACTTCGAAACATTCAGTTTATTCAGGAAACTTCTTTGCTTTTGGTTTAGTACAGTTGTGCTGACCTCTCCCTGTATTGTGTGTTGTCTTTCCCTTCACCTAAAGTGGTTCTTATCTACTATCTAATTAGTGAAAACCCCTCTCCCACTCTCCCTCCCTCCCTCCTTTCATAACCATCAAAGAATATTTTCTTCACTGTTTAAACTATTTCTCAAGTTCTTATAATAGTGGTCTCATACAATATTTGTCCTTTTGCAACTGACTAATTTCACTCAGCATAATGCCTTCCAGGTTCCTCCATGTTATGAAATGTTTCACAGATTCCTCACTGTTCTTTATTGATGCGTACTATTCTATTGTGTGAATATACCATAATTTATTTATCCATTCATCTGTTGATGGGCACCTTGGTTGCTTCCATCTTTAAAAAAAAAAAAAAAATTTTTTTTTTTTAAACAGTGCTACAATGAACATGGGTGTGCATATATCTGTTCGTGTAAAGGCTATTATTTCTCTAGGATATATTCCAAGGAGTGGGATAGCTGGATTGTATGGTAGTTCTATTTCTAGCTTTTTAAGGAAGCGCCAAATCGATTTCCAAAGTGGTTGTACCATTTTACATTCCCACCAGCAGTGTATAAGTGTTCCAGTCTCTCCACAGTCTCTCCAACATTTATTATTTTGTGTTTTTGGATTAATGCCAGCCTTGTTGGAGTGAGGCGGGATCTCATTGTAGTTTTGATTTGCATTTCTCTAATGGCTAATGATGGTGAGCATTCCCTCATGTATCTGTTAGCTACCTGAATGTCTTCTGTCTTTTTAGTGAAGTGCCTGTTCATATCTTTTGCTCATTTTTAAATTGGGTTATTTGTCTTTTTGTAGTTGAGTTTTTGCAGTATCGTGTAGATTTTAGAGATAAGATGCTGATCAGAAATGTCATAGCTAAAAACTTAAAAAAAAAAACCCAGTCTGTAGGTAGTCTTTTTACTCTTTTGGTGAAGTCTTTGGATGAGCATAGGTGTTTGATTTTTAGGAGCTCCCAGTTATCTAGTTTCTCTTCTGCATTGTTAGTAATGTTTTGTATACTGTTTATGCCATGTATTAGGGCTCATAATGTTGCCCCTATTTTTTCTTCCATGATCTTTATTGTTTTAGATTTTATGTTTAGGTCTTTGATCTATTTTGAGTTTGTTTTTGTGCATGGAGTGAGGTATGGGTCTTGTTTCATTTTTTTACAGATGGATACCCAGTTATGCCAGCACCATTTGTTAAAAAACTATCTTTTCCCCATATAACTGACTTTGGGCCTCTGTGAAATATCAACTGCTCATATGTGGATGGATTTATGTCTGGATTCTCAATTCTGTTCCATTGGTCTCTGTATCTGTTGTTGTACCAGTACCAGGCTGTTTTGACTACTGTGGCAGTATAATAGGTTCTAAAATCAGGTAGAATGAGACCTCCCACTTTGTTCTTCCTTTTCAGTAATGCTTTACTTCTCTTGGGTCCTCTTTCCTTCCATATGAAGTTGGTGATTTGTTTCTCTATCTCATTAAAAATGTCATTGGAATTTGGATCAGAATTGCATTGTATCTATAGATTGCTTTTGGTAGAACAGACGTTTTTACAGTGTTAAGTCTTCCTATCCATGAGCAAGGTATGTTTTTTCACTTATGTAGGTCTCTTTTGGTTTCTTGCAGTAGTGTCTTGTAGTTTTCTTTGTATAGGTCTTTCACATCTCTGGTAAGACTTATTCCTAAGGATTTTATCTTCTTGGGGGCTACTGTGAATGGTATTGGTTTGGTGATTTCCTCTTCAATGTTCTTTTTGTTGGTGTAGAGGAATCCAACTGATTTTTGTATGTTTATCTTGTATCCTAATACTCTGCTGAACTCCTCTATCAGTTTCAGTAGTTTTCTTGAGGATTCTTTAGGGCGTTCTGTGTATAAGATCATGTCATCTGCAAATAGAGATACTTTTACTTCTTCCTTACCAATCTGGATGCCCTTTATTTCTTTATCTAGCCTAATTGCTCTGGCTAGGACCTCCAGCACAATGTTGAATAAGAGTGGTGATGAAGGGCATCCTTGTCTGGTTCCCGATCTCAAGGGGAATGTTTTCAGAGTCTCTCCATTTAGGATGATGTTGGCTGTTCGCTTTGTATAAATGCCCTTCATTATGCTGAGGAATTTCCCTTCTATTCCGATTTTGCTGAGTTTTTATCGTGAATGGGTGTTGGACTTTTCTGCATCAATTGATAAAATCATGTGATTATTGTCTTTTGTTTTATTTACATGATGGATTGCATTGTTTTTCTAATGCTGAACCATCCCTGCATACCTGGTATGAATCCCATTGGTTATGGTGAATTATTTTTTTTGATATGTTGTTGAATTCTATCGGCTAGAATTTTGTTGAGGACTTTTGCATCTATATTCATGAGGGATATAAGTCTATAATTTTCTTTTTTTGTGATGTCTTTACCTAGTTTTGGTATCAGGGATATGCTGGCTTCATAGAATGAGTTTGGTAGCATTCCGTCCTTTTCTATGCTCTGAAATACTTTTATTAGTACTGGTGTGAACTCTTCTCTGAAAATTTGATAGAACTCTGTGGTGAAGCTGTCCCGGCCAGGGCTTTTTTTTTGATTGGGAGTTTTTTGATTACCTTTTCAATCTCTTCTTTTGTTATGGGTCTATTTAGTTGTTCTACCTCTGTTTGTGTTAGTTTAGGTAGGTAGTGTTTCTAGAAACTCATCCATTTCTTCTAGGTTTTCAAATTTGTTAGAGTACCATTTTTCATAGTAATCTGACATGATTCTTTTAATTTCAGTTGGGTCTGTTGTAATATCACCCATCTCATTTCTTATTCGGGTTATTTGCTTCCTCTCCTGTTTTTCTTTTGTCAGTTTGGCCAATGATTTATCAATTTTGTTAATTATTTTAAAGAACCAGCTTTTGGTCTTGTTAATTCTTTTGATTGTTTTTCTGTTTCATTTAATTCTGCTCTGATTTTCATTATTTGCTTTCTTATGGTGCCTGAGGGTTTTTTTTTTTTTTTTTTACTATCTTTCTATTTGTTCAAGTCGTGGGGAAAATTCTTTGATTTGGGCCCTTTCTTCTTTTTGTAGTGCATGTATTGATATAAATGGACCTCTGAGCACTGCTTTTGCTGTGTCCCAAAGGTTCTGAAAGGAAGTGTTTTCATTCTCATTGGATTCTATGAATTTCTTTATTCCTTCCTTAAAGTCTCTATAACCCAGTCTTTTTTGAGCTGGATATTGTTCAGTTTCCAAGTGTTTCATTTCTTTTCCCTGCTTTTTCTGTTATTGATTTCTACTTTCTTTTGAGATCTACCTTATGTGGAGTTCAATGAGCATGTTGAATAGGTATTTTCACATCTTTCACAATATCAGGGAAGTTTTCTGCCAACAAATCTTCAACAATTCTGTCTGTATTTTCTGTTATCCCTCCCTGTTCTGGTACTCCAATCCCTTGTAGGTTATTTCTCTTGATAGAGTCCCACATGATTCTTAAGGTTTCTTCATTTTTTTTAATTCTTGTATCTGATTTTTCTTCGAATATTTTGGTGCCAAGTGTTTATCTTCAATCTCACCCATTCTGCCTTCCACTTGCTCAATTCTGGGCTCCTCTGGCTTTCTATTGAGTTGTCAAATTCTGTAATTTTGTTGTTAATCTTCTGAATTTCTGATTCCTGTCTCTTTATGGATTCTTGCAGCTTATTAAATTTTTCCCTATGTTCTTGAATAACCTTTTTAATTTCTTCAACTGCTTTATCTGTGTGTTCCTTGGCTTGTTCTACTTATTGCCTGATTTCCTTCCTGATGTCTTGAAGGGTTCTGTATGTTAATCTTTTGTATTCTGCATCTGGTAACTCCAGGAAAAAACCTTTATCCAGAAGGTCTCCTGATTCTTTGAGAGCTTGTTGAAGCGATCATGGTCTGCTTCTTTATGTGATTTGATATCGACTGTTGTTTCCAAGCCATGTATAAGTTATTGTATTAGTTTATTTTATGTTTGCTTACTGTATCCTAGCTTCTTGCTTTGGTTTGTTTTGATATGCCCAAATAGGCTGCTTGAGTGAGCTAGCTTGATTATTTTTGCCTTTGAAGCTCTGACGTCCTGTCACCAGATGCCTAGAGCTGTTACCAGGTATATGAGCCTAGAAGTCCGTTCACTTTTCTTGTATGGATTCAGCTCATGTGTCCAGGTAGTTGGTCATCAAGTGTGTGGTACAGGCTCTGTCCTACAGTCTTAGAGGGGCAGGGGGAATTGGTGTAGGCACAGGTACCTGGTTGCAGCAGGGGGTCACACTCTGAACAAGGCCAGGCACTGACAACCGTCCCCTGAGTGTCTGTGAGGAAAGCATGTCCCTGTTCCCTAGAGCACACAGGTAGGTGGGTTCTGCAGATGGACCATGGGTACCCAATGTTTTTGGTTGTAAGGACTGGGAGGTACTAGTTATCCTTGGACCCCTGTCGTGGGTGGCTAGGTGACGTGGGTGGAATCACCAGTCCTTAGGCCACTGATGTGGGTAGGTGAGAACCCTGTTTAGTAGGCAAAGCAGTGTCAAACATCAAACATCCACCCCTCCATCACAGCTGAAACAGTTGCAGTCTGCCAACAAGGGCCTATTCTCCTGAGATAGGCCCACACAGGTCCATGCAGGGGGGAAAGGTATTCAAAGTCCACGAACTGTTTATGCCTGGACAGGAGCCACTTCTGTCCTGAGCGCCCCCGGTTAATGGAGCTGGCAAATTACCTTTTCCCCCAATTGTGAATTTATTCCATCTCCAAGGCCAGGAGAGCAGCTCTGGGTGCTCAACAGGCCTATTTCAGGCCCAGAGAAATGGATAGCCACTGAAGCTGGCTTGGGGAGGAGGGGGACATGGTAAAATAAATGCAAGTACTTTGCTTTTGCCGAGAGCGCCATTCTTCTCTGGTTCCGGAGGTTTGAGTAGGCTGTGCAGCTGGCTGCTTCTCCCTGAGGAAACTGCGACCAAACGCTACTACCAGCCCACTGCAGCCACTCCCAGGAATGGTGCCTGAGGGATCCTGGTGATTCAGGTCCGGTAACTCCTCTCCGCTTCTGAACCATCTCTCCCTCCCCTGCAGCTCAGTCTGTTTTCTAACTTTGCCTTTGATGTTCAGGACTCCTAGCTTGTCACAAATATAATCATTTCACTTGTTTTTTTGAGTCTTTGTTGTAAGAGAGGTCTCTGGAAGCGTCTGGCTATTCTGCCACCTTGGCCCCACTGCAGCTCAGTTTTTTTAAATTGTACTTTAGATGAAGGTTTACAGAACAAACTAGTTTCTCATTAAACAGTTATACACATATTGTTTTATGACATTGGTTAACAACCCCGCAATATGTCAGGACTCTCCCTTCTCAATCTTGGTTTCCTTATTACCAGCTTTCCTGTCCATTCCTGCCTTCTAGTCCTTGCCCCAGGGATGGTGTGCCCCTTTAGTCTCATTTTGTTTTATGGGCCTCTCCAATCTTTGACTGAAGGCTGAACCTCAGAAGTGAACTCATTACAGAGCTAAAAGAGTGTCTGGGGGCCATACTCTCAGGGTTTCTCCAGTCTCTGTCCCGCCAGCAAGTCTGGTCTTTCTATCTGAGTTAGAATTTTGTTCTACATTTTTCTCCAGCTCTGCCCAGGACCCTGTATTGTGATCCTTGTCAGAGCAGTCAGTGGTGGTAGCCAGGCACTATCTAGTTGTACTGGACTCAGTCTGGTGGAGGCCGTGATAGATGTGGTCCATTAATTCCTTGGACTAATCTTTCCCTTGTGTCTTTAGTTTTCTTCATTCTTCCTTGCTCCCAAAGGAGTGAGACCAGTGGAGTATCCTAGATGGCTGCTCACAGGCTTTTAAGACCCCAGATGTCAGTAGCTGATTTTTTGGAAGTAGATCACCAGAGCCTTCTTTTGTCAGCCCTGGAGGTCCATTCAAACCAGTTGGGGAAGTTCTTCAGAGTGTAGAAGTCCAGTCTTTCCCTGGCCTACTGGATCAGGAAAAACAAAATAAAAACAGCTGCCATTCAGTCAACCCTGACTCATGGTGACCCATGTGGATCGCAGTAGAGCTCTGCTCCACAGAGTTTTCAATGGTTGATCTTTTGGAAGTAGATTGCCAGACCTTTCTTTCAAGGCATCTCTGAGTGGACTCAAATCTTTAACCTTTTGGTTAGTGGTGTAACGTGTTAACGATTTGAACCACCCTGGGACCCTCAAGGGCAGCCAGATCTGAATTAAAGAGATATGAAAACCCCAGTGAAAGTAGCACAGCTCCCACACAAGCATTTCTGGCTTCCGGAGGAGCTGGCCAAGGGCTGTGTCTGGGCTGTTTCAGTGCAGCAGCTGAGCAAGGGGCTCCCAGCGGATGGGTTGGCCACCAGTCTGCAGGCCCTGCACAAAGCGAGGAAGCATGATGTCACCAGGGGGAGATAAACAGAAGGACACTTCCTCTTTCACTTCCATGAGGCCCATGCCTGATCTAGAAGGTTCTCAAACTACAGAAAATTTCCCTCCCAGCCTGGACAGGGGCTCAGCTACCTCCTCTGGGGTTGCGTCCTTGTGGGGAGGAGAGGGTTAAAAGCAAAAAAAACCAGAGAGTAGAAAGTGCTAGAACCCTGCTGAGTAGTGTCTGGGTCTTAAAAGCTTATGAGTGGGTCATCGAAGAGAAGAGACGTCTACTGGTCTCACCCCTCTGGAGCAAGGGAGAAAGAAGAAAACCAAAGACACAATGCAAAGATTAGTCCAAAGGACTAATGGACCACTACTATCACAGCCCCCACCAGACTGAGTCCAGCACAACTAGATGCTGTCTGGCTACTACCACTGGCTGCTGTCACAAGGATCACAATAGAGGGTCCCAGGCAGAGCTGGAGAAAAATTTAGAACAAAATTCAAAGTCACAGAAAAAGACTAGACTTGATGTTCTGATACAGACTGGAGAAACCCCAAGAGTATAGCCCCCTGGCCACACTTTTTTTTTTTTTTAATAATTTTTATTGTGCTTTAAGCAAAAGTTTACAAATCAAGTCAGTCTCTCACACAAAAACCCACATACACCTTGCTACACACTCCCAATTACTCTCCCCCTAACGAGACAGCCTGCTCTCTCCCTCCACTCTCTCTTTTCGTGTCCATTTCACCAGCTTCTAACCCCCTCCACCTCTTATCTCCCCTCCATGCAGAAGATGCCAACATAGTCTCAAGGGTCCACCTGATCCAAGAAGCTCACTCCTCACCAGCATCCCTCTCCAACCCATTGTCCAGTCCAATCCATGTCTGAAGAGTTGGCTTTGGAAATGGTTCCTGTCCTGGGGCAACAGAAGGTCTGGGGGCCATGACCACCAGGGTCCTTCTAGTCTCAGTCAGACCATTAAGTCTGGTCTTATGAGAATTTGGGGTCTGCATCCCACTGCTCTCCTGCTCCCTCAGGGGTTCTCTGTTGTGTTCCCTGTCAGGGCAGTCATTGGTTGTAGCCGGGCACCATCAAATTCTTCTGGTCTCCCAGCCACACTTTTAACTCAGTACTGAAGTCACTCCTAAGGTTCACCCTTCAGCCAAAGATTAGACACGCCCATATAACAAACAATAACACACGTAGTTCAACTACATATACGGGACTAAATGGGCGCACCAGCCCAGGGACGAGGATGAGAATGCAGGAAGGGAAAGGAAAGCTGAATGGACGGAAATGAGGAACCAAGAGTCAAGAAGAGAAGAGTGTTGACATGTCTCGGGGCTGTCAACCAATGTCACAGTACAATCTGTGTACTAATTTTCTCTGTTAACTTTCACCTAAAGCACACACACACATACAAAGTGCTCTAATCCCAGAGCTGAGAACTGGAAGGGGCCTGGCATGGCTGACACTGCCTCCGGCCCCCACCCAACCCCACCCCATTTTACAGATGAGGAAACTGAGTCCTGGAGGGTTTAAATGGCTCCCAAACGCCTGAAAAGACACCCCCTTGGCACAGGTCAGGGAAGTCCCCTGACCCCCAAATCATCTTCTCACTGTGCTGTTGCAGAATCCTTGGTTCCCACTGTTAAAAGTCCCGGCTGGGCTAGTGTCAAAAGAAAAAATCTGATCAATAAGTCAATTAGAATTAAAAGGTTTTATTGGGGAAAAAACAAAAACAAACAACTGTGGTGAACAGGGAGCACAGGACACATCACAGTTTGGATCAGGGTATATGCTGCACAGACCATTAGGGAAGCTCCCAAAGGGAAATGTAAAACGATCGGTTGTCATTCACTTCATCAGTAGGAGGCGGCGTGGATTGGTTTGTCAAGGTTGCGTGTCTGCGTTCCACAGGCTAGTTATGGCTGATCTAATTATTCAAACTTTTTGCAGAACTGTCTGTATCACGAGTTCTTAGTTTTAAGTTTAAACAAGGGGCGGGGAGGGGGGCATTTGCTTTAACACTGTTGTTGTTGTTTGGTGCCATCGAGCTGGTTCCGACTCATAGCAACCCTGTGCACAACAGAACAAAACACTGCCTGGTCCTGCCCCATCCTCACAATTATTGTTATGCTTGAGCCCACTGTTGCAGCCACTGTGTCAGTCTAAGTCGTTGAGGGTCTTCCTCTTTTCCGCTGACCCTGTACTTTACCAAGCATGATGTCCTTCTCCAGGGACCGATCCCTCCTGACAACATGTCCAAAGTATATGAGATGTAGTCTCACCATCCTTGCTTCTAAGGAGCATTCTGGCTGTACTTCTTCCAAGACAGATTTGTTCGTTCTTTTGGCAGTCCACGGTATATTCAATATTTTTCGCCAACACCACAATTCAAAGGCGTCAATTCTTCTTTGATCTTCCTTATCCAATATCCAGCTTTCACATGTATATGAGGTGATTGAAAATACCACGGCTTGAGTCAGGTGCACCTTAGTCTTCAAGGTGACATCTTTGCTTTTTAACACTGTAAAGAGGTCCTTTGCAGCAGATTTGCCCAATGCAAAGCATCTTTGATTTCTTGACTGCTGCTGCCATGGGTGTTGATTGTGGATCCAAGTAAAATGAAATCCTTGACAACCTCAGGTTTTTCTGTTTATCATGATTCTGCTTATTGGTCCAGTCGTGAGGATTTTTGTTTTCTTTAAGTTGAGGTGTAATCCATACTGAAGGCTGTGGTCTTTGATCTTCATCAGTAAGTGCTTCAAGTCCTCTTCCCTTTCAGCAAGCGAGGTTGTGTCATCTGCATAACGCAGGTTGTTAACGAGTCTTCCTCCAATCCTGATGCCTTGTTCTTCTTCATATAGTCCAGCTTCTCAGATTATTTGTTCAGCATACAGACTGAATAGGTATGGTGAAAGGATATAACGCTGACGCACACCTTTCCTGACTTTAAACCATGTAGTATCCCCTTGTTCTGTCTGAACAACTGCCTCTTGATCTATGTAAGGGTTCCTCATGAGCATAATTAAGTGTTCTGGAATTCCCATAATTATTCCCATAATTTGTTATGATCCACACAGTCGAATGCCTTTGCATAGTCAATAAAACACAGGTAAACATCTTTATAGTATTCTCTGCTCTCAGCCAGGATCCATCTGACTTCAGCAATGATATCCCTGGTTCCACGTCCTCTTCTGAATCCGGCCTGAATTTCTGGCAGTTCCCTGTCGATATACTGCTGCAGCCACTTTTGAATGATCTTCAGCAAAATTTTACTTGCGTGTGGTATTAATGACATTGTTCTATAATTTCCACATTCTGTTGGATCACCTTTCTTGGGAATAGGCATAAATATGGATCTCTTCCAGTTGGTTGGCCAGGTAGCTGTCTTCCAAATTTCTTGGCATAGATGAGTGAGCATGTATTTGTCAGTTTGTCGTACTGTGAGGGCTAACATGTTGCTGTGATGCTGGAAGCTATGCCACTGGTATTCAGATATCAGCAGGGTCACCCATGGAGGACAGGTTTCAGCTAAGACAGACTAGGAAGAAGGATCTGGCAGCCTATTTTGAAAAGAATTAGCTTTCACGGTACCTACTTTAAAACCCAAACCAAACTCATTACCAGTGACTCATAGCAACCCTACAGGACAGAGTAGAACTGCCCCAAGGAGTGGCTGGTGAATTCAAACTGCTGACCTTTTGGTTAGCAGCCATAGCTCTTAATCGCTGCCCACCAGGGCTCCATCACCTCCTTTGGCAAGTAGGTTGAGATCAGCGAGATAAACGGACTACCTCCTTTGGGAAGCCACTTTATTATGCTGATCTCAATCCCCTCCCCATCAAATGGGATAAAGAGGCCCAGGTCACAGAGTTACTGTGGAAAATGACAAGACGGCACGTGGAAAGACCCCAGCCTGAAGCCTGGCCCTTTACCCGTTGCTGTCTAGTTGGTTCTGACTCATGGCGACCCCATGTATTAGAGTACAACAGTGCCCCATAGGGTTTTCTGGGCTACAATCTTTATGGAAGCAGATTGCCAGGTCTTTCTTCTGTGGTGCCACTGGATGCGTTCGAACTGCCAACCTTTAGGTTAGTCAAAACCAAACCCTTTGCCATCAAGTTGATTCCAACTCATAGCGACCCTATAGGACAGAGCAGAACTGCCCCATGGATTTCCAAGGCTGTAATCTTTTTGGAAACAGACTGTCACATCTTTCTCCAGCAGAGCAGCTGGTGGGTTTGAACCACAGACCTTTCTTTTAGCAACCAAGCACTTAACCGCTGTGCCACCAGGGCTCCTTTTTAGGTTTGTAGTTGAGTGCTTAACCGTCACTGATTTCTGTAAAGTGGAGATAAGGGTTATACTTTCTGAAGCCAGTAAAATTACATCTGGCAACATATGAGATTAATCCCCAAGTAATTGTGGCTTAAGCAAGAATAAAAGTTTAATAAAAGTTTGTCTTTCTCTCACATGCGCACTGAACTACATAGTTCAGGGCTGGAACTACCTAGTCCAGGGCTGCTATTGAGCTCCCCAGTCTTCGGGGACCCAGATCCCTTCAGTCGTCTCATGTAATTTAGCCATGTTATCAGGAAGAACCAGTCCCTGGAGAAGGACATCATGCTAGTAAAGTAGAGGGTCAGTGAAAAGGAGGAAGACCCTCAACGAGGTAGATTGACACAGTGGCTACAGCAAGGGCCTCAGACATACCTATTGTCGTTGATTGAATTATGTCCCACAAAATGTGCATATCCATTTGGCTGGGCCATTATTCTCAGCCTTGTGTGGTTGTCCTCCATTTTGTGATTGTAATTTTATGTTAAAGAGGATTAGGGTGGGATTGTTACACTTACCCAGGTCACATCCCACATCCAATGTAAAGAGAGTTTCTATGGGGTGTGGCCGGCACCACCTTTTATCTCTCAAGAGGTAAAAAGGAAAGGGAAGCAAGCAGAGAGAGGGACCTCATACCACCAAGAAAGCAGTGCTGGGAGCAGAGTGTGTCCTTTGGACCCGGGGTCCCTGTGCAGAAAATCTCCTCGTCTGGGGAACTTTGATGAGAAGACCAACAGAGGGAGAACGCCTTCCCCTGGAGCTGACACCCTGAATTTGGACTTTGAACCTACTCTACAGTGAAGAAATAAATTTCTCTTTGCCAAAGTCACCCACTTGTGGTATTTCCGGCATAGCAGCACTAGATGACCAAGACACCTACTATTACGAGGATGGCATAGGACTGGGCAATGCTTCCTTCTGTTCCATGAGTCAGAGCTGACTCGAAGTCACCTGACAACAACACCTTATCAGTTCTTTGTACAATACAGCTGCTGGAGACCCAGCCATCACATCCCAGCTCCAGGGAACAGGCAGAAGGAAGAGAAAGGGGGATGTGCATCAGGACTTTCCTAGAAGACTCACCCAGTGACTCCTCACCCACTTTTATTTCCAAGGGAGGCTGAGGAATGTTTTTACCTGGACATATTTCTACCCCCCAAAATATAAACCCATCGTGATCGAGTCGATTCCGACTCACAGTGGTCCTATAAGACAGAGTAGAACTACCCCATAGGGTATCCAAGAAGCAGCTGATGGATTCAAATTGCGAACCTTTTGGTTAGCAGCCGAGCTCTTAACCACTGTGCCACCAGGGCTCCCCCCCAAATATAAGGGCTCTGTTAATAGGTGTTTTAGTTACTTAGGGAAACCCTGGTGACAGAGTGGTATGGCTACTAACCAAGAATGTCAGCAGTTTGAATCCACCAGGTCCTCCTTGGAAACCCTATAGGGCAGTTCTACTCTGTCCTGTTGGGTCGCTATGAGTCGAAATCAACTGGATGGCAATAGGTTAGTTACTTGGTGCTACTGTAACAAAAATTTCACAAGTGGATGTCTTTAAAGAACAGGAATTTATTTTCTCTCAGTACAGGGGGCTAGAAGTCTGAATTCAGAGTGACTTTTTTTTTCTAGGGGGACGGCCTTCCTTGTGGATGTCAGCTTCTAGTGGCTGGCAGTCCTGGGCCCTCCTGGGCTGCCTCTAGCACCATCAGCTAATGCCTGTCTTCCCCACTTTACGTGGGTGTCTGTGTCTGTTCTGCTCTCTTTATAACTCAGGGGTGATTAGGGTTAGGGCCTACCCTACATTGGCATGTGCTCATTAATATAACAAAACCCCTATTTCTAAACAGGATCACATCCATGGTGGCTGAGATTCCAACAGGTATTTTGGAGGGATGCAATTCAACCCGTAACAATAGGGCGAAGGCAAAACAGATGTTAGGTGGGAGATAGCGGTGTCTCCCACACGCTCCTCAGGGAGTGGTTTTGAAAAATAGATAATATGGTAAACAAGGTGCTTTATTAATTGTATATGTTTAACAAGCTTAACAACTGTTATCTGAATGTCAGAAATATTTTTTTAATGATTTTTAAAAGTGACCCTAAGCGAATAGTTTGTAGGTGGCCCTGGGGAGCGGCGAGGCGAGGGCCTTAGAGTACAGCCCCGGTTCTGGAACCGTGTTCTGAGCAACCTCGCAGAGCCCTACGCATTGGAAACCAGAAGGCAGTAAGAACTGCAGATGGCCGCCTTGGATGCCCCCCATGGACGCCTGACGTAGGTGCCCTCCATGGAAGCCCCCTGTGGATGCCCCCATGGAAGCCTGCTGTGGATGCCCCCCATGGAAGCCCCCTGTGGGTGACCCCCATGGAACCCCCCTATGGGTGCCCCCCATGGAAGCATGACTTGGACGCCCTCCATGGAAGCCCCCTGTGGATGACCCCCATGGAAGCCCCCTGTGAGTGCCCCCCGTGGAAGCACGATGTGGACACCCTCCATGGAGGCACCCTGTGGATGCCCCCATGGAAGGCCCCTGTGGCTGGCCCCATGGAAGCCTGACGTGGATGCCCCCCACGGAAGCCCCCTGTGGGCGGCCACCTTTTCCCCTTGACATTCACCGTTCCCGTCATACTCCCTGCCAGCTCTCACCGGCCGCCCACAGAGAGCTTCATCTGGCCAGAGGAGAGTTCTGGAGCAGCTCTGGGGCTGGGCGGGCATGCAGAGAGTTAGGCCCCAGGAGCACCCCTCCGCCAGACTACTCACCCTCCGCCAGGCAGCTCTGAGGCTCCACTCCAGCCACCTGAAATCCCAGCAGGTGGAGCCCAGTCACTCTTGGTGAACAGCTGCTGAGCTGGAGCCACTGGTAGGGGGCTGCCGAGGCGGTGGCTCACTAGGGTTGATATCCCCAGTCAACCAGCGCAGTGAGTCACCAACCCCCCGCCACTGGGCAGAGAGGAGGGTCTCTGCCTAGGCCAATGGGAGAGGGGAGGAGCTGCAGGGAGCCACGGGTGGGGGACGGGGAGGCAGGATGTGGTCACTCTGCCCATGGAGGGTGGGGCTTACCAGCCGGGGGCCAGGGAGATCTGTGTGATACCAAGAGTTACCACACTGGGTGACACCAACCCTGGTGACAGCACCGCAACCAGCTGCCCCCGTCTCCCAGGACTGCCCCATTTTGGAGTCCCTGGGGGGTGCTACGTACGGGTCATGTCCTCGGCTGCTGTCTGAAAGGTTGGAACTTCGAATCCACCCAGAGGCATCTCGGAAGAAAGACCTGGAGATCTATTTCCCAAAAAATCAGCCATCGAAAACCCTGTGGAGCATAGTTCAACTCTGACACACACGGGCCACCGTGAGTTGGCACCGACTCAATAGCAGCTGGCTTTTTTGGCGCTGAAAACGCCATGTCTTGGCAAAGCAGGGCAGTTGGTCACTGGATCACGAACATGCCCTCTATTTACCTTTTTCCCTCCCCGTCTCCCTTCCGCACTGCCTTCTTGCTGCTCCAGGGATCACCTCCAGTAAACAACTTGCACTTGAGATCCGTCTGGGGCCCTAATCTACAACAAGTAGCTCTGCTTGCTTCTTCCAACTTGGCTGCTAACCAAGAGGTTGAAGGTTGAAGCCCACTCAGAGGTGCTGTGGGAGAAAGGCCTGGGATCTACTTCTGAAAATCCAGCCCTTGGAAACCGACTTCCGGAGCCGTGGAGTCTGGATGAACCCCTGAAATCGTTGCCCTAAGACACTATTGAAACCCGAAACAAAAATATCTCCTGAAGTCGTCTTAAAACTAAACCGTAGTTTAGCTTAACTAGTAAAGTGCACCTGCCGTGAACACTGTGCTCTTTTAAGAGCTGTCTGTATGGGATCAAATGGACAACAGCCACGAGAGAGATTAGACGGGAACCTTAGCGGCAGTGAGTTTGTGTTAAGGAGGGAGGAAAAGGAGGGTGAGGATGGCTGCACAACCTGACAAATGTAATCAACACCCTACAATTGTCCATGGAGAAAATGGTAGAATTGGTGTATGTCCTGCTGTGCACATCATCAATGACAACAAAACATGTAATAAATGAAAGGAAACCCTATGGAGCTCTTCTGCTCTGCCACATGGGGTCGCCGTGAGTCGGACTCAACAAATGGACTGGTTTAATACGGGTCTTGGGCTTACAGCGAACGTGAACCCACACAGTGACAGAAGAAGAGTTGAGGGCAAGTTGATATTTTCATTATTTTCAGCACGATCTCCGTGAAATGGAAACGCTGGTGGCGTAGTGGTTAAATGCTACAGCTGCTAACCAAAAGGTCAGCAGTTCAAATCCACCAGGCACTCCTTTGAAACTCTATAGGAGCAGTTCCACTCTGTCCTATAGGGTCGCCAGGAATAGGAATCCACTCAACGGCAGTGGGTTTTGGTTTTGGTTTTATCTCCATGAAAGGAACTCAGGGTGAACTTTGTGAATAGGGCTTTGAACCAGTTCTTTCCAGTCCGAATCCCTGCTGAGATCTGCATTTCTAAACAAGTTCCCAGGTGATGATAGCGCTGCTGGTTAGGGACCATTTCTGAGAACCACTAGTAGAGCAGTGTTCTTTCTCAAAATGTGTTATACATAAGAATCACCCAGGGATCTTGTTAAAATGTAGGTTCTGATTCAGTGTATCTGGGATGGTGTCTTAGTAACACAAATACCACAAGTGGATGGCTTTAACAAAGAGGAATTTATTTCCTCATGGTGAAGTAGGCTAAAAGTGCAAATTCAGGGTGTCAGCTCCAGGGGAAGACATTCTCTCTCTGTCGGCCTTCTCACCGATGTTCCCCGAGACTGGGAGCTTCTTCACGCAGGGACCCCGGGTCCAAAGGTTGTGCTCTGCTCCAGGTGCTGCTTTCTTGCTGGTATGAGGTCTCCAGCTCTCTGCTTGCTTCCCTTTCCTTTTATCTCTTGAGACATAAAGGGCGGTGCAGGCCCCACCCCATAAAAACTCCCCTTACATTGGATGGGGCGGGGGGTGACCTGAACAAGGGTGTTACATCCCACCCTTATCCTCAACATAAAATTACAATTACAAAATGGAGGACAACCACACAACACTGGGACTCATGGCCTAACCAAGTTGACACATATTTTCTGGGGGACACAATTCAATCCATGACAGGAAGAAATGCAAATTTTCAGCAGGGGTTTGAACTGGAAGGAACCAGTCTGGATCCCTGATTGTGAAGGGCGGGTTGGTTGGAAAGAACAAGACAGAGCAGGGCCATCTTGGGGAATCTGAGCCTGGGAGAGGGACTGACATCCTGGGACTGGCCCCGAGTGTTCAAACAGCCTCCCTGGAGAGGAGGCCCCACAACCTACAAATCTGCTTTAATGACCCCTTGGCTCCCCCTGAGGGGGCGGCTGTCATCAGGGTGAATCCAGCATCTGGGCCGATTTTCCCACTTAGCGGCTCAGGCGCAGAAGTTTCCAGGAGGGGTGGCTCACATCCTTGCCTAACTTTTCCCTCTGATTGATATCCACACTGGTCGCTCCCTGCCCCTCACTGCCAAGCAAACTGATGGCTTCCTGTTTTCACAACGACAAGGATTCCTGTTGTAAACGTTTCTCTGTTCTGAGAGTCTGTCTGGGGCTGTAACAAAAGCACTAGCCTTGAAGCCGGAGCCCAGGCTTGTTCTCTTCTCTGAGCCTCAGTGTTCCCGTCTTAGAAATGGGGACTGTTGTCGCCACGCCTCGGGTATACAGCATACAATACATACTCATACAGAGGACTAATCAAGATAAACCCTGTGGGAGTGTCTCCTTCCTTCTTTCACCCAGTTTTCCTGGGACATGTTCCACAGTGTGGGATTTCTGGACTCTCCTCCAGCGTTCTGGACCAGTGGGAGTGGACAGCAGTTGTGGAGCAAAGCCAATGGTGTCTCTGTCCCTGACAGCAGGGGCCAGATCAGGTTCCACTTAGTGCCACCAGCTCCTGCCTTTGTCCCTTTGTCAAAGTGCCAAGGGTGGGCACATAGCCAGGCAGGTTTGTGGGGTGAGGGGGACTCCACCCTGTGCTGGGCCCAGCTCAGGCAGGTCCCTTTTGGTTGCAAGTGACAGAAAAAGACTCAGCCAATTTCGAGCAAAATGAGGTACCCCCCTGCCCCTGCCCCACCCCCCCTCCTTTCAGACCAGCTTTTTCCATAAGGTTCCTGGCGATGCCACCTGCCAGCCCACCCCCTCATAACTCTACCACCAGAAAGGGCACCCACTCTCCCCAGCCCCAGGTCACACTCCTGGGAAGGACTCCGATGGGCCCATAGGGGTTGTACCCCTGAGATGAGTCATTGGTGGTCACGAGGCCGGGGCTCTGCCAGCAGCTCTCTCAGCTCCGGCCTGGAGGAGGAGGGGACTGGCGTTAGGGGAAGGGCAGGCCCTGCTGGGCAGGTCTGGGTACCCACCCTGGTGTGAGGCATTGCTGACCCCAAACAGCAGAGCCCGGTCACCTGTCCCAGAGCGCTAGAAAGACAGAGCCCATGACCCCCTCTACTGGGCTGCATAATGTCCCCCCAGAATTCATGTCCTTTCTAGAACCACAGAATGTGACCTTGTCTGGAAATAGGGTCTGTGTGGGTATATTTACCGTGAGGCCACACTGGAGTCAGGTGGGCCCTAATCTCTCTACGACAGAGAGACCCAGAGGGAAGACAGGTTGGTGAAGATGGGCGGGGCAGAGATTGGAGTGGTGCCACACAAGCCAAGGACACCTGGCCCACCAGGAAACGGAAGAGACAAGGAAGCATTTTCCCCTGACACCTCGATTTTGGTCTTCTGGTTTCCAAAGCTGTTAGAGAAGAAATGTCTTTTGTTCTGAGCCCCGCGTGTGGGGAGCTTTGTCATGGCAGCCCCTGGGAGACTTGGACTTCTGGTTCTCCCTCGTGCCTTCTTTCACTCGTCCTGCCGATGCCCACAGAGGGTCACAGAGCCTGTAGGCGCTTCTGAGGCTTGTCTTCCAAGCCTCGCCGCCCCCTTACCTCTGCCCTCTCCTCTGTTGCCCATGCCACCTGCTGGACTCACGGGCCGTTTCCTGAAACCAGGGCGTTGGAGGGCCACGCTCCCTCTGAAGGCCCTGGGGGAGGGTCCTTCCTTGTCACCTGGGCTTCTGGTGGCCTCAGGCTTGTGGTTACATCGCCCCAATCTCTGCTGCTGTCTTTACACGGCCGCTTTCCTTCTGCATCTGTCTCCCCTCCAGTCGGATCCCACGGTAACTGTCCCTCGTGGCAGTCGAGTCGTTTCTGACTCCTAGCGACCCTATAGGACAGAGTAGAACTGCCTCATAGGGTTTCCAGGGAGCAGCTGGTTGATTTGAACTGCTGACCTTTTGGTTAGCAGCTGAGCTCTTAACCACTGCACCACCAGGGCTCAAACTTAAATGATAACATCTTTGAAGACTCTATTTCCAAACAATGTCACATTGTTTCACAGGTACAGGGTTTAAAATTTCAGCATGTCCTTTGGGGGGGACACAATTCAACCTATACCACCAGATAGGGTGCTGCCCCTGCCCCAGTGCCCACAGCCAAGCAGGGGAGCAGGACCCGCCTAGTATGGGGGTGCAGGGGTCCCACACAGAGAGCACGGGTTCTGAGTGCCCTCTGCTCCGGGCCTGACTCCAATCACCCCAGGGGCAGGAGCTGTTGGCATTAGGTGCCATGGAGTTGATTCTGACTCCTAGCGACCCCGTGTGACAGAGTACAACAGCCCCGTAGGGGTTTCGTAGGCTGTAATGTTTACTGCAGCAGATTGCCAGTTCTTTTTTCCCAAGGAGCTGCTGGGTGAGTTTGAACAGCCAACCTTACGGTTAGCAGCTGAGCACTTAATCACTGCACCAACATGGCTCCTAGGGGTACAGGCTAGAGCTCCTAAAACGGAAGAGAAACCACTCCCCTGAAACCACTCACAGCACACCCGAATTTCATATACTGAAATGTCTGTGGACCTTCGTTACTCTTCAACAAACCCACCGGTCTCAGACTCTCCCTCCAGGCCCTTCCAGATAATTTGACCCAAGTCCCTTCAGGTTGATGTAAAGGCCCTCCTTGAGACCCCTGCTCCTGGCCCAGCCCCTGTCCCTGTCCCTAGATGCCTAGGGGAAGTAGGAGGTGTTCCTTCCTTTTCCTTAGCATTTGTGGACATCCCTCCTGGTTTTCTTGGAAGGCCTCCAGGTGCTTGAAAAGGACTTCTCAGTGGGTCAGTCTGGTGACCCGGGTCCCAGGGACCGCCCTCACCTAGACACCACCACATGACCATGCTCAACATTTCTGTCTCTCTATCTGTCTGCCTTTCACACACACCTCCATAAAGGGGCTTTGCGGCTCCATCTGAGGCCAAAGGGAGAGAAGGGATGGGGCTGGGTGAAGGCTGGGCCTCTGGCCTCTGACATTTTCGACCCTAGGATCAACCTGGCTTTGGAACAGAGACAGGACAGGAGAGCTCGGGTGACCCTCTGACCTGACCCTGGCTGAGGGGATGGGGAGACGGTCGTGGCTGAGGGCCTAACTGCCTGTGTGGGACTCCCAGTCCAGCCACTGAGCTGCTGGGTCTGAGCAAGGCCACCCTCTGCCCTCCAAGGCTGTGCCATCTGCTGTGGGGTGGGGCCGCAGGGCCACCTGCCAGGCCACTGTGAGTGTCCACCAGGACAGAAAGCCCCACCCATGACAGACTGCATGAGGCCCGGGGCTGGGCTTTATCAGAAGATAAACCCCAAGTCTCCTGATACCCAGGGCTGAGGGGTAGGTGGTATTTCCAGTCTAGTCTTGCAGGTGCCCTCCAGGTCCTGAGCCCCAGCTAGGTTTGGCACAACTCTGAGTCCCCAGGATGGTTGCAGTCCACCTGTCATGCAGGCCCACAGGAGCCCCTGCCTGGCTGGCCCTGTGCTGGGGGTAGGGGACTGGGAGGGCCCAGGCCCAAGAGATCTACGCCAACAATTGTTGACACAGGCCCCACAGGGGGTTTACAAAGGCTGTGAAGATGAGTCAGAGGAAACAGCTCGAACTTTCCTGGCCAGAGAGGCCAGATGGTCCTAGCATCCCTCAAACATCCCTTGTGATGACAAGATCCCAGCATGGGGGGAACTGTCAGCCACCCGGCACAAGTTAGAGCAGAGGGGACAGCAGGGCTCGGGGAGGTGGTGCCTGTACAGTGGACTGGCTTGGGGCATCCAGAATGACCGCACATGGCCCTGCCCTGTATAGGGCCTGGGGTGCCCCAAACAGGCCCAGCTGTATGTCTCCACTCCACATGTCCTGCTGTGTGAACTTAAGTGGCTTACCCGGCTGAGCTTCAGGTTCCTTACCCATGACAGAGGCTGGCACAGCTCACCCACAGTTGTTGAGAGGATCAATGAGACATCTACAGAAAGCACCAGGCAAGATGGCCAGCACCAATCTGATGCACCGTCAGTGGTCATTGCTGTTATTATGATTACCAGCTACTTGCCAGTGTCTGCCCTGGCCATTGACTGCCCTGGTCATTGCCTGCCCTGGCCTCTGTCTGCCCTGACCACTATCTGCCCTGGCCCCTGTCTGCCCTGGCCCCTGTCTACCCTGGCCATTGCCTGCCCTGGCCATTGCCTGACCTGGCCACTGTCTGCCCTGGCCATTGCCTGCCCTGGCCCCCGTCTGCCCTGGCCCCTGTCTATGCTGGCCCCTGTCTGTTCTGGCCATTGCCTGCCTGGCCGCTGTCCGCCCTGGCCATTGCCTGCCCTGGCCACTGTCTTCCCAGGCCACTGTCCTCCCTGGCCACTATCCTCCCTGGCCACTGTCCTCCCAGGCCACTGTCCTCCCTGGCCACCATCTTCCCTGGCACTGTCCACATCGGCAGCTGCCCACCCACGCCAGGCCTTGCAGAGGGATCAGGGAACAACAGGCAGGAGAGCCTGTGGCAAGGTGGCACAGGGGCCTCTGGCACTTTCCGAGTGTCCACCCTGCAGCAGGCCCTACTCGAGATGCCTGTGTTCATTACCAACCTTGACACTCACAAAGCCTCTCGAGGCTTGTCGGGCCTGTCCCCACCTTGCAGCTGGTGAAGTGGAGCTTGGGAAGTAGCCAGGTCTCTCTGACCCCAATGTCAGTGTCTTTCCACCAGGCTGGGATCCAGGGTAGGACCCTGTCTCATGAGAAGTGCCCAGGTTAGAGGTGCCAGGCTATGGAGCCAGGAACAAGCGGTCAGGCTCAAGGGCAGAGCCGAATTGAGGTGCAGAGGACGCGGCATGCCCATGTGGCACTCATGGTCAGAGAGATGTGATGAAGGCCCTGAAAGCCCAGGTAGGGTAGGGCTGGAGGGAGGCAGGAGGGCTACCTGGAGGAGGTGGCATCTGAGTCAAGGAAAGATAAGTCAGTGTAATCAGGAGAACCAGGGCATTCCAGGGCAGCAGGCATAGCAGGTGCTGAGTTCAGCCTTGAGTAGCCCTGGGAAGACGAGCTGCCGACTTGTGCCCCCCAGCAAGGAGGGCTAGTACCTGGCTTCCCCCTTCCTGTACACTTCCTGTTAACTGTCTATTTTTGCTTGTCTTGACACCCAGTCTGGATGGGTTAAGGCAGTTCTCACATCTGCCCCCTCCTCCCTGACCCTGCTCTCAGCAGGAGCCGACCGCAGCTTCCTGTCTTTCTTCAGACAGGACTGTGAGAAGATTGAAATGAGTGTGGCCATCCAGGCGTGCAGGCCAACACAGGGCCTCCCATCTGCTCAACGGCAGGCTGTGCCTGCCCAGGCCACCAGCCTGAAGCAAAAGGTGTCTGAGGTTCTAGAATTTTCTTTAAGCAAGGCCCTCCCTAGGGGCAGCTGAGTTTCTGGAGAGTGGGCCTCTGGTGTTAGTGTGGAGATGGCTCTATGTCCCATCACCTTCTCCCTGTTGGCTCATGGTCGGCACTACAGCCCTCTGAGGTGGTGGAACCCTCTCCCTTTTCCGTTTTGAAGTCACGCATTTCGTTGTCGCTAGCCTGTCTTCTCTAGATCCGGTCCATTTTCTCAGGGATTGGAGTCTGAAATGTTTGCTTGGTCTCTGAGGCTGGGGAACTACCTTCGTTGCAACTGCATTGTTTTCAACACAACAGTGCTCCGGGAATAGATGTGACCGTTGAGCCTTTCCTTTTTTTATGAGAAAGTCTCTCATATTTAGAAAGAACACGTCTAACCGTTATCACATGCACACCCCGGCCCCCACCTGCTAAAGGGACAGAGCACCACCTAGATGCACCCATCTTCTCCCCTCCAGGGAGCCTGCCACCCTAAACTTGGTGTTTATTGTCCCCTGATCTTCCTTATAATTTTTATGCATGCATGCTTTGGTTGCTTTTGGATTTCATTAAGTGGTATCAGCGCTACCCAAGCCATGGTGTTTACGATCACCTCGTATGCATGTGAAAGCTGGACAATGAATAAAGAAGACCAAAGAAGAATTATGGTGTTGGCAAAGAATATTGAATACACCATGGACTACCAGAAGAACAAAAAAATCTGTCTTGGAAGAAGTACAGCCAGCATGCTCCTTAGAAGTGAGGATGGCGAGACTTCATCTCACATACTTGGGACATGTCCCTGGAGAAGGACATCATGCTTGGTAAAGCAGAGGGTGAGCAAAAAAGAGGAAGGCCGTCAACAAGATGGACTGACACAGTGGCTGCAACAATGGGCTCAAACACAACAATGATTGTGAGCATGGCGCAGGACCGGCCAGTGTTTTCTTCTGTTGTACACAGGGTTGCTATGAGTCGGAGCCGACTTGACAGCACCTAACAACAACATCATAGTATGTGTTTTTCTGACTTTATTCTTTTACTCAATATTAGGTGTGCAAACCATTGCTGAATGGCAGCCCATCGCATGTGTGGACCGTAGTCAATGGACAGTGGAAATCTATCTTTATTCTTTTATTCACTAAAGCCTCCTTGTGCACCTGTGACTCTGTGCCAGGACCTGGGCTAGGTGCTGGGAAACGTGATCACAGAGATTGAGCAGCCTGCCAAGATTGCCCAGCCTGTTGGTGGTGGATCCGGGACCCGGTCAGTGCCAATCCTAACCCACCTGACTTCATCCAGACCCACCACGTGCTGGCGCGGCTAGGTACGGGGCAATCGCTGGCTCAGAGCAGACACTCAATAACTGTTTCTTGAATGGAAGTAAACTTTTGGTCCTATAACAGGGAAGTATTACCACGTTCATGTCACAAATGACAAAATATAGCACTTGCCCAGTGGTTTTAGAGGCTGGTTGCACATGAAACTCACCTGGGCAGCCTTTAAAGCCACAGCTGCCGGCCCCCCCTAACTGACGCTCATTCAGTGGTCTGGGGTGGGGCCTGGCCATATGGCTTTGTTGCAACTTTTGCATGTGAACCTCACCTGTGCCAGGGCTACGAGCCCGTTTGTGTCCTCCAGAATCCTGTGAGATACTGAACCCAGAGGTTGCATCATCCTGACAAGAACCCGGGCAGTAGAGATTGCACAACAATTTGCATTAACGGACATAGGCTGCCTCTTATTTATTAATCAAAAAAAAATTTATTGTGGTAAAAAAATACATAACGAAGCGTACACCATCTCAAAAATTTCTACCTTTTTTACATAGATTACACTCTTTAAGTCACGTGATCAGTCTTGCTAATCTTTTCTAAATCATTCCACCACCATTCACATAAGCTCCTGAGCAAAAATTCTCCCTTTCCCCCTCCCCCAGCCCTAGTAACCACTGATAAGCTTTGGTTTCTATATGCTTGCTTATCTCACGTAAGTGACATCATCCAGGACTTGTCCTTTTGCAACTGACTGATTTCACTCGGCGTGATGTTTTCGAGATCCATCCCCGTTTGCGGCACGCATCAGGACTTCATTTCTTCTTATGGCTGCATACTATTCCATGGTATGGCTAGACCACGTTGTGTTTATCCATTCATCTGATGATGAAGGTTATTTCCACCTTCCGGCTCTTGTGAAAAGTACTGTAGTGTACATTGGTGTACAGGCTATTAATTTTTAAAAGAAAGATGAACTTCGAATAAATGAGGTCATAGCAGGTGTGCAAAGGGCAGCAGGGAGCACTGACAACATGGCCTCTCCTGTGGTGTGGTCGGCCGCGAGTTTGAGCAGCCTCTGTGCAGTTTGCTGTGACACCATTGCGTCTCAGTCCTCTCTGGGTGATGACTTGGTCTTATGTCAGATGCCCGTTCCGCAGACCCTACCGTAATTACACACTGGCTCACTTTACAATTCACTCTCTCTTTCTTATAAAATTGCAACCATACAATATTTGTCTTTTTGTGAGTGATTTATTTCACTCAGCATAGTGTCCTCCAGATACACCCACGTTATGGTTCAAGGACTCATCATTATTCTTTACGGTTTCAGAGTTTTCCATTTTATGTATGTACCACATTTTGTTACCCATTCATGGGTTGATGGGCACTGAGGTTGCTTCCATCTTTTTGCTACTGTGACTAATACTGCAGTGAACACAGGTGTGCATATGTCTGTCCACGTCTCTTTTATTGGATCTCTAGGGTACACACCCTGGAAACCCTGGTAGCGCAGTGGTTAAGTGCTACGGCTGCTAACCAAGAGGTCGGCAGTTTGAATCCCCCAGGCGTTCCTTGGAAACTCTATGGGGCAGTTCTACCCTGTCCTACAGAATCACTATGAGTCAGAATCGACTCAACGGCAGTGGGTTAGGGTATACGCCCAGGAATGGGACTGCTGGATCGTAAGGTATTTCTATTTCTACCTTTTTGAGGAAGCACCATAGTGTTTTCTATACTGGTTGTGCCATTTTACAATCCCACCAGCAGTGGATGAGGGCTCCACTCTCCCCCAAAAACAAATCTCCCTCTTTCTCATCCTAGGAAAGGGGGGAAAGACTCCAATTTAAACGTTAAGGTACATTAAAAAAATATACTTTACTCTTTAGAGCGGTTTCAGGTTTACAGAAAAACTGCACAGGAAGTACAAAGTTCCAAATACCTTTCCTTCCCCTGCACGATGCTTTCCCTATTGTTAGCGTCTTACATTTGCTACAATGAACCAATATTTACACATTATTAACTAAAGTTCATAGTTTACACTGGGGTTGATGCTTTGTGTTGTATAGTCCTATGGATTTTAACAAATGCAGAGTATGACGTGCCCATAACAGTATCACAGAAAATGGCATCATCTATTCATCCCTCCCTCCACCCGAGCCTTTGGCAACCACTAATCTTTTTACATATTTTAATTGTTTGATAATTTCCACATTCGGCGGGATCATCTTTCTTGGGAACAGGCATAAAAATGGATCTCTTGCAGTCAGTTGGCCAGGTAGCTATCTTCCAAATTTCTTGGCATAGATGAGTGAGCACCTCCAGTGTTGCATCTGTGTGTTGAAACATCTCAATTGATATTCCATCAATTCCTGGAGCCTTGTTTTTCGCCAATGCCTTCAGAGCAGCTTGGACTTCTTCCTTCAGTACCATCGGTTCCTGATCATATGCCACCTCTTGAAATGGTTGAATATCGACTAATTCTTTTTGGTATAACGACTCTTTGTATTCCTTCCATCTTCTTTTGATGCTTTCCGCATTGTTTAATATTTTCCCCATGGAATCCTTCACTATTGCAACTCGAGGCTTGAATTTTTTCTTCAGTTCTTTTAGCTTGAGAAATGCTGAGCGCGTTCTTCCCTTTTGTTTTTCCATCTCCAGCTCTTTGCACACGTCATGAGAATACTTTGTCTTCTCGAGAGGCCCTTTGAAGTCTTCTGTTCAGTTCTTTCACTTCATCGATTCTTCCTTTAGCTTTAGCTGCTCGATGTTCATAAGCAAGTTTCAGAGTCTCCTCTGACATCTATTTTGGCCTTTTCTTTCTTTCTTGTCGTTTTAATGACCTCTTGCTTTCTTCACGTATGATGTCGTGGATGTCACTCATTTGGTCTTTGGTCATTAGTGTTCAATGGGTCAAATCTATTCTTGAGACGGTCTCTAAATTTAAGTGGAATATGCTCAAGGTCGTACTTTGGCTCTCATGGACTTGTTCTAATTTTCTTCAGTTTCAACTTGAACTTGCATATGAGAAATTGATGGCCTGTTCCACAGTTGGCCCCTGGCCTTGTTCTGACTGATGATATTGAGCTTTTCCATCATCTCTTTCTACAGATGTAGTCTATTTGTGTGTTCCATCTGGCGAGGTCCATGTACATAGTTGCTGTTTATGTTGGTGAAAAAAGGTATTAGCAATGAAGAAGTCATTGGTCTTGCAAAATTCTTTCATAGGATCCCTGGCATCATTTCTATCATGAAGGCCATATTTTTCAACTACTGATCCTTCTTCTTTGTTCCCAACTTATGCATTCCCATCTCCGGTAATTATCAATGCATCCTGATTGCATGTTTGATCAATTTCAGACTGCAGAACCTGGTAAAAATCTTCAATTTCTTCACCTTTGGCCTTAGTGGTTGGTGCATAAATTTGAATAATAATCTTATTAGCTGGTCTCCCTTGTAGGCTATGGATATCACCCTATCACTGACAGTGTTGTACTTTAGGAAAGATCTTGAAATGTTCTTTTTGATGATGAATGCAATACCATTTCTCTTCAAGTTGTCATTCTCAGCACAGTAGACCATATGATTGTCCGATTCAAAATGGCCAATACCAGTCCATGTCAGCTCACTAATGCCTAGGATATCAACGTTTATGCATTCCATTTCATTTTTGATGATTTCCAATTTTCCTAGATTCATACTTCGTACATTCCACGTTCCAGTTATTAATGGATGCCTGCAGCTGTTTCTTCTCATATCAAGTTGTGCCACATCAGCAAATGAAGGTCTGGAAAGCTTGGCTCCACCCATGTCATTAAGGTTAACTCTACTTTGAGGAAGCAGCTCCTCCCCAGTGGAAATTATTGAACAATATCATTAAGATCACATGCAAGTAAAATTTTGCTGAAGATCATTCAACAGCTACTGCAGCAGAAAATCAACAGAAAACTGCCAGAAATTCAGGCCGGTTTCAGAAGAGGACATGGAACCAGGGATATCACTGCTGATGTCAGGTGGATCCTGGCTGAAAGCAGAGAATACCAGAAGGACGTTTACCTGTGTTTTACTGACTATGCGAAGGCATTCGACCGTGTGGATCATAACAAATTACGGATAACCTTGTGAAGAATGGCAATTCTAGAACATTTAATTGTGCTCATGAGGAACCTGTACATAGATCAAAAGGCAGTTGTTCAGACAAAACAAAGGGATACTGTGTGATTTAAAGTCAGGAAAGGTGTGCACCAGGGTTGTATCCTTTCACCATATCTATTCGATCTGTATGCTGAGCAAATAGTCTGAGAAGCTGGACTATGTGAAGAAGAACGGGGCATCAGGATTGGTGGAAGACTCATTAACAATGAAGATGACACAACTTGCTTGCTGAAAGTGAAGAGGACTTGAAGCACTTACTGATGACGATCAAAGACCACAGCCTTCAGTACAGATTACACCTCAACATAAAGAAAACAAAAATCCTTACAACTGGACCAGTAAGCAGCATCACGATAAACGGAAAAAAGATTGACATTGTCAAGGATTTCATTTTAGTTGGATCCACAATCAACAGCCATGGAAGCAGCAGTCAAGAAATCAAAAGACGCGTTGCATTGGGCAAATTTGATGCAGAGGACCTCTTTAAAGTGTTAAAAAGTAAAGATGTCACCTTGAGGACTAAGGTGCGCCTGACCCAAGCCCTGGTATTTTCAATCACCTCATATGCATGTGAAAGCTGGACAATGACTAAGGAAGACTGAAGAAGAATTGATGCCTTTGAATTGTGGTGTTGGTGAAGAATATTGAATATACCATGGACTGCCAAAAGAACGAAGAAATCTGTCTTGGAAGAAGTACTACCAGAATGCTCCTTAGAAGCAAGGATGGTGAGACTGTGTCTTACATACTTTGGACATGTTATCAGGAGGGATCAGTCCCTGGAAGGACATCATGCTTGGTAGAGGGTCAGTAGAAGAAAGGAACACCTTCAAGGAGACAGACTGACACAGTGACTGCAACAATGGGCTCAAGCATAACAACGATTGTGAGGATGGCACAAGACTAGGCAGTGTTTTGTTCTGTGGTACACAGGGTTGCTATAAGTCAGAACTGACTCGACAGCACCTAACAACATTCTTTTTACTGTCTGTATAGCTTTGCCTTCCCCAGAATGTCATATAGTTGCAATCACACAGTATGTAGGCTTTTCGGACTGGCTCCTTTCACTTAGGAGTATGCATTTAAGGTTCCTCCATGTCTGTGGTGTGACAGCTCATTTCTTACCATTGCTGAATAACACTCCCTTGTACCGAAGTATGTGTATCCATTCACTTAGTGAAGGGCGTTTGGGTTGTTTCTAATTTTTCGCAATTATGAATAACGCTGCTATCAACATCTGTGTGCAGAATTTTGTGTGGACTTTTTAAAGAGCACGGAGTTAGGAGCTTGGAGTCCCTTGACAATCATCTAGCTCAACTGTCTCAGTTTAAGGATAAGGAATGGGACCCTGAGAGAAGCGAAACCGCGTAGCCCCACACACAGCTGGAGCCTGGCCTGGACTTTCCAGTCCAACCAAAAACCAAACCCATGGCTGTTGAGTGGATGCCCTATAGGACAGCGACCCCATAGGACAGAGAAGAACTGACCCATAGGGTTTCCTAGGCTTTTTTTAATCTTTAGGGAAGCAGACAGCCACATCTTTCTCCCTACGACTGGCTGGTGGGCTCAAGCTGCCAATCTTTTAGTTGGCTAACAGCCAAGCGCTTTAAGTACTGCGCCACCAGGACTCCCTTTCCAGACCAACATTGAGCTTAAACCATTCCACCCCTAAGAGGAAATGGGACAGGAGAGAACAGTCCTTGCTTGAGCCTTACTGTGTCGGGGTTGGAGCCTCCCCACAGCCCAGCAGGGCTCTCGTTGAATAAACAGAACACTGGGCTCAAGCAAGTAAGGGGCTTGCCTGCCACACTGCTAACTGCAGCGGATGAAGCCCTGGTCAGCTGGTGGAAGCCCCAGGCTTGGCCTCCTCCCAGGTGTGGCTCTGTGGCTCCTGCCTTCAACAGGTCCCTGCCGAGCCCCTCTCCTGGGCTCCCAGGTGGTGGACCCAGGCCCTGCCCTCTCACCCAGAGAGAGCCAACACTGACCTTCCCACTGATGAAGAGCCAAGTCTGCCAGGCAGATGACAGAACTGAGCCTGTGAGACTTCTGATGGTGAAGTGACTTAATCAGTGAGACAGAAAACCCAGCAACTGGGCCCCAGGCAGGTCTTTAGGGAGGAGGAAGGAATGCCTTCAGCCTCCAGGTCCTGTCTGTCCTTTGATTCTGACCTTGCTTTGGGTGAGTGTTTGACGTTTTTATTAAGCATTTCAGGTTTGTTTTTAAAATACGGAATCCTAGATGATTAGAACTACAAAAGTCTCTCTGGAACCATGTCCCAGACCCCACTGGGTTTTACAGCGGAATGTGTTCGGGTCCAGGCAGGGCGAGGGGCTTGCCTCAGGTCAGCTGGGAGGCAGAGCCCGTTTCTTGCCTGTCAGGTCGGTGGGAGCCCCAGGTGATCGCACCCCGGCCTCGGCTCTGTGTGCGGCCTGGGCTGGTGTGGAGGGCCGGCCAGGAGCGGCCCGGGAAGGCCCCGCCGGCCACGTCCCTCCCAGGCTCCTGGTTCTCCGTTCTAACGCGCACCGGCCCTTTTCCTGTTGTTTACTCCGCTTCCCCCTAGGCCCGGCCCGCTCAGGTTTACCGCCAGTAATTAACCAGGAAGGAGCCTTCCACCCACTTCCCGCCGACCTCCTCCGGCCGTCCACGCCCGGGATCCACGCCAAGGGTACACGCCCGGCCAACTCCGCGTCCTGGGCGGCTTCCTGGAGGCGGCGGAGCGCGGCCTCGTCCTTGCCCCCTCTCCAGGGTCCTCACCACGGTTGCCCCAGGACAGGTGCGCGCCAGAGCGGGGGACCTGCGCACACGTGACCCCGGGGGCTGGTGACGTCGCCTGCCACCTGGGGGCCCCGCCCGGCCCTCCTCGGGTCCCTGGGAGGGGCGAGCGGCGGGGGCGGTGTGCGCAGCAGTCACCCCGGGACCTGCCGGCCGGTTCGGAAATGACGGGCTCGCGCGAGCCCAGGCCCCGCCCCGCCGCCCAGGCCCCGCCCCGTCCCGGGCCCGCCCCTCCCCCCGGCCCATGCCCCGCCCCCTGCCCCCACGCCCCGCCCCGCGGAGGCCTCGGCTGAACAGGCGGGCTGGGGGCGCGGACCGGCGGCGGCGGAGTGGGGCCCCAGCCGGCTCCGAGCAGGGCAGCCGGGCAGCATGGCGGAGCCCGAGCCGCGGCAACTATCGCTGCCCTCGGGGCTGCTGGAGCTGTGCGCGCTGCTGGGGGCTCCCCGGGGCAGTCTCCGCGGCGCGGGGCAGGTAAGGCCGCCGCGGGCGGGAGGCCCCGGGCCCGGGGAAACTGAGGCAGGGCCGCCCGCCGGCGCGGCCCCTGGCGGCTGCGCTTCTCGGGGCCGGGCCCTCTCGGCCAGGGGAGCCGGTGGGGGTTGGCCGCGGCGGGGTCGGGGAGCCAGGCGCCCTGACAGCGGTGCCCCAGCTGCTGCGCCACCTGGTACCCAGTGCCCGGGAGAGGGACCCTCAGGCCGCACCTGTGTCCCCCGGCCCGGCCGGCGCCCCCGCCAGGCCCTGCAGCCTGTGCGCCCCCCCAGGTGCTCACAGCGCCCCGCGGCCTGGGACCCAGGTCCCTCTCCCCGCGGTGACGGTGCGCGCAGAGGTCAGGGCGGGTCCAGTCACCCCACGCCTGCCGGTGTCGAGGACAGTACCGGGAATCGGGGACTGGTGAGGGCCTGTGGTTTGGGGGCGCCGCCTGCCCCCTTCCGGGGGAGCCGCGTTGGGAGGTGGCTGGACGCGCGGCGACCAGCTGGACTTGTTCGGAGTGATTGACGTGGTGAGGAAAAGCTCTCACCTGCGCCCGGGGTGATTCTACGTCCTTTGGCCTGTGCTGCCGCCGGTGCTGTCGCCGGTGCTGCCGCCGGTGCTGTCGCCGGTGCTGTCGCCCGTGCTGCCTCCTGTTCCTGCACGATGCCCCCCGCTTGGGCCAGGTGCTGGAGACAGGGGGCCGAGCAGACAAGGGGACAGCTGGAAGCTCCTGAATTACGGTCCCGAGCACCAAATCCTTGCTGCTTCGCCATTACGTGATTCCCTTCACCACAGAAAGTAGTGGGTATAGTACTAGACTCTGGGGCTGAGAAAGTACCGAGATTTTAAGTGTGAGGTTTAAGGACGGCATTCAATTTGCATTCGGTTGTTTGCAGATGTGCCAGGCTGTTTTTCTCACTTGCTGTCCAGTCTTTTTCCTCCTTTTTTTCCTCTCTGACAAGCCCAAATCGCTTTCCCCGGAGAAGCAGCAGCAGTTTTTGGAAATTCTCACTCTCCTTGTTTTGTCCTGTGTTCTCAGGGTTCCTTAATTCAAAAGCCTCTTGCCCACTCCTTGCTCCATCTGTGGCCCTCTTTTTCTCTTTGCCTAGGAAGCCATGTCTGTGTCCTTTCCGTTGGTCGGTGAGTCATGCCCAGGGTGTTCAGAGTCTCCCTGGGCAAGCCTTGAGTCTCTTTCCAGATGGCAGCATTGAACAGGGAGAAGGCGTTTGAGTACTGAGGTGATGCCTGGCTATCCAGGGACAAGAGGACTGCGGGGCTGAATGACCCGGGCCAAGAAAAGGGAAATGTTACTAAAATAACTGAATGAGCAGTTGGGTAATGGCGCAGAGCAGCCCACTGGGACTTTAGTGAACAGCATTGCTGTGTATGGGAACGGTTTCTGTTTTGGCCCCTTCCTATCACCCGCTCCCCGATGATCTCAGCATGCCCCTTTTGAGTCCGAATCCTCTGTCCCCTCCTTGGTTGACCTCAGTTGTCTCCCAGCCTTTATTTGCCAAAAGGCATTGCCTCATTTTTTTTAGAATAGGAAATGACCTGGTTTCAGTTGCTGGGTTTCTCAGAAGACCGCTGTCTTTCCTGCTTGAGTGATTACAACATGTAGACGGGTGGCCTCAGTGTGAGACGGGTGTCTGAGAGCCACCTGAATCAACTAGAACAGTTATAGTGGTCATTACTGACCTGAATAGGCTGAGACATTTCATGAGGTCAGATGAGTGTGGACAGTTCGCTAATCTGCATTTTAATTTTGATCTTCTTTTCTATCCTCTGGGGCTGTGAGGGGTTTGGCCAAGGAAAAGTTTTGGAGAGAAAAAGGAGTAGGAAAAAGAGTGTTCAGAGATGGCTGTAAACTTCCTGGACGTGTTTCTACTTTCAAGGCCAACGTTAATGTTATAATTAACCAGACATGATTTTATTTATTTTGTTTTATTTTTTGTAAGACTCCTAAGTGAATTTACAAGGGTTTTAAAATTATTTTTAATTACCCTTAAAAGTCACAATTCTCCTGTGGCTCAGGCAATGGGCGACACTGGGAGACAGAAGCCCGAAGGGATGAGAAATGCCCAGCTGACAGTTAAGACAGCCCAGCATCCTAGCTTTTTGTTTTATTTCTTGGATGGGGGTAGTGTTTCTTTTGTTGAGAAAGAATCCCAGGGTGCGATTTGTTATGAATTGAATCGTGTCCCCCCCCCCGAAAGATATATTGAAGTCCTAACTCTGGTACCTGTGAATGTGACCCTGTTTGGAAAGAGAATCTTTGAAGATGTGATCAGTTGATGTTAAAGTGAGGCCATACTGGAGTCAGGTGGGTCCTAATCCTATGTAAGTGGTGTCCTTATAAAGAGGAGAGGAAACTCAGAGATACAGAGGGAAGGCTGCCCGCCAGTGAAGCTGCATCTCGAAGCCAAGGGATGCCTGGGGCTACCAGAAGCCAAGAGAGATAAGGAAAGGTTTTTCCTCAGAGAGGACAAAGAGAACATGGTTCTGCTGACTCCCTGAATTCAGGGTTCTGGCTTCCAGATCTATGAGACAGTAAATTTCTGTCGTTCAGAGCCACGCACTTGATGGTACTTTGAACAGCGGCCCTAGGAAAGGAATACAGGTTTACTCCCCGTGTGAGTTACTGCGGTACTTACATTCCCCTCCACTCCTTGGCTGTCAGGGGTCCCCCTGTTGTTGGTTGTTGGGGCAGCATTTCATTCTGTTGTACGTAGGTTCACCATGCGTCGGAGCTGACTCCACGACAACTAACAACAAGAAGGAGCAAGGGCTCTGCCACGGGAGCCACAGCCTGTAAGAGGGGACTGAGAAGATGGGGTTGCAGAGGCCCGGAGAGGGAGCAGTCAGGACAAGGCTAAAGAGCAGAAGGCAGGTGTGGCTCAGAAGCCCAGGGAGGTTTCAGGAAAAGGGGCTGAGCAACCATCTGGCATGTTGTATGGCGCTAACTCATTAGCTCCTCTGGCTGTGGTTTGCATCAAGAGATGATTTCATAGTGTAGTGATGTAGTTCTCAGTCTCTGTGTGTCTTAGTTACCTAGCGGTGCTATAACAGAAATACCACAGGTGGGTGGCTTTAACAAACAAATTTATTCTCTCACAGCTTAGGAAGCTCGAAGTCCGAATTCAGGGCGCAGGCTCTAGGGGAAAGCTTTCTCTCTCTTTTGGCTCTGGGGGAAGGTACTTGTCTCTTTGGCTTGTTTCCTGGTTCCTTGGAGATGTCCATGTGGCTTGGCATCTTTCTTCCCCCATTTCTGTTCTGCTTCCTTGTTTAGTCTCTTTTATATCTCAAAAGGCTAAGATATACACTATACTAATCCTACCTCACTAGCATAACAAAAACAACCCATTCCCGAATGGGATTATAACCGCAGGCATAGAGGTTAGGGTACACATCACAAAATTTTGGGGAACGCAATTCGTCCATAACACTATGGATGTAACTCTTTCCGTGAAGAAGAAATAGGCCATCATTATCATAGTTAATTAGGTCAGAACTGTTGGGCTTTGATAGGAAAGTTTTAGAAAAGTTTCATATCATGAAGAAATAGACTCCTTTCACGAATGGTACCATGAAATGGGTTTCCCATGTTTGATCTTGGTTCTTACTGGTGTTAAAATTTTTCCCCCACAACAGCACAAGTGGACTAATCCAAAAGTTAGGAAGTTTCCTGAATACAACCAAACACTTTGAGGGACAGAGTATCAGGGGTGGGGGTCTGGGGACTATGGTTTCAGGGGACATCTAGGTCAACTGGCATAACAAAGTATATGAAGAAAACGTTCTGCATCCCACTTTGGTGAGTCATGTCTGGGGTCTTAAAAGCTAGCAAGCAGCCATCTAAGATGCTTCAATTGGTCTCAACCTACCTGGAGCAAAGGAGAATGAAGAACACCAAAGACACAAGGAAAATATTAGCCCAAGAGAAAGTGAGGGCCACATAAGCCAGAGACTCCATCAGCCTGAAACAGGAAGAACTAGATGGTACCTGGCTACCACCAATGACTGCCTTGACAGGGAACACAATAGAGAATGCCTGATGGAGCAGGAGAAAGGTGGGATGCAGACCTCATATTCCTATAAAAAGACCAGACTTAATGTCTGACTGAGACTGGAGGGACCCCAGAGGTTATGGCCCCCGAACTCTCTGCTAGCCCAAAACTAAAACCATTCTCAATGCCAACTCTTCAAACAAAGATTAGACTGGACTATAAGACATAAAATGACACTGGTGAGGTATATGCTTCTTAGCTCAAGTAGACACATGAGACTATGTGGGCAGCCCCTGTCTGGAGGTGAGATGAGAAGGCAGAGGGGGACAGGAGCTGGCTGAATGGACACGGGGAATACAAGGTGAGAGGAGTGTGCTGTCATACTGTAGGGTCACATAACAATGTGTGTGTAAGTTTTTGTATGAGAAACTGACTCAAATTGTAAACTTTCACATAAAGCACAATAAAAAAAAATTTTCCCCCGATTATAAAAATCGTTGACTGAGTTTAAAGCCGACACCAAGCTGCGTGCAGTCGAGTCAATTCCGACTCGCGGTAACCTCACATGACAGAGTACAACTGCCTCGTAGTGTTTCCTGGGCTGTCATCGTTGTGGGAGCAGATTGCCAGGTCTTTCTCCCTCAGAGTCACTTGTGGATTTGAACCACTGACCTTTCAATTAGCAATCGAGTGCTTAACTGCTGTGCCACCAGGGCTCCTTAGAATTTAAAGCATGCAGCACACTGAATGTACCATGTAGTCACTGAGTGCTGTCATTGTGGAGGAAACCCTGGTGGCGTAGTGGTTAAGTACTACTGCTGCTCACCAAGAAGTCGGCAGTTCAGATCCACCAGGCACTCCTTGGAAGCTCTGTGGGGCAGTTCTACTCTGTCCTATAGGGTCGTTGTGAGTCAGAATCGACTCAACAGCAGTGGGTTTGGTTTTCGGTTTTGGTCACCGTGGAGGGGCCCTGCTGGTGCAGTGGTTAAGAGCTTGGCTGCTAACCAAAAGGTCGGCCGTTGAAATCTACCAGCTGCTCCTTGAAAGCCCTGTAGGGCAGTTCTGCTCTGTCTTATAGGGTCGCTGTGAGTTGGAATCGACTCAACGGCAATGGGTTTATGGGCCATTATGGACTTTTTTTAAGTGTGAAGGGCCTCCTGGTGGTTTCACTGATACTTGCTGAAATGTTGACTCTTGGCAACTCCTTTTCTGCTGGTCAAGGTCGGATTTCTCACTGTTGAAAGTGACGTCCTTCCTGATACTCTAAGTTCCCTCAAAGACCCTTGATTACCCACTCTCCCACCTCTAACCACTTCTTATCTTCCTGTATTAAAAAAAAAAAATGTTGTTTTTGGAGTGGTATGTCTTAGTTATCTAGGGCTGCTGTAACAGAAATACCACAAGTGGATGGCTTTAACAAACAGGAATTTATTCTTTCACAGTTTAGGAGGTTAGAAGTCTGAATTCAGGGCACCAGCTCCAGGGGAAGGTTTTCTGTCTCTGTTGATTCTGGGGGAAGGTTCTTGTCATCAATCTTTCCCTGGGTCTAAGGGCTCCTCAGCACGGGGACCCCAGGTCCAAAGGACATGCTCCGCTCCCAGCTCTTCTTTCGTGGTGTTATGAGGTCCCTGTCTCTCTGTTCTCTCTCCTTTTATCTCTTGTGAAATAAAAGATGATGCAGGCCACACCCCAAGGAAGCTCCCCTTATATCATCTGATCAGGGCTGTGACCTGAGTAAGGCTGTTGTATCCCCCTCAGTCCTCTTTAACATAACCTAAACTTGCCTCAGTAACCACAGGCAGAGATAAGGATTTGCAACACACAGGAAAATTACATCAGATCACAGAATGGAGGACAACTACACAATACCGAGAATCATGGCCTAGCCAAGTTGACACATTTTTGGGGGGACACAATTCAATCCATGACATGGTAAGATACACATTTCACAAAATTTACCATTTTAACCATTTTTGAGTGTACAATTCAGTGATATTAAGTACTTTCACAATGCTTTATAGTCACTACTATCTAGCTCTGGCTCTTTTTTTATCATCCCAGACAGAAACTTTATACCTGTTAAATGATAACTCCCCACTGGGTGGCACAGATAGTTACAGGCTGGACCACTAACCAAAAGGTTGGCAGTTCACATCCTCCTGAGGTGCCTAAGAAGACAGGCCTGGCGATTCGCTTCCAAAAGGTCATAGCCCTGAAAACCCTGTGGAGCACTTTTGCTCCGCATACCTGGGGTTGCCATGACTTGGAGTCTATTGGACAGCAACTAACAACACCACCACCTTCCCAACCCCTGGTTACCTCTAGTCTACCTTCTGTCCCTATGAATTGGTCTGTCCTGGGTACCTGCTATGAGTCAGATCTCATACCTTCCAGACCCAGAGAATTCTGCTTTATGGTTTTCTATTTTTAGCCAGCTTAGCGCCCGAAACCCCGCCCTCTCTCAGTCTGCATTCCCTACAGTCTCCTTGACAGACCTGAAGGCAGCCTGGCAGCGACTGTCTAGTACTGACCATGTAGCCACAACTCATTAAGCACTGAGTTAAGAAAGAGATAGAAATTAGAGTCTGTCTTCTTTATGTTCTTTGGGGAGAATGAAAAGATAAAGAGTGAAAAAAAAAAAAAAAACTTGTACAGAGTTAAAATGCCAAAGAATTCAGGCTAAGTGGGCCTCTTTGGACCCCAAAGGAGCCACGTGGTCAACCGAGGAAGTTTGACTAGGAACGGATGGGGGTCGCAGACCAGCTGAGGTCCCTGGGTGGTACAAAGCTAAGTGCTAACTTAAAGGTCGGCAGTTTGAACCCACCCAGAGGTGCCTTGGAGGTAAGCCCTGGTGGCCTGCTTCTGAAAGGTCACACACAGTCGTTGGAAATACTGTGGAGCAGTCTGCTCTGCACACGTGGGGTCTCCGGTCCACTCTGCACGCGTGGGGCCTCCGGTCCGCTCTGCACGCGTGGGGTCCCCGGTCCGCTCTGCACGCGTGGGGCCTCCGGTCCGCTCTGCTCGCGTGGGGTCCCCGGTCCGCTCTGCACGCGTGGGGTCTCCGGTCTGCTCTGCACACGTGGGGTCCCCAGGAGTTGCAGTCAGCTCGGTGGCAGCGGGTTTCGTTCGCTTTGTTCTAATGGGCCAGCTGGCTTGGAGGAAATGATGTTGGTGGATGTTTTTGTACAGGGTGTGACAGTATGCAGAGCCCTTCAGCTTTGCCCTGCACCCACCCTGTGAGAGAGTGGGCCACAAGAGCACTTTGGGAGTTTCTTGGGAGCTAGATGGGCTGAGCCCCTTGACCTACGTGTCTCCTTTATTCCCAGCACAAGCACTTGGGAAGGGAAGCTCAGAGGGATAAAGTAGCTTGCCGCCCATAGTTCGAGACAGAGTGGGATTTGAACCTGGGTCTCTCGCACACAGCACCCATGCCCTGAACCACTGTGCTTTTTGCTGAAGGGGTGGGTTGTTCCGGCCTGCGTTTTACAGCTGGGGGGACAGGCTCTGAGAGGTTATATAACTCACGTGGACTTGGTGTCTGTGAAGTTCCTAAAACAGCCTTCTGAGGTAGTTCATAGTCATACCCTGGGCTGCTGTTACAGAGTCCCCATGTGGGGGGGCGCATATGAGCAGAAATGTACTGTCTCAGTTCTGGAGGCTGGGAGTCTGAGACCAGGGTGTCTCGGCTGTGTTCGTTCCTTCTGGGGCTCTGAGGGGGACACGTCTCCACCCCGGCCTCTCTCCAGCTTCTGGCAGCTCCAGGCATTTCTTGGCTTACGGCTGCAGTGCCTCATGGCTTCCTTCCTCTGTCTCCCTGTCCCTTCTCTGCTTTTGTAGGACGCCACTCAGGTGGGATGAGGACCTCATGTTAACTGATAACATCTTCAAAAACCTTATTTCCAAACAAGGTCACATTTACAGATACAGAGGTTGGGATGTCTGTGTATTTTTTAGGGGACACAGTTCACCCCGTAACCTGGTCCTTGTGGTCATGAGCCTTGTGGGCATGCTGGGAAGGGCCATACATGCCTAGTGCCCTCGGGGGGCTACGGAGCCACTGTTCTGCAGCACGGAGGGAGACACAGGAAGCGATGTGCATAAGGCACCACTGTGCCGACTAATGTCTGCCTCTGTCAGTTTGCCCAGAAGAGAGGAGTCAGAAGTCCTCCTGTCGACCCAGAGGTCCTGTCGGTTTTCGCGCCTCCTTTTGTCAGTAAGGATGAGAGTCAAGCAGCTGGTGCTGACTTCACTGCTTTGTGTAAGACCAAACGGCGCTCCTTGAGGAAGAAGAGGGAGAAACACAAACCGGAGCACTGGCATGGCCTCCCAGGGGACCCCGAGGACGTCGTCGTCCCCAACGACGTGGACCTGCTCGCCCTGCCTCAGCTCTGCTTCCCAGGTACCGTGACTTGGTGGAACTTACGGGTGGTGGCCTGTGTTTGCTGTCCACTCAGAACAGCCTGTTTACAGAAAGGAAGATGTTGAACAAAGTGGAACTGGAGGCCAGGCCGATGACCTCGTCTGGCCCCTTGAGGCAGATCATGGGAGTTATTTACTTTTTAATTTTGCAATTTCAAAGGTAGAAGGAAATCTAGATCCATTAGTGCAGTCCTCATTTTCAGAGAAACGGGGTCCTAGGAGGAGCCGTAGTAGCACAGTGCTTAAGTGATATGGCTGCTAACCAAAAGGTCACCAGTTCAGATCCACCAGCGGCTCCTTGGAAACCGTAAGGGGCAGTTCTACTCTGTCCTCTGGGGTTGCTATGAGTAGCAACAGGGTTTTTTTTTTGTGGGTGGAAGGGTCCTAGGAGAGAGGCTGCATGGACCCCCAGGTAGCATATTGTGTGTAGAATAAAGTCCTAAAGAGGCTTGGCTGCTGTCGTTAGCTGCCACCCAGCTGGCCCCTGACTCATGGCGACCCCAGGCACAATGGAACAAAATGCTGCTGCCTGGTCCTACGCGGACACCATGATGGGCTGGGGACTGGACCATTGTGTGACATCAGGTTTTTGTTTGTTTTGTGCTTTTGTTAGTGTTTGCTCAATAAAGGACAGCTGTATTTATTAGGATGCTTAGGAGGCCATAGGGTTTTCATTGGTTGATTTTAGGAAATAGATCACCGGGCCACTCTTCCCAGTTCTTCTTAGTCTGGGAGCTCCACAGAAACCTGGTTAGCTGGTTAGCATCACAGCAACATACAAGCCTCCACTGACAGACAGAGACGTAGCAAACACGTTTAAAATGTGTTCAGTTACCTGGGGTGACAGAGACTGGAGAAAACCTGAGAGTGTGGCCCCAGGACACCCTTATAGCTCAGTACTGAAGTCACTCCTGAGGTTCACCGTTCAGCCAAAGATTAGACAGGCCCATAAAACAAAATGAGACTAAATGGGCACAGCAGCCCAGGGGCAAAGATGAGAAGGCAGGAGGGGACAGGAGAGCTGCTAAAGGGGATCCCAAGGGCAAGAAGGGGAGAGTGTCGACATGTCATGGGTGTGGCAACTAATACCACAAAACAAAATGTGTGTATTGTTTAATGAGAAACTAATTTGCTCTGTAAACCCTCATCTAAAAAATACGTTAAAAAAACCAAAGGGTAGTTATATCTAGTGTTTCGTCCCCAGAGCTTGCTGTGGCCTGAGGCGCCCTTTTCTCATCTCCTCTGACCTTCTGCCTTCTGTTCCACGGGGATGAGAAGCACAGGCCTGTGTTCATTCCACACGCATGCCAGCTCCAGAAAACAGCTAGCTTGGTGCTTCAGCCTGCTTTCCCCCCCGGTCCTGAAAACGTCACAACAGCTGACATGGGAAGCTTGGACTAAGCACTTGACAGAGGTGCCTGTGTTGTTACCAGCCCTGGTCACCATGATTATAAACTAGTGTCTTAGTCATCTAGAGCTGCTGTAACAGAAATACCACAAGTAGATGGCTTCAATGAAGAGAGATTTAATTTCTCACAGTCTAGTAGGTTGAAAGTCCAAATTCAGGGTGTCAGCTCCAGGGGAAGTCTTTTTTTCTCTGCCTGTCAGCCTTCTCATCAATCTTCCCCTGGACTAGGAGCTTCTCTGTGTAGGGACCCCGGGTCCAAAGGACACGCTCTGCTCTCAGCACTGCTTCCTTGGTGGTATGAGGTCCCCCTGCCTCCCCGCTCACTTCCCTTTCCTTTTTATCTCTTGAGAGATGAAAGTTGGTGCAGGCCACACCCCAGGAAAATTCCCTTTACATTGGCTCTTGGAGGTGACCTGGGAATCATGGCCTAACCAAGTTGACACATATCTTTGTGGGACACAATTCAGTCCATGACAACTGGAGACAGGTGTGGGGTCACCTGAACCTCCCTCTTTCCCTGCTCTGCCCAAGAAACCCAGCACCTACCATGAGCTGACCCGGGAGAGTTCATCTCCCCAACCGAAGTATCTCTGTCGTCCACGTGTTCATCCACCAAGTCCTTCAGAGCACAGGGGGCTCCAGAGATGGTGCCTCATGGGAGCACAGTTGGAAGAACCAGTGCATCTTGGCCATCAAAGTCTCGAGTTGGAGATGCTCTCGTTTTGAGGAAAGTTGGCTCATGGATAGCCGGGGCCTGATGGTGGGTGCTGGTGGCCATAATGAGATGTCATCTTTCTTCTGTCTCCAGGAGGTGTGCGTGTGGCCTCGGAGCCAAAGGAGGACTCTGTCCACTTCCTGGTCCTGACGGACGTCTGTGGAAACAGGACCTATGGCGTAGTTGCCCAGTACTACCGACCGCTGCATGTAAGTGCTCCCCGCCACTTCCCCTTGAGGTTGGGGCCGGGTTTTATAGCGATAAAGTGCGTGTACCATAAAATCCATCATCTTACTAATTGTAAAGTGTACAATTCAGGGCCATCAATTGCATTCACAATGCTGGGGAACCATCACAACTATCGAGGCCAGAAACGTTTTCATCAACCTAAAAGGAGACCCCTGTCTGTTAACAGCCATTCCCCACTGCTTCCTGTCCCCAACCCCTGGACCCACTAGCCTGCTTTCCATCTCTCTGGATTTGCCCATTCTGGGCATCGCGTATAAGTGGTGTCATGTGACATGTGATCCTTTGTGTCTGGCTTCTCTCACCCGGCATGCCATTTCCAAGGCTCTTCCATGTCCTAGCATTTGTCGGGCGCCGTTCCTTTTTATGACTGAGCGGTACTCCATCGTGTAGATTCACCACGTTCGTTCACGCATTCATCGCTGATGGATGCTGGGGTTGTTCCCACTTTGGGCTGTTGTGGAGAGTGCTTGGGTTTCGGTTTTGAGTGTACGTGGGAATGTTTTCAGGGCGAGTCCTCAGTGTGAATCAGCTGGACTTTGAGGAACATGTGGGGGAAATGAGGTAACTGAGGGCACAGAGTGCTCAGTTGTAAGATTCCACTGGATTTCTGGAGGCAAAGAGTGGGCCTTGAGAGTGTGCGTGGGTGTGTCAGCCCTTTGTGGCAGAAGCAGTGTGGTCTGTGTGAGGAAGAGCCACCCTGGGCTGTTTTCTCTGCTCTCCCTCCAGGAATGAAGAGACTTTTTGTTTTCATAGAATTATGCTTGCATGTATTGCATTAAGTGTTGGGAGGTGTTAGGGATTGAATTTTGTTCCTCCAAATATGTGTTATAAATTCTAACCCCTATACATGTGGATAAGGAGCCCTGCTGGTGCAGCAGTTAAGTGCTCGGCTGCTAACAGAAAGGTTGGGAGTTTGAACCTGCCCAGCAGCTTTGCGAGAGAAAGACCTGGCAATCTGCTTCCAGATTACAGCCTAGAAAACCGGATGGGGCAGTTGTGTTCTGACAAGTGGGGTCGCTGTGAATGGGGACTGACCAAGGGCACCTGACAACAGCAGCGATGTCCTTGTGGATATAATCTCACCTGGGACTAGGGTTCTGTGCTATGCTAATGAGGCCATGTCAGTGTAGGGTGTGTCTTAAACCAGTCACCTTTGACACATCAAAGGAGCAGTTTAGGCACAGATGCCAGAAGCACAAATGAGGGAAAGACAGATGCCACGAAGAGATGGCCAAAGAATGGCGAGAAGACACTGAGACCAGGATTTTCCCCTGGAGCCGACAGAGAGAGCTTCCCTGAGAGCCAGAGAGCCAGAGCCTTGCCCTGGGACTTCTAGCTCTTTATTAGATATAAATCTCTGCTTGTCGAGGCCACCCCCTTGTGGGTTCTCTGTTACAGCAGCACTAGACATCTAAGGCGGAGGCATAGGTATCATCGGATGGCTCCTGCCACTGTGTGCTCAGAGGGGCACAAAAAGCCAAACCCGTTGCCATTGAGTCAATTCCGACTCATAGTGATCTTATAGGACAGAGTAGAACTGCCCCATAGGGTTTCCAAGGAGCGCCTGGTGGATTCGAACTGCTGACCTTTTGGTTTCCAAAGAGCGGCAGAGGCAGGCTCAGACGTCCTCTCTGAACGCCCAAGAGAAAAGCCTGCTGCTTTGGAGGTCAATGCAGAACTTCACGTTTTTGGGAAGACTGTCTCCCAGGGTGTGCTGAGAGTACATTCAGAGGTCAGCAGACATCACAGCCCTGTCTGCAGGGATCAGAATCTTCCTCTGTGATGGGGGCAGAGATGGGGCTGGGCTTTGGGGCCTGAGTTGATTGTGGAAATGAAATTCCTGCCCCTCCCCCTATTTAGTACTTCCTGAGACAGGAGCCACAAATGGTGGGTCCTTTAGAAAAGGCTCTGGGAGTTTGTGAAGTAGATGTTATAGGATGAAATGCTCACTTCTTTTTAAGCATCATTAAAATTTTTTTTTTAAAGTAACAGCCCCTCTGTTTTGCGTTGTGTACAGCAGATGTGAGTGTTCCCACAAAGCATGCCTGTCTGGGTGTGCGTGGCCTTCTCTCCTGTCCTTCCAGCTGCTGCTGAGTTTCAGCGTGCTCCCCAACCCCCTCCGCCTTGGGTGCTGATAATGCCACTTCTGTCCTGGGCACTGGTCTGACTTCCTACTAAACTCTTCATGCCTTGGGGGTAGGAGCTGTGTGGTATTCTCTCTGGCATTCCACCTCCTTCCAGAGTGCCAGGGATTAAACAGTAACAAAAATAACAGCGGCAGCAGCTAACTTGTATGAGCAGCTAAGTGCCAGGCAAAATCTTGAGCACTGAGTGTAGTAGTTCACTAACTCCTTAGTGGGTGCTGTGAATGTCATCCCCGTTCTACAGATGGGCATCCTGTGGCACAGAGAGGATAAGTGACTTGTCCAAGGTCACATAGCACCCGAGATTTGAACTTGAGCAGAGCAGTGGATGAAATCTCCAGCTATTGACTGCGAGACTTCGACGTGTCAGGTCTTCCAGTCTAGCTCCTGGCTGTTTCCTGGGCTTGTCCCTTTACCTGGCTGTCTTATAGCCAAAAAAAAATCAAACCTGTTGCCATCAAGTTGATTCTAACTCATAGTGCCCCTATAGGACGGGGTAGAACTGCCCCACAGGGTTTCCGAGGCTGTGTTCTTCATGGAAGCAGACCACCACATCTTTCGGCCATGGAGTGGCTAGTGGGCTCAAGCCTCCAACCTTTCGGTTACCAGCTGAACGCTTAATAAGTACCTCAAATTCAGTAAGTTCCAAACCAGAGCTATTACCATGCCCTTCCTTCCCCCAAAATACAGTCCATCCTTGGGGTGCAGACCGTGGGCCCCAAACACTGCGCGGCTTGTGAGCAGCGTGGAGAGCTGTGCCTTCCTGAACCCCTCTGCTATGCCGTTACTCTGCTCCGCTCACAGCCCAGACCCCCGGCTTCCCTAGGTCTGTGACGCCCGCCTGGCCGCAGGCTCGTGAAGGCTGCTTCCCCTGTGGCCGTTGCTTTTTAAGAAATACTTTATGCATTTTCGGTGAAGGTTTGCATAGCACTTTAGGTTCCCATTCAACAGTTTCTACACAAGTTGTTCATTGTTCAGTGACATTGGTCACATTCTCCACAATGCACGAACGTTGTCAGTATTTCCATTCTGGTTGCTCCTTTTCCATTAGTCTAGTTTCCCTGCCCCCTCACATTCTCATCTTTGTTTGAAAGTCATTGTTGACTGCTCGTTCTCACATAGGTGATTATTTTTAAAGGATCCCAGTACTTATGGGTGATATTCATTAATTTTTTAACTAATTTGTTATTTAGCTACAAGGTGACCTTGGGTTAGTTTCTGTTCAAGGTTGCTCTTCTATTTTTAAATAATTTTATTTTTTGTTGTTGTTGAGGATATACACAGCAGAACACACACCAATTGCAGTGCAGTGAATGACTTACTATGGCCCTCCTAGCCATAGTCTTTGTGACTCCCACCAAATGACTGGGTGAATAGTATGCAAATGAGGTGCTCGTGGCCCACAAAAGGGATTGGATAGCTTGCTAATAATGTAAATAAGGTGCATGACACCCATGTGGGGGTGGGACCATGCAAATAAGGTTTATGGAACCCTAATGAGGGGATTGGTCAGTTTTTCCATCCTACTAGGCTTAAAATAAGCCATCCCAGAGGCAGGAAGAGAGAATCTCAACACTACCAAGAAAGAGGTGCAGAGTGTGTCCTTGGACCCAGGATCCCTGTGGTGAGAAGAAGCTCCTGGAACCAGGAGACAGAGAGAGCTGTAACACTGAAGATGGTGAGAAGCAGTGGCAGAGAAATGGTGGCAGCAGGAGACCGGCACGAGACAGTGTGGTGGGCCTTCCCAGCCTATGGAGCAAGAAAGCTGAGTGCCTTTGGGCACGAGGCTTGCTAGAGGAATAGGTCGCCTCCACGCACTTGGTGGAGCTAGGCTCGCAGACCCACGGAGCTAGTGCTGAGTGCCTTCAGGCTGAGGCTTGCTAGCAGAGTAGGGTGCCTCAGGGCACTTATCGGCAGAGCTAAGGGAGCTTTGTAACACTTGCCCTAGCAGGGCAGAGGTGGAGGGGCCAGAGAGGTCTACCTCCAGGCATGGCTGAGTAGAGGCTGTCCTGATGGAAGAACCGTATCCTGAATGTTCCTGAACCGGAAATGTAACCGCTTACTTCTCTAGTAAACCCCATAATCATGAGTATTGTCTATGAGTTCTGTGTGGCTATTGCAGTGAGTTATCGAACCCAGCAGAGAGAAGTAGAGAGTGCCGTGGGAGGGATGGTTGGTGTCAGAATTAGTAAAAAGATTGGAGGGTGGAGGCATGTCGACCTCTGCCTTGTAGGAATCAACCTTGGGCTGTTGACCTTGATTCTCCTTCTCCCTTGTAAAGTTTGAGGAGGTCAGATGCCCCCACCACGCCACATTTATACCAATTCATCAATTCTACATGTACAATTCAATGATAGTAATTGCATCCCTCAAGTTGTGCAGCCATTCCCACCCTCCTTCTCTGACTTGTTCCTCCCCCAGTAACATAAACTCACTGCCCCGCAAGGCTTCTACCTAATCTTTCCAGTTGCTGTTGTCAGTTTGATCCTGTGTAGATAGATCTGAAAAGAGCCCAATGCTCAAGGCAGACATTCTTTACTAACTAAACTGTTTGGTTTTAAGAAGACTTCAGGGGGTATTTTTGGTTGAAGGTTTAAAGATGATCACAGGGCAACAGTTTTGGGGGTTCATCCAGCTTCATTGGCTCTAGGAAGTCTGGATTCCATAAGAATTGGAAATCCTGTTCTGTATTTTCTCCTCTTTTAATCTTGATTCTTCTACAGAATCTTTGATCAAAACGTTCAATAATGGTAGCCAGGCGGCCGTTGCTTTTTTATGTAAACAGGCTTCCCTCCTTTCATCTTATGTCTTCCTGTGCTCTCATGGTGCAGATTTCCTCTTTTTGCTTTTTTCTTAAAAATTTTAATTTCTAATTTTGACTCATCAACTTTTTGAAATGTAATTTTCTTGTGATGAATTACACGCAACGTTTGCCACCTTAACAATTTTTAAGTGCACAATTTGGTGACGCTAGTTACATTCACCATGTGGTGCAACCATGCCACTGTCCCCAGATCTTCTCATCGCTTAACAGAAACTCCGCTCCCCTTCAGCAGTAACTCCCCTTTTCTGCTCCCATCTGCTTAGCTCCTAGTAAGCACTAAGCTACTTCCTGTCTCTGCGTTTGTCTGTTCTGGACGTTTCACATGAGGGGAAATGTCAGGCTCGTCTCACTCGGCGTAATGTTTTGAAGTTCACCTGTGCTGCAGCGTGCATCAGAACTTCACTCCCTCTCTGGCCGAGTAGTCTTCCGTCGTACGTGTGAACCACATTTTGGTGTCCACTCATCTGTCGGTGGACGCTTGGCTTGTTTCTACCTGTTGTGAACAGTGCTGCAGTGAACACCAGTGTACCTGTGAGTTTGTATCTGTGCTTCCAGTTCTTTGGGGTGTATGCCTCGGAGTGGAATTGCGGGTCATATGGCGATTCTGTGTTTAACTAACCAAGGAGCCACCACACTGTGTTCCCAGTGGCTGCACCATCTTTACAGCCTCACCAGCACTGAACGAGGGTTGTGGTTTATCCACAGCCTCCCCAGCCCTTCTTACCCCAAGGTGCATTTCTTACCCCAAGGCTGCCTTCTTGAGATCAGGGAGGCATCTTACCATCTTTGCAATCTTGGGGCCTCCTATGGGGCAAGCTCCACATCAGGGCCCCACAGACACTGTTGAAAGGCTGGTCCTTGTGTTCCCTGGCAGCAGAGCAAGAGGGGAACGTGGACCAGGACTGCCTTACTCCAGCTTCTGCAGGCTTGATGGGTATCACGGTGCTGACACTGTTGAACACGGATGCTGAGGGAGGCCAGGAGTGGGAGGTGATGACGCGCTGTTGTTTTCCGTCTAGGATGAGTACTGCTTCCACAACGGCAAGACACGCTCGGAGTCGTCCCGGCAGACGGTGAGCGTGGCCGGCTGCTTCGTGCCCTTTGCCGTGTGTGTTGTCTCCCGATACCCATATTACAACGCCCTCAAAGACTGCCTCTCCTGGTAAGCTGCCAAGCTGCGGGTCTCCTGGGCACAGGGCTGTAACCTAACATCTGCAAGCGGTTGGTGGCAGGATTCAGGGTCAGCAGTCGGAGCTTTTCTTTGAAAACCCGGATTTGTCTGTAAATGATAATGTGTAGAAATATGACAAAAAAAGGGAAATGAAGCCAGACCATTGGGAGTAAAATTAATATGGAGGATTCTATTTTTGCTTTGGTGTTCTGGGAACATATATCAGGAAAAAGAGCTCTTTTTCTGGCTATCTGAGAAAATCAGGAGGGTGCTATAATCCTTCTGAGCAGTTTCATTTACATTAAAAAAATTACTTTTGGGGTAGAATCTTTAACTCTCTTACTGCTGATATTGAGTAGGAAGTCTGAGGACATTGAGGAGTTTTTAAATAATGAGGGAAGTGTTGCCTAGGCCCTGGCCAATTCCTGTCGTAGAGGATCTTACCGTGATGGAGCGAGGCTCTTTCCCCGAGTGTGGGCACAATTTGGTCCAGTGGGCACACATGGGCTTTGTGTCCTTTAGTTTTGATTCTCGTAAAGTTATATTCATAGAAGTTGTAGATGTTTGATTAAAGGCTGAGAAAAGGCCATTAACAAAGGCTGTCTTTGCATCGTGGTACTGAATAAGGATCAATGGTAAGTCCCTGAACTGATGTCTGTGACGAGTTACCTGTGGAGGACAGTGACTAAGGCCTTATCCCTCCGTCACAGGATGAGCAAACGGACAAATTGAATGAGCAGGAACCCATGCTCTTCAAACTATAAAGTGCATAACTCAAATTACAGTGCCTACCACTGCCCACTAGCCCACTAAAGGCCTATTTTTAAAAACATACCTACGCTGTGTTTTATTTCTATAGGCATGAATGATCTTTGCGGAATAGAGAGCTAACTTTCTCCTTCAAGGAGAGAGTGAACTGAGTAAATTACACGATTATTGAAACGTGTCTGGCAGGGCCCCAAAGTGAAAGAATCGCTAAGGCACGGTCCCTTTCCATTTCTTAACTGATGATCTTTGTTACACAAGGGTAAACAACTTTTAAACCTAATCGTTGGTGTTGTGTTCTGTAAATGGGGATGGTTATTCCCACTCTTTATTAAATGCGTGAGTAAGGGCCAAGGACTGTCCCCCCAGAGCAGGCAGTCAGAGGCAGTGCCTCCTCCGGCTCCCCGGCTGTGGTTACATGCATTCATTGTGCTCTTGAGCTTTCAGAGTGATGGGTAACAAAAATCCTTCTGTTGGACGTTAATGCAAACATATATTTGACTGGAAACTTGTGTTCATTTTCCATGCCTTTTGGGCTTTCCTGGTTAAGAGCTACAGCTGCTAACCAAAATGTCGGCAGTTCAAATCCACCAGGCACTCTTTGGAAACTCTCCGGGGCAGTTCTACTCTGTCCTGTAAGGTTGCTATGAGTCAGAATCAACTCAGCGGCAACAGGTTCAGTTCTTGGCTTTCCCTCTTCTTAGGCGGTCAGGGCTAAATGAACAGAGCTAGAAAATGTAATTTCCGCAAACCGTCGAGTCGGTTCCGACTCATAGTAACCCCGTAGGGCGGAGCAGAACTGCCTCGTAGGGTTTCCAAGGCTGCAGTCTTTACAGAAGCGGACTGTCACATCTTTCTGCTGCAGAGTGGCTGGTGGGTTTGAACCGCTGACCTTTCGGTTAGCAGCCAAACACTAACCAAAACCAAAAACCAAACCTGCTGCTGTCGAGTCGGTTCTGACCCGTAGCGACCCTATAGGGTTTCCAAGGCTGTAAACCTCTGTGGAAGCAGACTGCCACATCTTTCTCCCGCGGAGCTGCCGGTGGTTTCTAACCTTCAGCCTTTCACTTAGCAGTTGATCGCTTTAGCCACTGCAACACCTGGGCCCTTTAGAGAAGAGCAAATGATAGAAATTCGAAATGCAGTCTATAAACACAAATGTATGTTCTTTTAAGAATCAGTTTTCCTGCACTCAAAAATGTCTTCAAGTGAGCAGAATTTGGGAGAGAATGTATTTAGGGAATTAGATTAAAGGTAGGTTTTTTGTTTGTTTTCCTTTTAAAAATTTTACCTTAACGCTATTATATTTTACAGGGAGCACAGATGTGGAAGGACTTGAATTAGCCTCAAATCCCGACACTGGCTCATTGGTGCTATTATTTGTCCCTCACAGTAAACATTATAACAGGTTGAATTCCACGCATGTCGTAGTCTGTGCCACGGGGAGTGAGGCAGGACGGTGTCCTGAGTCCACCTCTGTGATGTCCGGACCAGGCGGGGGGCCCCCACTGTGCACTCTCAGCCCCACACCGGCCTCTGGGCCCCACTCAGTGGCTCCGCCCACCAGCATGTGGTTCCCTGGCTGGGCTCGGTGTCCTTCTCAGTCGACACTCAGCTCCTGAGGGCTCAGCTGCCTCTTTTGGGCCTAGGGCCTGCCACACAGTAAATGGTCAAAAATATTTGTTGCGTGAATGAATAAAGCAAGCAAGTGAACGAATGAGTTTCATGTCTATTAGAGTCATACATTCTGCACTTTTCAAAGAGGTGGCTTTTGGTGCTACCATTAAGGGCTCAGCTGCTAACTGAAAGGTCGATGGTTCGAACCCACCTGGTGGCTCTGTGGAAGAAAGATCTGGCAACCTGCTCCCGTAAATTACAGCCTGGGAGACCCCACGGGGCAGTTCTACTCCGTCATGTGGAGTCACTAGGACTCGGAATTGACTGGTAGGCACACAACAACAAACACCACAGCACCTTTGGAATCTATCCATTCTATACATGTGTATGCTTTACTTTAAGGAGCCCTGGTTGCGCAGTGGTTAAGTGCTTGGCTGCGAACTGAAAGGTGGCTGGTTTGAACCCATTAACCGCTCTGTGGGGAAAAAAATGTGGCAGTCTGTTTCCGTAAAGATTTACAATCTCGGAAGCCTTATGGGACAGTTCTACTCTGTCCTGTAGGGTCACTGTTAGTTGGAATTGACTTGACAGCAACGAGTTTATGCTTTTGGCTGCTAACCAAAAAGTCAGCGGTTTGAATCCACTAGCTGCTCCTTGGAAACCCTGTGGGGCCGTTCTGCTCTGTCCTATAGGTTCACAATGAGTCGGAATCAAATTGATAGCAATTTTTTTTTTTAAATGGAGGTATAACTTACATACAGTAAAACCCACCCATTTTAAGTGTACAGTTTGATTTCATTTTGTAATTTTATTTTTTTGATTTCAGTTTACTGACCCAGCTGAAGCTCTGTCAAGATTTCGAAGTTGACAATCATATAAAAGAATTTGCTGCAAAGCTCTCTCTAATACCTAGCCCACCACCGGGACCGCTCCATCTGGTAATTAAATCTGCAACTATATGATGTTTTTGCTTTTCTTTGCAAAGAGTAAAATTAGTGTTATAAAAATGGCTTAAATGTTTTAAACTACGAAGTTATAGCTGTGTTTACATTATGCTGTTCAATTCCTTAAGCATTTTTTAAACTATTTCTGCAGGTCTAAAGTAAAATATTTAGGTTTGAGTTTTGCTGAATGGCTAACGACGAACAGATAGAGAATTAGTGATGTGTAATAGACTTCTCCTGTGGGAGAAAGACGTGGCAGTCTGCTTCCCTAAAGGTTACAGCCTTGAAAACCCTATGGAAGCAGTTCCACCCTGTCCTGTAGGGTTGCTATGAGTCTGAATTGACTTGACAGCAATGGGTTTTCTTTCGAGTGGGCCTCTTCAGCAGTTAACACTTGAATTCATAACTTGCTGTGCAGAAAATACATAGACATTCCAATCCTGCAGTCTAAGGACATGCTTAAATTACAGATTTGCTTTTTGTTTGTTTGTCTTGAATACTGAGTATTCAATTTGTATGAAATTAGTATTAAATTCCACCAAACAAACAAAAAAACCCATTGCTGTTGCATCGATTCCAACTCATAGCGACCCTATAGGACAGAGTAGAACTGCCCCATAGGGTTTCCAAGGAGCACCTGGTGGATTTGAACTGCCGACCTTTTGGTTAGCAGCCATAGCACTAAACCACTGTGCCACCAGGGTTTCCGACGACTTACCATAGGAAAGTATGAATAGTGAGCGTTTTGCTCTTATGAACTTCTTTTCCCACTTCACATTTCTCATCTGTCCACGTTTCCCCTTGGTGAAGCCTTCCCATCAGTCGCATTGGGTTGCTTCTTTTTATCTCCTCGGTGCTTTGCTTGTGCCTACATCATTTCATTCTGCCCATTTAATGGAGTTTCCAGGGCCAGGGCAGTGCCCATCGTGTGGCTGACACAGTGCAGACGAGCTGTTGACAGCACCGTCTCCTTGCCTGGCTTGACCGCACCGCAGGGTGGAAACCGTGTCTTCCTCATCTTGGTTTCTTCTGTCCTTTGACATGTAGCAGGCACTCAGTGTATACAGAATTTGAAGTGTTGTTTAAAAATGGAATCATTTAGAAAAAGAAAGTGTTTTTCTAAGTTTTTTTTAAATACATGTCTTCAGGGAGGTTTGACTAAATTGGAAGTACTAAGAATATATCACACACAGTAACAGAGAATAAAATACAATAGTAAGATCAATTTGACAGAGTAGGCACGGAGGGGCAGGGAAGCTGGATCAATGGAAACAGAACGGAAATAATGAGAATGCTGACACATTGTGAAAATTGTAAGCAATGTCCCATTTAAAAATTGTTAAATGGGAACCTAATTTACTGCATAAACTTTCACCTAAAACACAATAAAATATTTTTTTAAAAAAAAGAAAGAATACTTTGAGCATGCTTGATTTTGAATTTGTGCTAATTTGGACAACTGTCTGTGCTGAGGTTTATCCCCCTCCTGCCAGCGAGCAGTTTCCCCGTTAGTTAAGGAGTTCAAAGGAGTTAGGCTGACTCAGAAACAGCCGTTCAGTGCTTCCGGTGCGCGTAAGCCACTGCCGACGGTCACGCTGAAGCACCTCTTTGGACTGTGCTGTCACCCTGGCCGTAAAGTGAGGGCAGGAATCTTCATGGTTTATACCTCAGATACTTTCTGCCCCAAATAGTTCATTTTACAGGACTTCAAACCGGTTTGTTCTGGTTCTTGCTGAGAATTTGCATTTCCACCCCATCTGTACTGAATCAGAATCTGCAGTTTACCAACATCCCCACGTGACTTTTATGTATAATAAATTTTGAGAGCCACTGCTCTACTAGTGGTTCTCCGAATTGGCCCCTAACCAGCAGCATTAGCACCTGGGAACTTGCTGAAATGCAAATTCTCAGCAGGGCTTGGAGCTGGAACCCGTTGGAAGCCTCCCGTTGGAAGCCTCCCCTGGAAGCAGTGCTCTGAACTGATTATGGAAATTGGTCGTACAGGTATTTAACATGGAACCACTGCAGATTGTATTTCCTTCACGAGTGGATCCTGAAAGCCCCATCATAGACTTGGACCTTCACCTGCCCTTATTGTGCTTCAGACCTGAGACGGTGTTACAGGTAAGCATCCTTCTACACCTGAGAGTGTCTCATGCTGATTGTCTTAATGCCAGTACCAGTTGCCCTTGTCAATTCTGTGTCTGGTCTTCTCGGATGACGTGTGACAGGTGACACCCGTGTGCGTGTCAGTATCTGGTCTTCTCGGGTGGTGTGTGACAGGTGATACCCGTGTGCTTGTCTGCGTCTGGTCTTGTCAGGTGGCATGTGACAGGTGACACCTGTGTGTGTGTCTCTGTCTGGTCTTGTCAGGTGACGTGTAACAGGTGACATCCGTGTGCGTGTCTCTGTCTGGTCTTGTCAGGTGGTGTGTAACAGGTGACACCTGTATGCATGTCTCTGGTCTTGTCAGGTGGCGTGTGACAGGTGACACCCATGTCTCTGGTCTTGTTGGGTGGTGTGTGACAGGTGAGACCCATGTGCGTGTCTCTGGTCTTCTTGGGTGGCGTGTGACAGGTGACAGCTGTGTGCATGTCTGCATCTGGTCTTGTCGGGTGATGTGTGACAGGTGACACCTGTGTGTGTGTCTCTGGTCTTGTTGGGTGGCGTGTAACAGATGACACCTGTGTGCATGTCTCTGGTCTTGTTGGATGGCGTGTGACAGGTGACACCCATGTGCATGTCTGTGTCTGGTCTTCTTGGGTGGCATGTGACACGTATTCCCGGGTCATGTTCATCCCTGCAGGTCCTCACATGCATGCTCACTGAGCAGCGGATGGTGTTCTTCTCCTGTGACTGGGCCCTGCTGACACTTGTGGCTGAGTGCTTCCTGGTCTACCTCCACCCCCTGCACTGGCAGCACACCTTTGTGCCCATCCTGTCGGGCCAGATGCTGGACTTTGTCATGGCGCCCACCTCCTTCCTCATGGGCTGCCACCTCGACCACTTTGAAGAAGTCAGCAAGGTTAGGTATTGTCCTAGTTGCTATAACAGAAATACCACAAGTGGGTGGCTTTAATAGACATTTATTTTCTCAGAGTTTAGGAGGCTGGAAGTCCGAATTCAGGGTGCTGGCTCTAGGAGGACGCTCTCTGTCGGTTCTGGGGGAATGTCCTTTTCTCTTCAGCTTCTGTTTCTTGGCTCTTTGGAGATCTCCATTGGCATCTCTCTTCCCTCATCTTGGCTTGTTTAATCTGCTCCTTTTATGTTTTGTAAGAGATTGATTCAAGACACACCCTACACTAATCCTGCCTCATTAACATCACAAAGACAATCTATTCTCAAATGGGGTTTTAACCACAGGTGCAGAGGTAGGATTTACAGCACAGATTTTGGGGGGGACACAAGTTCAATCCATAACAGGTATAGACCATTGGATCAGGAGCCCCCCTTCTTATAATTGCTTCACTAGGACTAATGTGGAGTTGGCTTTGAAAGCGCCCTGAGGTGAGGTCAGTAGAGACATCATGGTTGCCTCCATCCCCAAACTCTTGCTGTGCTGCGGCACCAGGCTGCGCGCACGCGCACACGCACACACACACCCCGTGTACTGCCTCATGTGACGTTCACGATGTCCCCTGCTGATTTCGGGGCGTGCTCAGGCTATCGCATTCCCAAGTGGCAGACCCTCTATCACTCATCAATGCATCAGAGTCACAGAAGTGGATTTTCAGTGCGAGAATGCAGGCGTTGCAGTTGACAGGACCCGGTTTCCAGCTGTGTGACCTGCGGCAAAGTGTTTGACTCCTTAGTCACTGCATCTGTAAAAGGCAGTGATGGCTGTGCTGACCTCATGGTCATGGTCAGAGTTGATAGAATAGCACCTGGCATACTCAGTGCCCTTGAATCAATTCTAACTCCTGGTGACCCTATAGGACAGAGTAGAACTGCCCTATAGGGTTTCCAAGGCTGTAATCTTTATAGAAACAGACTGCCACATCTTTCTCTGTGGAGCTGCTGGTGGGTTCCAACCACCGACCTTTCGGTTAGCAGCTGAGAGCTTAACTACTGTGCCATGAGGACTCCCACCTGGCGTACAGTAAGTGCTTAATGAGTGGTAGCCATTATTACTGTTAGACTTATGGGAGATGGCATACATGTAACTGTCGAGCAAACAGCGTGGATCTGTGGTAAATACTGTGACATTGCCAACAGGCAGAGTAGGTTTTTTTTTTAATCACCTTTATTGACATATAATTTACACTTATAAAGTTATCCTAAAGTGTACTAAGAACCCTGTACCGTTTAGGGGTTTTTAGTACATTCACAGAGCTGTGCAGCCATTATCACTGTTCAGTTCCAGAACATTCCCCCACAGCCCCTGTCCCTGGCACCTACCACACACAAGTAAAATTTTGCTGAAGATCATTCAAAAGCGGCTGCAGCAGTACATCAACAGGGAACGGCCAGAAATGTAAGCCAGATTCAGAAGAAGATATGGAACACAGGAAATCATTGCTGATGTCAGATGGATCCTGGCTGAAAGCAGAGACTACTAGAAAGGGGCTTACCTGGCTTTTATTGACTATGCAAAGGCATTCCACCATGTGGATCAGAACAAATGATGGCTCACGTTGAGAAGAATGAGAATTCCAGGACACTTCATTGTGCTCTTGAGGAACCTGTACATAGACCAAGAAGCAGTTGTTCGGACAGAACAAGGGGATACTGATTGGTTTAAAGTCAGGAAAGGTGTGCGTCAGGGCTGTATTCTTTCACCATACCTATTTAATCTGTATGCTGAGCAAAATAATCCCAGAAGCTGGACTATATGAAGAAGAACGGGGCATCAGGATTGGAGGAAGACTCATTAACAACCTGCATTATGCAGATGACACAACCTTCCTTGCTGAAAGTGAAGAGGACTTGAAGCACTTACTGATGAAGATCAAATACCACAGCGTTCAGTATGGATTGCACCTCGACATAAAGAAAACAAAAATCCTCACCACTGGACCAATAAGCAACATCTGACAAGTCGAAAAAATAGTGAAGTTGTCAAGGATTTCATTTAAATGGATCCACAATCGATGCCCATGGAAGCAGCAGTCAAGAAATCCAATTATGCATTGCATTAGGCAAATCTCCTGCAAAAAACCTCTTTAAAGTGTTAAAAAGCAAATGTCACTTTAAGGACTAAGAGGTGCCTGACCGAAGCCATGGTGTTTTCAATTGTCTCATGTGCATGTGAAAGCTGAAAAATGAATAAGGAAGACCAAGAAGAATTGATGCCTTTGAATTATGATGTTGGTGAAGAATATTGAGTATATCATGGACTGCCAGAAGAACGAAGAAATCTGTCTTGAAAGAAGAGCAGCCAGCAAGGATGGCGAGATTACGTCTCACACACTTTGGACATGTTTCAGGAGGGACCAGTCCCTGGAGAAGGACATCGTGCTTGGTAAAGAGGAGGGTCAAGGAAAAAGAGAAAAACCCTCAACAAGGTGGATTGACACAGTGGTTCCAACAGTGGGCTCAAGCATAACAACGATTGTGAGCAAGGTGCAGGGCCAGGCAGTGTTCTTTCTGTTGTACATAGTGTCCCATGAGTCGGAACCAGCCTGACAGCACCCGACAACAACCATCAGTCACTGGCAACCACCAACTTACTTTCTGTCTCTAAGGATTTACCTATCTGGACACATTGGGCCATCATGAGTTGGAATTTGCTTGATGACATTTTTTTTTGATGTTTCATATAAATAGGATCGTACAATCTGTGGCCTTTTGGATCTGGCTTCTTTTACTGAGCATGGTATTTTCAAGGGTCAGCCATGTATTAGAGTTTTGTTCCATTTTGTGGCTGAGTAGCATTCCATTGTATGGATTGACTACCTCTCCTTTATCCATTCGTCAGTTCTTGGACATTTGGGTTGTTTCCATGTTTTGACCATTGTGAATCATGATGCTATGAAAATCTGTGAACAAGTGCTTGTGTGAACATGCGTTTTCAATTCTCTTGTGTCTATTGAGTATATACTTAAGAGCGGAATTGCTGGATCTTTTGGTAACTCTGTGTTTAGCATTTTGAGGAACGACCAAACTGTTTTCCAAAGTGGCTGCACCATTTCATGTCCCCACCAACAGCGTGTGAAGATTGCAGCTCTCCACATCCTCGCCAACACTTGTTATTTTTTAGAGCAGTTTTAGGTCTACAGAAACTGAGCAGAAAGTTCTGGGAGTTCCCATGTACTCCCTCCCCCACCCCTCCTCACCCCTGTAGTACCCCCTTCCCACTCCTGCCACCAATGTTTCTTCTATTATTATTTCTTTCTTTTTTTTTTAATTGTGCTTTAGGTGAAAGTTTGCAACTCAAGTTAATTTCTAATACAAAAATTTATACAGTTATTGTTTTGTGGTGTTAGTTGCAATCTCCACAATGTGACAGCACACTCTCCCTTTCTGCCCCGGGTTCCCTGTGTCCATTCGACTAGTTCTTGTCCCTTCCTGCCCTCTCATCCTTCTTTTGCACAGGAGCTGCCCATTTGGTCTCGTGTATCTGATTGAACTAAGATGCGCATTCCTCACGTGTATTATTTTTGTTTTATAGTCCTGTCTAGTCCTTAACTAAAGTCCATAGTTTACATTAGGGCTCACACCGTGTGTTGTGTAGTTTTTGGGTAGATACCTAGGATCATTGTTGCTGGATTTTATAAGACTGTGTTTAGTTTTGTCAGAAACTACCAGACTGTCTTCTGAAGCAGCTGAACCATCTGGCCTTCCCACCAGCAGTGAACGAGCATTCCTGTTGCTCAGCTCCACATCCTTGCTGGCATTTGGTGTTGTTGGTGTTTTGGGTGATAGGTGTGTAGTGGTATCTGATTGTCGTCTTAATTTGCAGTTCCCTAATGACCTGTGATGCTGAGCATCTTTTCACGTGCTTATTTGCCAGCTGTGTGTCTTCTTTGGTGAGGTGTCTGTTCAGATCTTTTGCCCACTTTTTAATGGTTTGTTTTCTTAATGTTGAGTTTTAAGAGTTCTTTGTGTATTTTGACTACAAGCCCTTTATCAGATAGGTGTTTTACAAAGACTTTCTGCCAGTCTGGGCTTGTCTTAATCATTTGACTTTTTACTTAGAAATTTTCCAAATATATACAAAAACAGATGAGCCAGCAGGTCCGCGTGCACCCCTCACTGGCTGTAGCCCAGCCCACTCCCCCACTTTTCTGGGGAGCTTTTCAGAACAAACCCCAGACGCCAATCGCCTTGTCTACAAGTACAGTCATGTGCTGCGTAATGTCCATTTGGGCAACTTCTGAGCGCATATATGTCCGTGGTCCCGTAAGGTTATAATAGGGTTCAGAAACCCTGCTTGGGGAAGGAGACTTAGTGGACGTAACGATGTAGGGAACACAGCAGCTTCCCACACGCAACACGCGTCTCTCATGTCTCTCGTATATGGGCAGTCCCCGGGTTATGAGTGAGATCCGTCCCTAAGTCTGTTTGTAAGTTGAACTTGTAGGTAAGTTGAACGGGAACCTACAGTTCTTATTTAGCATCAGTCAGTCAAATGTTTGTCTTAGCATATGGTAAATATTTTACCTTTCTGTGCGTATAAAACAGCTAAGAAACACTTTCAAACAACACAGTGTTTCATGAGCATCACAAAGTAGTGTGTACATTCGTCATCATGAACCATTGTATTTAACTCAAATTTTTAATATAACAGGCTTTATGGCAGTCTCCTTAAATATGAGTTGTCCATAAGTCGGATGTTTACAGCCTGGAGATTGCCTGTAACATGGCGTTTGTACAATGCCCAGATCACATACCGTCCTGCCTCACAGAACGTGTTGTGGACGTTAAGCGAGGCGTGACTCTACCTCAGGAAGGCAGCTGGTGCCGGGCCCTCGTGGGAAGGAGCAGGGGTGTTCCTGTGTGTCTGCCACGGTGAATGACTCACCAGGGCAAAAATCCACTTTAGGAGAAGCCCATCCAGACATCCATGGAGGAGATGGAAAAATCTCACCCAGTCTGCTTTGCAAGTGAGAAAAAAATGAGGCCACGCTCTGAGGCTTAAAGGTGTGTTTCTTTTTTTAGTCACTAGGGGAAAAGCATCTTGGTTCCGACTCTTCAGAAGGAAACCTTTTTCAAGTTTTTTTCACTTAACTCCAGTCAGCCAGCATGAAGGAAACGTTTTTAGGATTTACCTGTTCTGGAAGATTTCAGGAGGAGAAGCCACCCCTAGCTGAGAGTGTCTTGGGTCTGTTTTGGTGTTTTTTGTCGCTCTCCTGGGTATAAGGAGGAGCTTGGTAGCTGTCCTGGAGCTCGATGGGTAGTGAACGCTCAGTGCCCGGGAGGGTTGGGTGTGCGCTCTTGCAGAGGGCAGCTCTGTTTACCTTCCTGATTTAGTGCTTGGTATGTTTGCCTGTAAGGTGGTGTTTGAGCATATTCCAGGTGCCACATTGGACACGTAAGAGGACAGACCCAGAAAGAAGCTAAGAAGTCAGGACCGTAAGAGAAATTCCCGGGACCATTGGACCCCACACCTCTAGTGCACTCCTCTGTGTCTATATGCCTTGTCGGAGATCAGATGTCACAGGAACCACGTGCATATTTCAGAAGCTCTAAGTGGGTGTGCTCACCAAGCCCTGGCCCTGCCCCGCTCTGCGTTCCTGGCACCCTGTCTGAGCTGGAGGGTGGGGTTGTCTAGCCACTGAGGCGGGCACATCGGCCTTAAGTGTCTGCGGGGCACTTAGGAGAGCTTTGGAATGTGTCTGCCGCCTCCCTGGAGAAGTATGTGCAGTGTTTGTACCTGGACGGGAAAGCCTGACGACAGCGTGTATCAGAGTCCTGATTCCCAGGGAGAGGTATATTTAATGAGATCGAGCCCATTGACATAAGGTGGGGTACACACTGTGTTTTTTGGTGAGGCAATGTAAGGCTGGAGGCCCTGGGTGGCGCAAATGGTTAAGCGCTCGGCCACTAGCCTAAAGGTTGGCGGTTCAAACACACTCAGAAGCACCTTGGAAGACAGGCCTGGTGATCTGCTTCCAGAAGGTCACAGCCTGTAAAACCCTACGGAGCAGTTCTGCTCTGTACACCTGGGGTCGCCATGAGTCAGAATCAACTTGACAGCAACTAACAACAATATAAGGCCATATGTATGTTTTAGGGCGGTTTAATTAACAATCACACTGTCTTAATGAATGCAAAGTGTAATTTTGTGCTTTCAAAGATTTGTTCAAGTTTGAAGAGTCTTACATCCATCTTTATGTTTTCTAGGAAGCCGACGGTTTGGTTCTGATAAATATCGACAACGGAAGCATCACCTGCTCCACGTCCTCCGGTGACGGCATGGACATTCCCGACGTCCCTCTGCTGGCCGCCCAGACGTTCATTCAGAGGTAAAGGTGGACACGGTGTGCTTGAAAACCTCACATTCTGATCCTGTCTTTGCCACTTTTGAGTACTGTTTCCTGTTTGATACGTTATTGATAGATATTTTGTGTTTATAACTTGGAAATCATTTGTGAACATTTTGGAAAAAAAAAATTTGTCTTTATTCCAGTCTTGCCTGTAATTATGGCCCTACAGAGTCAGGTGATGGTCACAGCCCGCAGGAAGCTTCCGGAACCTTCTCTCTCTCCTGTGCCCTGGTATCCTGTGCTGGTGATCTTTGAAGTTCCTTCTTATTTGTTCATTCAGTTACTCATTGTTTGTGTCGAGTACCCATGATGTGCCAGTGTTGGGCTGGGTGCATGTACGGATGAGCAGAACACACTTGTCCTGTCCTGTGGCAATTACAGTCTGGAAGGCTCTAATGGCCGTGACCAGTTTTCCTGAGCAAGAAGTTATCTTTTTCTTTTCAATTCCCCCAGTGCCCTATTCATGCTCTTATTTTTTTTAAACCTTGTTTTACAGCTGTTTGAGGTGTTTTCATCTCTTCTACTTGGAAACCCCATGGGACAGCTCTCCTCTGTCCTACAGGGTTGCTGTGGGTTGGATTCAACTCAGCGGCAATAGGGTATGCTAAAAGTTAGGGCCCAAATCAGACATCAGCATGCTTTTTCTGAAAGGGCCAGATAGTCCATACTCCCGGCTTAGCAGGCACTGAGGCCTCTGTCGTGGTGGTGGTGGCGGGGAGGCTTGGCAGGAACTTAATTGCACGTGTGTCTTCTGGGCGTTGGGAAGGCGCAGTTCTGATCACGTCAGGGCAGAGGGGTAGACGGGGACGTCTGGTGCCCCTGATCGCGTCAGGGCAGAGGGGTAGACGGGGACGTCTGGGGCTCCTGAGCACGTCAGGGCAGAGGGGTAGACGGCGACGTCTGGGGCTCCTGAGCGCGTCAGGGCAGAGGGGTGGACGGGGACGTCTGGGGCTCCTGAGCGCGTCAGGGCAGAGGGGTGGACGGGGACGTCTGGGGCTCCTGAGCGCGTCAGGGCAGAGGGGTGGACGGGGACGTCTGGGGCTCCTGAGCACGTCAGGGCAGAGGGGTAGAGGGGGACGTCTGGGGCTCCTGAGCGCGTCAGGGCAGAGGGGTAGAGGGGGACGTCTGGGGCTCCTGATCGCGTCAGGGCAGAGGGGTAGACGGGGATGTCTGGGGCTCCTGTAGACTGGGACGTCTGGGGCTCCTGAGCGTGGCCTGCAAGGGCTCAGCTCTCGTGGGAGCAGGACTCCCTGCGTTGTCTGCAGAGCACGTGCTTTTTCTTTGGAATTTAATAAAATGCAGCAGGAGAGAGTCTGCTTTTTAGGCCAGGCCACGTGGGGTCTGACTGCCATTGCCACACTGTCAGGTGACACGTGGAGTGATAGGTGGAGGGCTGGGAACAAGGTGAGCCCCTGTCTTAGTCATCTAGTGCTGCTGTAACAGAAACACCACCAGGGGATGGCTTGAACAAACAGAAGTTTATCCTTTCACAGTCTGGGAGGTTAGAAGTCTGAATTTAGGGCCCAACTCCAGGGGAAGGCTTTCCTTCTCTGTCAGCTTCAGGGGAAGGTCCTCGTCATCGATCTTCCCCTGATCTAGGAGCTTCTCAGGCGCAGGATCCTGGGTCCAAAGGATGTGGGCTTCTCCCGGTACTGCTTTCTTGGTGGTATGAGGTCCCCTGTCTCTCTGCTTGCTTCTCCCTTTTGTATCTCAAAAGAGATTGGCTTAAATCGTAAATTAATCTTGTAGACTGATTCTACATAACTGCTTCTAATCCCACCTCATTAACATTGTAGAGACAGGATTTGCAACACAGGAAAACCACGTCAGATGACAACATGGTGGACAATCACACGATACTGGGAATCATGGCCTAGCCAAGTTGACAGATATTTTCGGGGGACACAGTTCAATCCATGACAGACCTGGAATTGCTTGTAGGTGTTTTTTGTGAATATAGCCAGGTTGTGCTTGTTTCTGGTTTGGCGTGTGGCAGCTTGTATTTAGCCCAGTGGTAACCCCTTTTGGCCTTTATCTAGTCTGTTTACTGGGAACTCAAATCAGGGAAGAGCTGAACCCTGGGAAGACTGGAGAAGAAGGAGGCACTGTTGGCCTTGGCTTTTCTGTGGATTGAATTATGTCCCCCAAAAAAGTTGAATTGAAGCCCTAACCTCTGTACCAGCAAATTGGCCCTGTTTGGAAACAGGTTTTTCTTTTGTTATGTTAATGGAGCAATTCCAGAATAGCGTGGGTCCTAAACCTAATCCGTTCTGAGTGGCTTATAAAAAGCAGGATGGAAGACAGCAGACGCATCTACAAGCCCCGAGCACCAAGGACTGCACAGCTACCAGAAGCTGCAAGAGACAAAGAAGGACCTTCCCCTAGAGCTGCACCCTGAACCCAGACTTCTAACCGTGAGAAAAATTCCTAGTCTTTAAAGCCGCCCACAGGGGTGTTTTGTTATGTCAGCCCCAGGAAACCAAGGCACCTTCCTTCTACCTGGCTTGTCTGACCTCTTACCTCTACCTTGGAATCCATAGCCCTTCTACTTGAAGGGATTCTGCAAAATATGTAGGTGTGCTACCTAAGTTATTGTTCCTTCCATCTTAAAAAAAGTCAAAAGACCCAGAAGCCATGGTACCGCCAGCGCAGAGGTGGAGTGTTTGCTCTTTCTGTTTTCTGTGCGAACGTGGTGCTCACAAGGCTTTCCTGCTGGGGCAGACGGGCGACTGGCGCTCAGGGGTCTTCCATTGGGAATTTCCCTGTGTGCGCTTAGAAGGCAAAGCTCACATTCCTCGTTGCCCTGTTTACTCCCTGGTAAGCACCAGCCGACTTCGGCTGTGTGCCTGTCAGAGTGTGACGTCCTGTTGCAGAGGTTGGCCCGCATTCAGCAGAACGTGTCTGGTATTTACCTCTTAGTGCTGTCATTCCCATGAAGGCGGGGTTCTCGCCTTCATCTGCAGGTTATTGGCAGAATTTTATAGTGTCGATGCAAAGACTGGATCCCATCCCGCAGTTGGGGCATGGGGTGTGGCATCCCTGACAGCCTCGGTCTGCTAGACTTGGTTTTATAAATGTGAATGACCTTGGCATCTGTATGAGGCCCCCAGGAACATGATCAGGGCCATGGGGGTTGTCTCCTCATGAAGGTGGGAAGTCTTTGTGTGTGTCTGTGCGTTGGTGTTTGACCAGCTTCCCCGAGACGTCCTCTCTGCCCCCATCCTCACCACATTGATGAAGTGTGCCTTTGCCTTGACCTTCCTACCCTTCTGACTCTCTTGCCCTTTTCCTGACCCTCCTATCCTCGCTCCAACCCTCCTACCATTCTTCTGACCCTCCTACCCTCGCCTTGACCCTCCTAACCTCACCCTGTCCCTCCTATCCTCACTCTGACCCTCCTACCCTTGCCCCAAACTGTCGTACCTGCATCCTGACCCTCCTACCCTCATCTTGACCCTCCTACCCTTCTCCTGACCCTCCTGTCCTCGCCCCGTCCCTCCTACCCTTGTCCTGACCCTCTTACCCTCATTCCAACCCTCCTACCCTCATTCCAACCCTCCTACCCTCGCCCCGACCCTCCTACCCTCACCCAACCCTCCTACCCTCACCCCAACCCTCCTACCCTCACCCCAACCCTCCTACCCTCACCCCAACCCTCCTACCCTTGCCCCATCCCTCATACTCTTGCCCCGACCCTCCTGGAGGCAGGGACGGGGTCCCAGCCATCACAGCCCCAGGCCAGCGGCTGACTCAGGTTTACAGAGGTGCACCCTGAGCCCTCCCACCCCCCCCCCTCCGCCAGTAGCTCCAGATGAGAAGGTGGCCGTCCCCTGGCAGGCCCAGAGCTGTGGCACACAGAACATTGGGTGCAGGGTATAGACACCATAGGAGCCTGCCTGGGCAGGGGATGAGAGGGAAAGCTTCTAGGCAGCTCCTGACTAGCCAGTCAGGACAGCACAGGGGCTCGGAGTGATTAGCTTGGATAAAAGTGAACGTGGTCCAAGGTCGTGGCCTTTGTGAATTCTGCATCAGTGATAGTTTACATTGCAGGTGAATAAACTTTTCCACTAATGTACTTTTTAGAGTTTACTGTGATAAAATGTATATACCATTTTAATTGTTTTCAGTGTACAATTTAGGGAAATTACTTAAAGTCATCGTGTTGTGCAGCCATCAGCGCTGTCCATTCCAAAACTTTTTCATCCCCCGAACAGAAACTCGGTATCCATTAAACAGTAGCTCTCCGTCCCTCCCTCCCTCAGCCCCTGGTAACCACTAAAAAATGTTGGTCTCTATGGATTTGCCTGTTGTAGACATTTCGTATAAATGGGATCATACAATACGTGTCCGTCCGTGACAGACTTCTTTCACTCGGCATTGTGTTCTCAGGGTTCACCCATGTCACAGCATGGATCAGGACTTTGTTTCTCTTTATGGCATTGTACGGATGGACCACGTTTGCGTTTCTGTTTGTCTGTTGATGGACACTTGGGTTGTGTCCAGGGATGTGTTGGAAGATCACCCCCTCCAAGTTACTGCTGTGTATTTTGGGCATTTGGTAAAAGTCTCCACATGGTTCAAATGGCTAAGCATTTGGCCGCTATCTGAAAGGCTGGAGGTTTGAGCCTTCCTGGAGGAACCTCATCGGAAAGGCCTGGTGTTCTTCTTCTGGAAAACCAGCCATTGAAAACCCTATGGAGCACAGTTCTACACTGCGCACACGGGGTTGCCATGAGTTGGGGTTGACGCAATGGCAGTTGGTTGGTCTTATAAAAGTGTTTACCTGGCGAAAGCACGCGTACTATCCTGGCGAGCTCTATGTCACTAGTACAACAGTCACGGGTCAACGATGCTCTGCAGTCAGCTGCCTCTCTTCTTTCCAGCATCCAGAGCCTTCAGCTGCACCAGGAGCTGGATCTTGCTCACTGCAGTTCGAGCACAGATCTGAACGAGGGCCAGGGCCGTCGGCGCGCGTGGCAGCAGAAACTGAACGGCCAGATCCAGCAGGTCACTCTCCAGCTTCTTGTCGACATCTTCAGGTAGGAGGCTTGCCAGCCTGCGCTCAGGTACTGAGGATAGCAGGGCCCCCAAAGCTCAGGCAGTCGGGATTTGTCACAGCAAGAAGGAGGTGGCTAAAAAAAAAAAAAGAAAAAAAGAAGGTGGCTCCAGCCCCCCAAACCTTTTCGTGTGGCTGTTAACAGCCAGCAGGTCCATTTTTCAGTTTGCTGTTTCTATTCTGACCTGCACAGGGTTTTCGAACCCCCCTCAAGGAGCCCTGGTGGCTCAACAATTAAGCACTCAACTGCTAACAGAAAGGTTGGTGGTTCAAACCCACTAGTGACTCTGGGAGAAAGACCTGGCAAACTGGGCCCATAAATATTCTAGCCTAGGGAACCCTACGGAGCAGCTCTACTCTGTCACACGGGGTTGCTATGAGTCTGAATTAGATCGACTCGAGGCCACCTAACAACCACAGTCCCCTCTCTCTCCTGCAGATTCTCATCTCGGCTGCAGTGTCTCAGCTGGGCCTGTAGGAAGGAGAATATCTGAGGACAGTGTTCACGGAGGGCTTGTCTGTGCTGGGCGTGTGCTGGCGCTAATGACGCAGGGTCTAGGCAGGTCTGTCCTGGGAGGCCTGAGTCCAGGAGATGGGGGTGGGGATGGACGGGTGGATCATTTTATCACGACTCGTGGACTAGAGGGGCAGTGGTAGAATTCTCATCTTCCACAAGGGAGACCCGAGTTCGATTCCCAGCAATGCACCTCACGTGTAGCTACCACCCGTCTGTCACTGGAGGCTTATGTGTTGCTATGATGCTGAACAGGTTTCAGTAGAGCTTTGAGATTAAGACTAGGAAGAAAGGTCTGGCAATCTACTTCTAAAAACCAGCCAATGAAAACTATATGTATTACAACTGTCCAATCCACAACCAATCATGGGGATGGCGTGCGACCGGGCGGTGTTTTGTTCCTTATGCCTGGGGTCACTGTGAGTTGGGGGTCAACTCGACAGCAGCTGACACAATAACAACATGAACGAGGTGATGAAGCCCCCACAGGAGACCTGCCAAGAGGGAGCATCTCAGGACTTGGTGCTGTTAGAAAGCTCCCTGCTTTCCCTTCCCTCCTATAATTGTCACTGTCAGGTATCTGTTGCGTGATATGGTTTTTGTGACGTTTGAGCTGGAATCGGTTACCTAGATCAGAAAAGTTAATTCTAATATTCCCTGGGAGCCTCAAACGGTTTGCTCTTAACTACTAACCTGTATGTCAGACTAAGACAGCCTAGGAAGAAAGACCTAGTGATCTACTTCTGAAAACATTGGCCAGCGAAAACCTCGTGGATAGCAGCAGAACATTGATATGGTGCTGGAAGATAAGCCCCCCAGGTTGGAAAGCACTCGAAAGACGCCTGGGGAAGAGCTGCCTCCTCAAAGTAGAGTCAGCCTTAATGACATGGATAGAGTCAAGCTTCCAGGACCTTTGTTTGCTGACGCGGCATGACTTGAAATGAGAAGAAACAGCTGCAAACATCTGTTAATAATCAGAACCTGGAATGTACGAAAAACGAATCTGGGAAAATTGGAGTCGTCAAAAATGAAATGGAATTTATAAACATCAACATCCTAGGCATTCATGAGCTGCAATGGACTGATATTGGCCATTTTGAATTTGACAATCATATGGTCTACTGTGCTGGGAATGACAAATTGAAGAGGAATTCATCATCAAAAAGAACATTTCGAGGTCTATCCTGAAGTACAGTGCTCTCAGTGATAGAATTATATCCCTATGCCTACAAGGTAGACCAGTTAATAAGATTGTTATTCAAATTTACACACCAAACATTAAGGCCAAAGATGAAGACATTGAAGGTAATTAATAATTACTCATGATTGGAAAATGAAAGTTGGAAACAAAGAAGGATAGGTAGTTGGAAAGCATGGCCTTGGTGATAGAAATGATGCTGGAGGTCGCGTAATAGAATTTTGCAAGATCTAGATTTTTTTTTTTTTTTTTTAGATTTAGTCATTGCAAATACCGTTTTCAACAGTTCATAAACCAGTGACTATATGCGCGGACCTTGCCGGATAAAATACACAGGAATCAAATAGACTACATCTGTGGAAACAGATGATGGAAAAGCTCAATATCATCAGCCAGTACAAGACCAGGGACCGAGTGCGGAACAGATCATCAATTGCTAATATGCAATTCAAGCTGAAGCTGAACAAAATTAAAACAAGTCCACAAGAGCCAAAGTATAACCTTGAGTGTATCCCACCTGAATTTAGAGGCCATCCTAAGAATAGATTTGACGTATTGAAGACTAATGACCAAAGACCAGAGGAATTGTGGAATGACATCAAGGCCATATACTTGAAGAAAGCAAGAGGTCATTAAAAAAAACAGGAAAGAAATAAAAAACCAAAATGGATGTCAGAAGAGACTCTGGAGCTTGCTCTTGAATGTAGAGTAGCTAAAGAGAATGGAAGAAATGATGAAGTAAAAGAGCTGAACAGAAGATTTCAAAGGGTGACTCAAGAAGACAAAGAGTGTTATAATGAAATGTGCAAAGACCCAGAGTTAGAAAACCAAAAGGGAAGAACACACTTGGCATTTCTCAAGCAAAACAACTGAAGAGAAAATTCAAGCCTCGAGGTGCAATAGTGAAGGATTCTGTGGGCAAAATATTGAGCGACGCAAAAGCATCAAAAGAAGATGGAAGGAAGACACAGAGTCACTGTACCAAAAAGAATTGGTCACCATTCAACCATTTTAGGAGGTAGCATATGATCAAGAACTGATGTTATTGAAGGAAGAAGTTCAAGCTGCACTGACTGAAAACACTGGCAAAAAACAAGGCTCCAGAAATTGGTGGATACCAACTGAGATGTTTCAACAAATGGATGCAGCGCTGGAAACACTGACTTGTCTGTGCCAAGAAATTTGTAAGACAGCTACCTGGCCAACCAACTGGAAGAGATCCACATTTGTGCTCATGACAAAGAAAGATGATCCAATAGAATGTGGAAATTATCAGACAATATCATTAGTATCACACACAAGTAAAATTTTGCTAAAAATAATTCAAAAACAGTTACAGTAGTACATTGACAGGGAACTACCAGAAATTCAAGCTGAGTTCAAAAGAGGATGTGGAACCAGGGATATCATTGCTCATGTCAGATGGATCCTGGCCGAAAGCAGAGAATACCAGAAAGGTGTTTACCTGTGTTTTATTGGCTGCGCTAAGGCATTCGACTATGTGGATCACAAATTATGGATAACATTGTGGAGATGGGAATTCCAGAACACTTAATTGTGCTCATGAGGAATCTGTACACGGATCAAGAGGCACTAGTTCGAAAAGAAGAAGAGGATACTGTATGGTTTAAAATCAGGAAAGGTGTGTATCAGGGTTGTATCCCTCACCATAGCTATTCAATCTGTATGCTGAGCAAATAATCTGAGAAGCTGGACTGTATGAAGAAGAACGAGGCATCAGGATTGGAGGAAGACTTATTAACAACCTTGCTTTGGGTTATGCAGATGGCACAACCTTGCTTGCTGAAAGTGAAGAGGACTTGAAGCACTTATTGATGAAGATCAAAGACTACAGCCTTCAGTATGGATTACACCTCAACATAAAACAAAAATCTTCACAACTGGACCAATAAGCAACATCATGATAAACAGAGAAAGGATTGAAGTTGTCAAGGATTTCATTTTACTTGGATCCACAATCAGTGCCCACGGAAGCAGCAGTCAAGAAATCAAAGGATGTATCTCACCGGGCCAGTCTGCTGCAAAAGACCTCTTTAAAGTGTTAAAAAGCAAAGACGTCACTTTTAGGACTAAAGTGCTCCTGACCAAGCCATGGTATTTTCAACTGCCTCATATGCATGCAAAAGTTGGACAATAAATAAGGAAGACTGAAGAAGAACTGATGTATTTGAATTATGGTGTTAGCAAAGAATACTGAATATAGCATGGACTACCAGAAGAACAAACAAGTCTGTCCTGGCAGAAGTACAGCGAGAATGCACCTTAGAAGGGAGGATGACGAGACTTCATCTCAGGTACTTTGGGCATGTTATCAGGAGGGACCAGTCTCTGGATAAGGACATCATGCTTGGTAAAGTAGGGAGTCATTGAAAAAGAGGAAGACCCTCAGCAAGACTAATTGACAGAGTGGTTGCCACAACAGGCTCAAACATAGCAGTGATTGTGAGGATGTCACAGGACCGGGTAGTGTTTTGTTCTGTGGTACACAGGGGCACTATGAGGTGGAACTGACTCAATGACGCCTAACAACAACAACTAACTGAAAGACTGGTGGTTTGGGCCAACCTAGTGGTGCCGTGAAAAAAGGCCTAGTGATGTGCTCCTGTAAACGTTCAGCCAAGAAATCCCTATGGAGTGGTCCTACTCTGTAACACACGGGTTTGCCACGAGTCGAAATCAACTTGAGGGGAACGGGTTTAGGTATCGGGATTCAGTAAGTTGCTATCTCTAGCCTAGATATGCAGTCATTTATGGAACATATGGCAGATAAACCCCTCAACATTTGTCAGCTGTGTGCATAAGTAATTTTTAGTTCAAGCTTCATCTTTGTGGAAGTGTGTTTTGGCCTTTTCTTTCTTCCAACTCTTTCTTCTCCTCTTTCTCTTCCAGCTCTCTTACGCTTGCCACTCTCTCCCGGGGTCCAGCAGCCAAGGAAGGTGGCCCCTTTGGTAAACTCCACGGGCTGCCTGCTGCCAGGTCCTTTCTGTTCTGGAGGGAAGTTCCACTGTGAGGCTCTGTAGTAGGGCTCGCTCAGCTGACAAGACTCAGCTTGGTTGTTTCAAAGCCAGAATCAGGATGGCATTATTCTCTCGATGCGTTTATTTATATCAAGCCAATAACTTATTCGGGAAAAGAAATGGGATGGTGAATTATAGACAGGATGTGTGATCTCTTAGCTCACAGCGGTGTACCCTGGGTGTAGGGTATACTGTCTTCCTTTTGGTCCTTGAAGATGAAATATTTTATGATCAAGGCTTTCATTTTTAAAACAATTTTTAAGCTTAGTGAGTTGATAAAAGCAGAAAATATGACTACAGATCACCAAACTTTCTTTCTGCTGGATGAAATGTTTTCCTGCTAGATGGAGGGACGTCTTTGCCTGTAGTACGTACTGAATATGCCTTGTAGTCATTGGCTCCGTGTTTAGGCTAAAATCCCGCAGTTTGACAGGTGAGGACACGGGGTAACAAGCGAAGAGGCTTCAGGCTGGGGGCTGAGCTGGGTCAGACGCGGCCGGTCTACCTGGCGCTCTGCCACTCTTCCTGCGACACGTCCGTGCTCTCAGCTGCATTTGGTTAGTAAAGAAAAGCTGTTGTGTCTTAATTTGTGTCAAGAACTGGGGGCTTGAAGGAGAAGATGGTGGCACTCCCTCCCCAGGCTTTATTCCAGTTGCAGGGAACAGTTATGCTTAAAGTGAGGAACGGCTTGACCACAAAATGCATCCACACTGTATGCTTTTGGTGTCAGGGTAATCCTCCTGCAGAACAGGGCTTCTCACAGTGTCGTTTTTCTGCCGCTGATGGTGATACGTCTTTGAGGTACTTGAAAATATTTCCACCCTTAGCCTCTCTGTTCTGTTTGTCAGGGAGGTGAAGAATCATTTAAACTACGAACATCGAGTATTTAACAGTGAAGAATTTCTCAAGACGAGAGCTGCAGGGGATCACGAGTTTTACAAACAGGTAAGAGGTGTGCGGCCCTGCGTGCAGGTTCAGCCCTTTATGCTTCTCTGTATTAAGGCAGCTTTCACAATAAGTTACTTTCACATCTGTTAATATTTGATTGATTTTATCACTTTTCAAGAAAGTTTGACCCAGCTTCTCCTGGGTGTTGACCATCTCTTTCTTTCTTTCCTTTTTTTTATTGTGGTGAAATTTAGCAGTGTTAGTGTCCTAAAGCCTACCGTTCAGTGGCATTAAGTACGTTCATACCGTTGCATGACCATGACCACAATCTAGGTCTGAAACGTTACATAGCAGTCACTCTCAGGGCCCCCTCCCCTCATTCCTGGAGCCACCAGCCCACTTTTGTCTCTATAGATTGGCCTTTTCTTTTTCTTTTAACAATCCCGTATCCTCTCTCTTTTTTATTTTTGATACTAATATTTTATGTTTGGCAAAAATATGCACAGCAAAACCCACTCCCATTCAGCTGTGTCTAGACATGACGACCATGACATTGGTTCCGGTCTTCACACATTGTGTGAGCATTCTCCTTATCTCTGCCTAGCTGTCTCACGCCCGTTGACTGAAACTCCCTGCTCCCCAGCCTTCTCATCTACACTGTGAAAAGACCTGTCGTCCATATGGTCTTAGATAATTTTCTAAAAGGGCACAGTATTCAAGGGTGACAGTCTTTACTCTTTGAGCCAAACTGTTACTTAGTTTAAAGGTGGCTTGAGGGTGGATGTACCTATTCCAGACATTTCCTATAAATGGGATCATGCCAAATGTGGCCTACTTCACTCAGCATGATGTCTTCAGGGTTCATCCGAGCTCTAGCATGGATCAGGACTTTCTTTCTCTTTTTGGCTGAGTAATACCCCATAGCTGTGTGATGAACTGCCTGGTGTTTATCCAGAGACACAGTGATGGGGGCGTGCCGGTCGGGGGACACAGATGAGGGAACTCGCCCCACGGCACAAGTCCAAGGTTGGGCCATCGCCCCAGGGCACAAGTCGAAGGGGATGTGGAATAACATTCTAAGATGCCGCAAATATGACAGGTGCCTGACTGAGGCAACAGGACAAAAAGGGAGGAGGGTGTTTCCGTGGACTAGTCACAGCTATTACTGTCTGTTCATCTTGTAATTGGGAGGAAGGGAGCGACTTAGAGATTGCCCTGGGCCTTCACCACCCTTGCCGCAACTCTGTTTACCCGTTCATCTGTAAGGGACACTTGGGTTGTTTCCCATCTGTTAGTCTTTTAATTAGCTTTTATAATTATAATTTACATACAATAAAATGCATCTGTTGTACGTGTGTAGTTTGCTGGATTTTGGCCAACACACATACCTGTGTAAGCACCTACCCAAACTAGATGGAGAACATTTCCATCCTCCCAGATGGTTTCTGTACCCTTCCCCGTCCATCCCCCACCCTCCCAGGCCCCAGCACCTCTTCCACGGTAGATGAGACTTCATATTTACGTGAGACTTCACACCTGGAATCACTATGCCTGGGCCCTTCGCTTGCCTTCGGGCGTCAGCTCACTGTGTGTGAGATCGGTCCATGTTCCCACGTTCTCAGCACAACGTTCTCTTTGCCTGTTAGCAGTGTTTGCCTGTTAGCAGTGTTTGCCTGTTAGCAGTGTTTGACTGTGAGCAGTGTTTGACTGTGAGCAGTGTTTGACTGTGAGTAGTGTTTGACTGTGAGCAGTGTTTGACTGTGAGCAGTGTTTCACTGTTTGCAGTGTTTGACTGTGAGCAGTGTTTCACTGTGAGCAGTGTTTTCCTGTTAGCAGTGTTTCACTGTGAGCAGTGTTTCACTGTGAGCAGTGTGATAGTTAGCAGTGTTTGACTGTGAGCAGTGTTTGACTGTTTGCAGTGTTTGACTGTGAGCAGTGTTTCACTGTGAGCAGTGTTTGACGGTGAGCAGTGTTTTCCTGTTAGCAGTGCTTCACTATGAGCCGTGTTTCACTGTGAGCAGTGTGATTGTTAGCAGTGTTTGACTGTTAGCAGTGTTTGACTGTGAGCAGTGTTTCAATGTTTGCAGTGTTTGACGGTGATCTGTGTTTCACTGTGAGCAGTATTTGACTGTTAGCAGTGTTTCACTGTTTGCAGTGTTTGACTGTTAGCAGTGTTTCACTGTGAGCAGTGTTTGACTGTGAGCAGTGTTTGACTGTTAGCCGTGTTTGACTGTGAGCAGTGTTTGACTGTGAGCAGTGTTTCACTGTGAGCAGTGTTTGCCTGTTGTTAGCAGTGTTTGCCTGTTGTTAGCAGTGTTTGACTGTGAGCAGTGTTTGACTGTTAGCGGTGTTTCGCTGTGAGCAGTGTTTGACTGTGAGCAGTGTTTGACTGTGAGCAGTGTTTGACTGTAGCAGTGTTTGACTGTTAGCAGTGTTTCACTGTTTGCAGTGTTTGACTGTGAGCAGTGTTTCACTGTGAGAAGTGTTTGACTGTGAGCAGTGTTTCACTGTGAGCAGTGCTTGACTGTGAGCAGTGTTTGACTGTGAGCCGTGTTTGACTGTGAGCCGTGTTTGACTGTAAGGAGTGCTTGACTGTGCGCAGTGTTTGACTGTGAGCAGTGTTTGACTGTGAGCAGTGTTTCACTGTGCGCAGTGTTTGACTGTGAGCAGTGTTTGACTGTGAGCAGTGTTTCACTGTTTGCAGTGTTTGACTGTGAGCAGTGTTTGACTGTGAGAAGTGTTTGACTGTGAGCAGTGTTTCACTGTGAGCAGTGTTTGACTGTGAGCAGTGTTTGACTGTGAGCCGTGTTTGACTGTGAGCCGTGTTTGACTGTAAGGAGTGCTTGACTGTGCGCAGTGTTTGACTGTGAGCAGTGTTTGACTGTGAGCAGTGTTTGACTGTGAGCAGTGTTTGACTGTGAGCAGTGTTTGACTGTTAGCAGTGTTTCACTGTTTGCAGTGTTTGACTGTGAGCAGTGTTTGACTGTGAGCAGTGTTTGACTGTGAGTAGTGTTTGACTGTTGGCAGTGTTTCACTGTTGGCAGTGTTTGACTGTGAGCAGTGTTTGACTGTGAGCAGTGTTTGACTGTTAGCAGTGTTTCACTGTTGGCAGTGTTTTACTGTGATCAGTGTTTGACTGTGAGCAGTGTTTGACTGTGAGCAGTGTTTGCCTGTTTGCAGTGCTTGACTGTGAGCAGTGTTTCACTCTGTGCAGTGTTTGACTGTGAGCAGTGTTTCACTGTTTGCAGTGTTTGACTGTGAGGAGTGTTTGACTGTGAGCAGTGTTTCACTGTGAGCAGTGTTTCACTGTTGGCAGTGTTTGACTGTGAGCAGTGTTTCACTGTGAGCAGTGTTTTACTGTGAGCAGTGTTTGACTGTGAGCAGTGTTTCACTGTTTGCAGTATTTGACTGTGAGCCGTGTTTAACTGTTAGCCGTGTTTGACTGTGAGCAGTGTTTGACTGTTTGCAGTGTTTCACTCTTTGCAGTGTTTGACTGTTAGCAGTGTTTCACTGTGAGCAGTGTTTGACTGTGAGCAGTGTTTCACTGTGAGCAGTATTTGACTGTGAGCAGTGTTTGAATGTGAGCAGTGTTTCACTGTTTGCAGTGTTTGACTGTGAGCAGTATTTCACTGTTTGCAGTGTTTGACGGTGATCTGTGTTTCACTGTGAGCAGTATTTGACTGTTAGCAGTGTTTCACTGTTTGCAGTGTTTGACTGTTAGCAGTGTTTCACTGTGAGCAGTGATTGACTGTGAGCAGTGTTTCACTGTTAGCCGTGTTTGACTGTGAGCCGTGTTTGACTGCGAGCAGTGTTTTACTGGGAGCAGTGTTTGACTGTGAGCAGTGTTTGCCTGTTGTTAGCAGTGTTTGCCTGTTGTTAGCAGTGTTTGCCTGTTGTTAGCAGTGTTTGACTGTTAGCGGTGTTTCGCTGTGAGCAGTGTTTGACTGTGAGCAGTGTTTGACTGTAGCAGTGTTTGACTGTTAGCAGTGCTTCACTGTTTGCAGTGTTTGACTGTGAGCAGTGTTTCACTGTTTGCAGTGTTTGACTGTGAGGAGTGTTTGACTGTGAGCAGTGTTGTACTGTTAGCAGTGTTTCACTGTTGGCAGTGTTTGACTGTGAGCAGTGTTTCACTGTGAGCAGTGTTTGACTGTGAGCAGTGTTTGACTGTTAGCAGTGTTTCACTGTTGGCAGTGTTTTACTGTGAGCAGTGTTTGACTGTGAGCAGTGTTTCACTGTTTGCAGTATTTGACTGTGAGCCGTGTTTAACTGTTAGGCGTGTTTGACTGTGAGCAGTGTTTGACTGTGAGCAGTGTTTGACTGTGAGCAGTGTTTCACTCTTTGCAGTGTTTGCCTGTGAGCAGTGTTTGACTGTGAGCAGTGTTTGACTGTGAGCAGTGTTTCACTGTTTGCAGTGTTTGACTGTGAGCAGTATTTCACTGTGAGCAGTGTTTGACAGTGAGCCGTGTTTCACTGTGAGCAGTGTTTGACTGTTAGCAGTGTTTCACTGTTTGCAGTGTTTCACTGTTTGCAGTGTTTCACTGTGAGCAGTGTTTCACTGTTTACAGTGTTTGACGGTGAGCCGTGTTTGACTGTGAGCAGTGTTTGACTGTGAGCAGTGTTTGACTGTGAGCAGTGTTTCACTGTTTGCAGTGTTTGACTGTGAGCAGTGTTTCACTGTTAGCAGTGTTTGACTGTGAGCAGTGTTTGACTGTGAGCAGTGTTTCACTGTTATCAGTGTGTGACTGTGAGCAGTGTTTGACTGTTAGCAGAGTTTCACTGTTTGCAGTGTTTCACTGTGAGCAGTGTTTGCCTGTTAGCAGTGTTTCACTGTGAGCAGTGTTTGACTGTAAGCAGTATTTGACTGTGAGCAGTGTTTGACTGTTATCAGTGTTTGACTGTGAGCAGTGTTTGACTGTTTGCAGTGTTTCACTCTTTGCAGTGTTTGACTGTTAGCAGTGTTTCACTGTGAGCAGTGTTTGACTGTGAGCAGTGTTTCACTGTGAGCAGTATTTGACTGTGAGCAGTGTTTGACTGTGAGCAGTGTTTCACTGTTTGCAGTGTTTGACTGTGAGCAGTATTTCACTGTTTGCAGTGTTTGACGGTGATCTGTGTTTCACTGTGAGCAGTATTTGACTGTTAGCAGTGTTTCACTGTTTGCAGTGTTTGACTGTTAGCAGTGTTTCACTGTGAGCAGTGTTTGACTGTGAGCAGTGTTTCACTGTTAGCCGTGTTTGACTGTGAGCCGTGTTTGACTGTGAGCAGTGTTTTACTGGGAGCAGTGTTTGACTGTGAGCAGTGTTTGCCTGTTGTTAGCAGTGTTTGCCTGTTGTTAGCAGTGTTTGACTGTTAGCGGTGTTTCGCTGTGAGCAGTGTTTGACTGTGAGCAGTGTTTGACTGTAGCAGTGTTTGACTGTTAGCAGTGCTTCACTGTTTGCAGTGTTTGACTGTGAGCAGTGTTTGACTGTGAGAAGTGTTTGACTGTGAGCAGTGTTTCACTGTGAGCAGTGTTTGACTGTGAGCAGTGTTTGACTGTGAGCCGTGTTTGACTGTGAGCCGTGTTTGACTGTAAGGAGTGCTTGACTGTGAGCAGTGTTTCACTGTGAGCAGTGTTTCACTGTGAGCAGTGTTTGACTGTTGGCAGTGTTTCACTGTTGGCAGTGTTTGACTGTGAGCAGTGTTTGACTGTGAGCAGTGTTTCACTGTTGGCAGTGTTTCACTGTTGGCAGTGTTTTACTGTGAGCAGTGTTTGACTGTGAGCAGTGTTTGACTGTTAGCAGTGTTTCACTGTTGGCAGTGTTTTACTGTGAGCAGTGTTTGACTGTGAGCAGTGTTTGCCTGTTTGCAGTGTTTGACTGTGAGCAGTGTTTCACTGTTTGCAGTGTTTGACTGTGAGGAGTGTTTGACTGTGAGCAGTGTTTCACTGTGAGCAGTGTTTTACTGTTAGCAGTGTTTCACTGTTGGCAGTGTTTGACTGTGAGCAGTGTTTCACTGTGAGCAGTGTTTGACTGTGAGCAGTCTTTGACTGTTAGCAGTGTTTCACTGTTGGCAGTGTTTTCTTGTGAGCAGTGTTTGACTGTGAGCAGTGTATGACTGTTAGCAGTGTTTCACTGTTGGCAGTGTTTTACTGTGAGCAGTGTTTGACTGTGAGCAGTGTTTGACGGTGAACAGTGTTTGCCTGTTAGCAGTGTTTGACTGTTAGCAGTGTTTCACTGTGAGCAGTGTTTGACTGTGAGCAGTGTTTCACTTTTTGCAGTATTTGACTGTGAGCCGTGTTTGACTGTTAGCCGTGTTTGACTGTGAGCAGTGTTTCACTGTTTGAAGTGTTTGACTGTGAGCAGTATTTCACTGTGAGCAGTGTTTGACGGTGAGCCGTGTTTCACTGTGAGCAGTGTTTGCCTGGTAGTAGTGTTTCACTGTTTGCAGTGTTTGACTGTGAGCAGTGTTTCACTGTTTGCAGTGGTTGACGGTGAGCTGTGTTTCACTGTGAGCAGTGTTTGCCTGGTAGCAGTGTTTCACTGTTTGCAGTGTTTCACTGTGAGCCGTGTTTGACTGTGAGCAGTGTTTGACTGTGAGCCGTGTTTGACTGTGAGCCGTGTTTGACTGTGAGCCGTGTTTGACTGTGAGCAGTGTTTCACTGTGAGCAGTGTTTCACTGTGAGCAGTGTTTCACTGTGAGCAGTGTTTCACTGTGAGCAGTGTTTGACTGTGAGCCGTGTTTGACTGTGAGCCGTGTTTGACTGTGAGCGGTGTTTGACTGTGTGCGGTGTTTGACTGTGGGCGGTGTTTGACTGTGAGCAGTGTTTGACTGTGAGCGGTGTTTGACTGTGAGCTGTGTTTGACTGTGAGCGGTGTTTGACTGTGGGCGGTGTTTGACTGTGAGCGGTGTTTGACTGTGAGCGGTGTTTCACTGTGAGCGGTGTTTGACTGTGAGCGGTGTTTGACTGTGAGCGGTGTTTCACTGTGAGCGGTGTTTGACTGTGAGCGGTTTTTGACTGTGAGCAGTGTTTCACTGTGAGCGGTGTTTGACTGTGAGCAGTGTTTGACTATTAGCAGTGTTTCACTGTTTGCAGTGTTTGACTGTGAGCAGTGTTTGACTGTGAGCAGTGTTTGACTGTGAGCAGCGTTTGATTGTGAGCGGTGTTTCACTGTGAGGGGTGTTTGACTGTGAGCAGTGTTTGACTGTGAGCGGTGTTTGACTGTGAGCAGTGTTTGACTATTAGCAGTGTTTCACTGTTCGGAGTGTTTGACTGTGAGCAGTGTTTCACTTTTAGCAGTGTTAGACGGTGAGCAGTGTTTGCCTGTTTGCAGTGTTTCACTGTTAGCAGTGTTTGACTGTGAGCAGTGTTTGACTGTGAGCAGTGTTTGACTATTAGCAGTGTTTCACTCTTTGCAGTGTTTGCCTGTAGGCAGTGTTTCACTGTGAGCAGTGTTTGACTGTTAGCAGTGTTTCGCTGTGAGCAGTGTTTGACTGTGAGCACTGTTTGACTGTGAGCAGTGTTTGACTGTTAGTAGTGTTTCTCTGTTTGCAGTGTTTGACTGTGAGCAGTGTTTCACTGTGAGCAGTGTTTGACTGTTAGCAGTGTTTCACTGTGAGCAGTGTTTGACTGTGAGCAGTGTTTACCTGTGAGCAGTGTTTCACTGTGAGCAGTGTTTGACTGTTTGCAGTGTTTGACGGTGAGTAGTGTTTGCCTGTTTGCAGTGTTTGACTGTGAGCAGTGTTTGACTGTGAGCAGTGTTTCACTGTGAGCGGTGTTTGACTGTTAGCGGTGTTTGACTGTTTGCAGTGTTTCACTGTGAGCAGTGTTTCACTGTGAGCGGTGTTTGACTGTTAGCGGTGTTTGACTGTTAGCAGTGTTTGACCCTGAGCAGTGTTTGACTGTGAGCAGTGTTTGACTGTGAGCAGTGTTTCACTGTTTGCAGTGTTTGCCTGTGAGCAGTGTTTCACTGTGAGCAGTGTTTGACTGTGAGCAGTGTTTGACTGCAGTTTTTTACTCTTTGCAGTGTTTGACTGTTAGCAGTGTTTCACTGTGAGCAGTGTTTGACTGTGAGCAGTGTTTGTTAGCCGTGTTTGACTGTGAGCAGTGTTTGACCGTGAGCAGTGTTTGACTGTGAGCAGTGTTTGACTGTTTGCAGTGTTTGACGGTGAGTAGTGTTTGCCTGTTTGCAGTGTTTGACTGTGAGCAGTGGTTGACTGTTTGCAGTGTTTCACTGTTTGCAGTGTTTCACTGTGAGCGGTGTTTCACTGTGAGCGGTGTTTGACTGTGAGCGGTGTTTGACTGTTAGCGGTGTTTGACTGTGAGCAGTGTTTGACTGTGAGCAGTGTTTCACTGTTTGCAGTGTTTGCCTGTGAGCAGTGTTTCACTGTGAGCAGTGTTTGCCTGTGAGCAGTGTTTGACTGCAGTTTTTCACTCTTTGCAGTGTTTGACTGTTAGCAGTGTTTCACTGTGAGCAGTGTTTGACTGTGAGCAGTGTTTGACTGTTAGCCGTGTTTGACTGTGAGCAGTGTTTGACTGTGAGCAGTGTTTGACTGTGAGCAGTGTTTGACTGTTAGCAGTGTTTGACTGTGAGCAGTGTTTGACTGTGAGCAGTGTTTGACTGTGAGCAGTGTTTCACTGTGAGCAGTGTTTGACTGTTACCAGTGTTTCACTGTTAGCAGTGTTTGACGGTGAGCCGTGTTTGACTGTGAGCAGTGTTTGCCTGGTATTAGTGTTTCACTGTTTGCAGTGTTTGACTGTGAGCAGTGTTTGACTGTTAGCAGTGTTTGACTGTGAGCAGTGTTTGACTGTGAGCAGTGTTTGACTGTGAGGAGTCTTTCACTGTTAGCAGTGTTTGACTGTTAGCAGTGTTTCACTGTGAGCCATGTTTGACTGTGAGCAGTGTTTGACTGTGAGCAGTGTTTGACTGTGAGCAGTGTTTGACTGTGAGCAGTGTTTGACTGTGAGCAGTGTTTGACTGTGAGGAGTGTTTCACTGTTAGCAGTGTTTGACTGTGAGCCGTGTTTGACTGTGAGCCGTGTTTGACTGTGAGCCGTGTTTGACTGTGAGCCGTGTTTGACTGTGAGCCGTGTTTGACTGTGAGCAGTGTTTGACTGTGAGCAGTGTTTGACTGTGAGCAGTGTTTGACTGTGAGCAGTGGTTCACTGTTTGCAGTGTTTCACTGTGAGCAGTGTTTCACTGTTTGCAGTGTTTGCCTGTTGTTAGCAGTGTTTGACTGTGAGCAGTGTTTGACTGTGAGCAGTGTTTGACTGTGAGCAGTGTTTCACTGTGAGCAGTGTTTGACTTTTGGCAGTGTTTGACTCTGAGCAGTGTTTGACTGTTAGCAGTGTTTGACTGTTAGCAGTGTTTGACTGTTAGCAATGTTTCACTGTGAGCAGTGTTTGACTGTTAGCAGTATTTCACTGTGAGCAGTGTTTGACTGTGAGCAGTGTTTGACTGTGAGCGGTGGTTCACTGTTGGCGGTGTTTGACTGTTACCAGTGTTTGACTGTGAGCGGTGTTTGACTGTGAGCACTGTTTGACTGTGAGCGGTGTTTGACTGTGAGCGGTGTTTGACTGTGAGCGGTGTTTGACCGTGAGTGGTGTTTGACTGTCAAGAGTGTTTCTCTGTTTGTTTGGCCCACATGGCCCACACGTTACTCTTCACTTGTTGATGAGCATTTGGATTGTTTCCAGTTTGTGTCTATTACAAAAAATGTTTTGTGATTTGCTTTGACAGGTAGTTAAGCTACTTGCCAACCCTCTTGATTCTTTGCTCTTGTTAATTGACATCCAGTCAATTCTGACTCATGGCAACCCCTTGTCCCTGGGTGGTGCAGACAGTCAAGCTCTTGACTATTAGCCAAAAGGCTGGTGGTTCTAACCCACCCAGAGGACTTCAGAAGACAGGCCTGGCAATCTGCTTCCAAAAGGTCACAGCCTTAAAGACCTTGTGGAGCAGTTGTACTCTGCACACATGGGGACGCCATGAGTCTTGATTCTTTAGGGGCTTGTTTTTACTCTTTGTAGGGTGGTTCGAAAGTAGCTTTTGCTGTAGGAATCGATTAGCCCTTCTTCTAGGAATGCATGAGCCCTCGTGTCACTGCTCAGTGCCCCAGGTGACCACTGAGGACTCTCAATCTGGCTGTTTGGAGCGTCTTATGGATTGTGTCTCCCAAAAATGTGTGTCGACTTGGCTAGGCCATGATTCCCGGTATTGTGTAGTTAGTTGTCCACCATTTTGTGATCTGATGTGATTTTTCTGTGTTGTAAATCCTACCTCTAAGATGTTAATAAGACAGGATTAGAAGCAGTTATGTCAGTGAGGCAGGACTCAATCTACAGGATTAGGTTGTATCTTGAGTCAACCTCTTTTGAGATATAAAGGAGAGAAGTGAGCAGAGGGGAGAGGGGCCTCATTACTACAAAGCAAGAAGAGCCAGGAGTGGAGCACGTGATTTGGACCTGGGGTCCCTGCGCAGAGAAACTCCTTAGCCAGGGAAGATTGGTGACGAGGCCCTTCCCCCAGAGCCAACAGAGAAAGAAAGCCTTCCCTAGGGGCTGGCGTGCTGAATTTGGACTTCTAGCCTCCTAGACTGTGAGAGAATAAATCTCTGTTTGTTGAAGCCATCCACTCATCGTATTTCTGTTGTAGCAGCACTAGATGGCTAAGAGAGACCCCTCTCTACCTGCCTGCATTTAGAATGTTCCTCTGGAAAGCTGGGCAGCCTCGGGCTCACCTCCTGTCTCCCCATTCGGGAATCACAGCTGAGGGCCACCCCTTGTCCAACACCTGTTTTATTGCATTTTCAGCTGTCTGCAGCAGGAGAGTGAGGCCGAACCTCCCCTACAGCACCATGGCAGAGGAAACACTTTCACTGCTTATGTTTAATTTTGAAATGTGGCCTGTTCTATATGTGGATACCTCGGACTCAGCGTTTCAATATACCTCGGTAAAGTCAGTGTTGGGAAAACATTTTTTCCACCTGTGGAAGTGAGGAGCAGAACAAAGGTGGAATTTGTCCATTCATCCTGTGAATACTCTCAGAGCACACACAGCGGTGTCCAGTCCTGTGCCATGGCCTCCGAGGACAGGCCTGGCTGTGCCCTTGTGGGTGCCCATTCTGGCCCAGTGCACCTCCAGCTCATTTAAACGACACGCCAGGGAAGTGGGGGGCCCTCCAGGCTTTGGAGCAGAGGAGGGACCGGGTCTGACATAGGTTTTTAAAGGATCTACCTGAGTGTGTTGTAGGGGATCGATTCTTGGGGAGGATAGCGGGCAGGAGAGGGGGCAATTAGGAGGCCATTGCCATAATCAGAGAGGGATGGTGGCTTGGACCCTTCTAGTCCCAGTGGAGGTGGTGAGGGGTGGCCTGGTTCCGGATTTCCTGATGGGTCAGTTAGGAAAGAAAGAAGGGAGTCACAGTGACTCCACTTTTGACCTGAACAGTCGTAAGTAGCAGCTGGCCGCCAGTTCCACCACGACCAGTGGCCGTCAGGTCGATGCTGGCTCACAGCGACACCATGACCAGTGGCCGTCAGGTCGATGCTGGCTCACAGCGACACCATGACCAGTGGCCGTCAGGTCGATGCTGGCTCACAGCGACCCCACGTGTGCCAGGGTAGGACTGTGCTCAGGAACGTTTTCAGTGCAGGGCTTCAAACTGGTTATTTTCGGTTTGGCCCCCTGCTGAGAATTTGCCTTTCAACCCCAGATATACTGAGTCAGAATCTATAGTTTAACAAGATTGTTCTAAATAGCGGGTTCTAACTGAAAATTACTGGTTCAAAGCCCTGTTCCAGTGGCTGATTTTTTGGAAGCAGATTGCCAGGCCTTTTTCCCAGGTAGCTCTGAGTGGCTTTGAACCTACAACCTTTGGGTTAGCAGCTAAGCGCTTTACCGTTTGTGCCACCCAGGGACTCTACCATCAGCTCAGACCAGGGAAAGTCAAAGGAACCCATGGTCAGAGAAAACCCAGGACTCAGAGCTCAGGGCCTGTTTTGGGGACTATGACGATGAAGTGGCCCTGTGGAAGCTCCCCAAGTCTTCTCCTCCTTCCTCTGTCTCTTCCAGAACCTTCCCTCAGCATTTTCTTCTGGTCCTTCCCAGTGATCCTTGGCAGCTTTGTGAGCCCCACCTAACCCGTAACCTGCAGTGAGGTGGCCCACAGCTGCCCCTTCCCCTGCCCCTCCTGCTGCCCCCTGCCCCTGTCTCTAGTGCCTCTCCCATCTGTGGGGCCTCTTCCCTTTCTCCATTTTTCTGCCAGGCGTTTCCTTGTTCCTCGTTGAACCCCAGCACTCCTGCGTGGATCTGGGTGGTTTGCGTCTCCTCTCTCTGTCTGGTGTATGAGTTCTCTAGTGCTGCTATAACAGAAATACCACAAGTGGGTGGTTTTAAAGAACAGAAGTTCCTTTTCTCACAGTTTAGGAGACTAGAAGTCCAAATTCAGGGCCAGCTCTAGGGGAAGGCTCTCTCTATTGGCTCTGGGGGAAGGCCCTTGTCTCAGCCTCTCTAGGGTTCTTCTCGTGGCGTCTCCACCTGGCATCTGTTTTTCCCTCATTTGTGCTTCTGTGCCTAATCTCCTTTTATGTCTCAGAAGTTATTAGGTTCAAGACATGCCCTACACCGATACGGCCTCATTAACAAACAAAGAAAACCCTATTCCCAGATGGAATTATATCCACAGGTACAGGGTCAAGATTTACCACATGTATTTCTGGGGTTCACAATTTACCACGGGGACCGCTGAGTCCCGTGAGAGGAGTGGAAGGGCCTTGTACAGATGGAACCCAGGCCGATGTGTCTGCTGAGAGGGGAGGGGCTGGTGGTGAGAGGGCCACACGTGCAAGAATCCTGTCTTTTTTACCCAGAAGACCAGAGAACCCAGGGAGAAACAGAGGTGGGGTATGTCGCTGCCGTACTGGGTGAGGGGGTTGGGGTTTTGAAATCCAGTCCACCCCAACTGTCAAGTCGATTCTGACTCATGGTGACCCCATGTGGTTCAGAGTATACGTGCGTCCCGTAGGGTTTTCAATGGATGTGATCTTTCGGAAACAGATCGCCAGGCCTTTCTTTCAAGGCATTTGTGGGTAGATTCGAACAGCCAACTTTTCCATTAGTAGCTGAGTGCTTAACCTTTTGCACCATCCAGGGGTTCCTTTGGAAATGCAAAGAGTACCCGATTCTTTCAGACTGGCAGGCCAGGAGATAAAGTATAATAGTAGTAAATTTTAATAAATTAAGAAAGGCGCTTGTTTTTAGGAACTTCTGCCCAAAGGAGCCAGGTGCTGGTAAGCGTTCTAAGTCCACCGGTCAGTGAAGAAAGACCCATCAAGAACCAGCTTTGAGATGAAGGGGCTTTGAGCTGTGCTTCGCAGTAAGGAGCGTCTCGTTATCTGTTTCAGGTTTTAGATACCTACATGTTTCACTCTTTCCTGAAAGCCCGGCTCAGCAGGAGGATGGACGCCTTTGCGCAAATGGAGCTCAGCACGCAGTCGGAGGAAGACAGGTACTTGTGTTGTTACATGGTGGGTGCACGGGACCCAAGTGCCTAAATTGCATCATTTTATTTGGAGGGAATGTTACAATAAATCCAATCAGAAGAGTCTTTAGGTTTAGAAGTTCGTAATGAGTTGGGCAACAGATAATCAAGCTTATCTCTCTGTATATTATGTGTATATTTATACACACATTTATACATATGTGTATAAAAATATATTATTAAAAAAAAAAACCCGTAGCTGTCGAGTTGATTGTGGACCCTATAGGACAGTAGAACTGCCACATAAGCTTTCTAAGGAGTGGCTGGTGGATTTGAGCTGCCAACCTTTTGGTTAGCAACCAAATGCTTAATCATTGCCCCACCAGGACCCAATATATGTGTGTGTATGTATATATATATATGTATATGTATATATATATGTGTATATATATATATATATATATATATATATGCGTATGCCTGTATATAAGTATATATATATATATATATATACAGGAAACCCCGATGGTGTAGTGGCTAAGTGCTATGGCTGCTAACCAAGAGGTCGGCAGTTTGAATCCACCAGGTACTCCTTGGAAACTTTATGGGGGAGTTCTACTCTGTCCAGAGCTCGGCTGCTAACCAAAAGGTCAACAGTTAGAACCCACCAGCCGCTAAGCCTTGGAAGCCCTATGGGGCAGTTCTACTCTGTCCTACAGGGTCGCTATGAGTCAGAATTGACAGCGATGAGTTTGGTTTTGGTCTTAGTTTTTTATATGTATGTATGTATGTACGTACGTACGTGTGTGTACAAATACACTTTATTTTTTAGAGCAGTTTTAGGTTTACAGAAAAATTGTGCAGAAAGCACAGAGAGTCCCGGGGTACCCCCTCTGCTTTCTGCACCCAGTTTCTGCTGTTATTAACATGTTACATTTTTTTGCAATTGATGAGCTGATGGTAATACAGTGTTATTAACTGAAGTCCACAGCTTACATTAGGGTTTACTCTTTGTACAGTTTATGGCTTTTGGACAAGTGCATAGTGTCGTGTGTCCACTACTGCAGTATTGTATAGGACAATTTCACCCCCTTAAGGATGTCCTCTGCTCCACCTCTTCACTGCCCCCCGCCTGCCAGCAACCACTAGCCTTTTCACTGTCTCTGTAGTTTTGCGTTTTCCAGAATGTTCTGTCATTGGAATTATAGTGCGTGTAGCTTTTCCAGACTGGTTTCTTTCACTTAGCAGTGTGCATTTGAGGTTGCTCTGTGTCTTTTAGCAGCTTGATAGCTCATTTCTTTCTATCTCTAGATAACAAACCACTGTATGGATGTGAACGAACCCGGGGGCACAGTGGTTTGAACCCACCGGCCGCTGCATGGGAGAAGGATGTGGCAGTCTGCTCCCTTAAAATTACACCCTGTGGGGCAGTTTTACTCTGTCTTATAGGGTCGCTGTTGTTAGGTGCTGTCGAGTCAGTTCCGACTCATAGCGACCCTATGCACAACAGAACGAAACACTGCCTGGCCCTGTGCCATCCTCACAATTGTTGCTATGTTTGAGCCCATTATTGCACTGACTGTGTCAATCCGTCTCGTTGAGGATCTTCCTCTTTTTAGCTGATCCTCTACCAAGCATGATGTCCTTCTCCAGGAACTGGTCCCTCCTGACAACGTGTCCGAAGTATGTGAGACATAGCCTTGGCATCCTTGCTTCTAAGAAGCATTCTGGTTGTACTTCTCTCAAACAGATTTGTTCGTTCTTTCGGCAGGCCATGGTGTATTCAATATTCTTCTCCAACACCATGATTCAAAGGCATCAATTCTTCTTTGGTCTTCCTTATTCCTAGGGTCGTTAGGAGTCGGAATCGACTCAACGGCAATGGGTATATTTTTTGTTCTTGGGGGATACTTTGTGGTTTTTTTTTTTTTTAATTTTTATCGTGCTTTAAGTGAAAGTTTACAAATCAAGTCAGTCTCTCATACAAAAGTTTATATACACCTTGCTAGATACTCCTAATTACTTTCCCCTTAATGAGACCACATACTCCCTCCCTCCACTCTCTCTTTTTGTGTCCATATGGCCAGCCTCTGAGCCCCTCTGCCCTCTCATCTCCCCTCCAGACAGGAGATGCCAACATAGTTTCATGTGTCTACTTGATCCAAGAAGCTCACTCTTCATTGGTATCATTTTCTATCCCATTGTCCAGTACAATCCCTGTCTGAAGAGTTGGCTTTGGGAATGGTTCCTGTCTTGGGCTAACAGAAGGTCTGGGGACCATGACCACCGAGGTCCTTCTAGTCTCAGTCAGACCATTAAGCCTGGTCTTTTTATGAGAATTTGGGGTCTGCATCCCACTGCTCTCCTGCTCCCTCAGGGGTCCTCTGTTATGTTCCCTGTCAGAGCAGTCATTGGTTGTAGCCCGCACCATCTAGTTCTTCTGGTCTCAGGCTGATGTAGCCTCTGATTTATGTGGCCCTTTCTGTCTCTTGGGCTCATACTTAACCTTGTGTCTTTGGTGTTTTTCATTCTCCTTTGCTGCAGGTGGGTTGAGACCAATTGATGCATTTTAGATGGCTGCTTGCTAGCATTTAAAACCCCAGGCACTACTCTACAAAGTGGGATGCAGAATGTTAATAGATTTTATTATGCCAATTGACTTAGATGTCCCCTGAAACCATGGTCCCCAAACCCCCGCCTCTGCTATGCAGGCCTTCAAAGCATCCAGTTTATTCAGGAAATTTCTTTGCTTTTGGTTTAGTCCAGTTGTGCTGACCTCTCCTGTATTGTGTGTTGTCTTTCCTTTCACCCTAAATTAGTTCTTATCTACTATCTAATTAGTGCAAATACCTTTCTCTTCCTCCTTCCCTCCCCCCTCTCGTAACCATCAAAGAATATTTTTTTCTCTGTTTAAACTATTTCTTGAGTTCTTATAATAGTGGTCTCATACAATATTTGTCCTTTTGCAACTGACTAATTTCACTCAGCATAATGCCTCCCATGTTCCTCCATGTTATGAAATGTTTCACAGATCCCTCACTGTTCTTCATTGATGCATAGTATTCCATTGTGTGAATACATCATAATTCATAATTTATTTATCCATTCATCTGTTGATGGGCACCTTGGTTGCTTCCATCTTTTTGCTATTGTAAACAGTGCTGCAATGAGCATGGGTGTGCGTATATCTGTTCGTGTAAAGGCTCTTATTTCTCTAGGATATATTCCAAGGAGTGGGATTGCTGGATCGTATGGTAGTTCTAGTTCTAGTTTTTTAAGGAAGTGCCAAATCGATTTCCAAAGTGGTTGTACCATTTTACATTTCCCTCCAGCAGTGTATTACTGTTCCAGTCTCTCCACAACCTCTCCAACATTTATTATTTTGTGTTTTTTTGGGTTAATGCCAGCCTCATTGGCGTGAGATGGAATCTCATTATAGTTTTGATCTGCGTTTCTCTAATGGCTAACGATGGTGAGCATTTCCTCATGTATCTGTTCACTGCCTGAGTGTCTTCTTTAGTGAAGTGTCTGTTCGTATCTTTTGCCCATTTTGTAATCGGATTATTTGTCTTTTTGTAGTTGAGTTTTTGCAGTATCATGTAGATTTTAGAGATCAGGCACTGATCAGAAATGTCATAGCTAAAAACTTTTTCCCAGCCTGTGGGTAATCTTTTTACTCTTCTGGTCAAGTCTTTGGATGGGCACAGGTGTTTGATTTTTAGGAGCTCCCAGTTATCTAGTTTCTCTTCTGCATTGTTAGTAATGTTTTGTATACTTTTGTGCCATGTGTTAGGGCTCCTAATGTTGTCCCTATTTTTTCTTCCATAATCTTTATTGTTTTAGATTTCATATTTAGGTCTTTGATCCATTTTGAGTTAGTTTTTGTGCATAGTGTGAGGTATGAGTCTTGTTTCATTTTTTTGCAGATGGATATCCAGTTATGCCAGCACCATTTGTTAAAGAGACTGTCTTTTCCCCATTTAACTGACTTTGGGCCTTTGTCAAATATCAGCTGCTCATATGTGGATGGATTTATGTCTGGATTCTCAATTCTGTTCCATTGGTCTCTGTATCTATTGTTGTACCAGTACCAGGCTGTTTTGACTGCTGTGGCGGTATACTAGGTTCTAAAATCTGGTAGAGTGAGGCCTCCTACTTTGTTCTTCTTTTTCAGTAATGCTTTACTTATCTTGGGGGATACTTTGAATGCACCCCACATTAGTGTACTTCCTGCGTTCACACCTCCGGGTCTTCATCCATGCCATTCTCTCTCATGTTCCCTCTCTTCCCCCACACTTTTACCCGTCCTCAAAGGGCATCTTATTTTCCATCTCTTCCGAGATGCCTTTCCTGAAACCCCTCCAATGTGCTCTCTGATGCTGCTGTTTGTTTTTAACCTTGTGGTCTGTTCCGAGTTTTGGACAACGTATTATCACTCTGCCGTCCACCTGTGCATGGGAGCGTGGGATACCGGTCACACGATGGAACACACACTTAGTTGAGACTCGCTCTTCAAGCATCATTATGTGAGCAAAATAAAGCTTTGCCTTCTCTTACCCCAGGATAAATGGGATGCTTATCAGTCCCAGAAGACTGACCGTCGAGAAGATGGCTTTGCAGAGGTCCTCCCTGCAGAAGGCGGCTCAGAGGCGGATGGTGGTCAGCATGCCAGACCTCCAGGACATCACAGTTGTCGAGGTGCAACCCAGAAAGTCCTCGCTCCGCCAGGTCGACGCTGTGAGCTGTAAAGGCTGCAGCAGAGGTGATAGAATCACCTGTTTCTGACGCGCGCTTTCTCGGCAATCTGATTCTAACGTTGCAAGACACTGAAAGAAATCACAACTTACTTTAGTAGAAGGGAGTGATTTTTTAAGGAGTTTAATTATTTGAAATGTTTTGCAAGCCATGTTTATCGTGGAAAATGATTTCTTGTCTCTCTTTTCTATCCCCCGATCCCACTGCTAAAGATAACCGCTGTAAGCAGTTTTGGTCCGTTCCATGTACATATACAGCCGAGCCTCATCTTGTGCAGTAGCTGTTCTCTGTGAGGTTCCTGGGGACACTGAGTAGTGAATAGCAAGCCAGGCCTGAGTGTTGAGGGACTCAAATTTTTCACCACTCTGTGCATGCACGGGAGTCCCTGTGTGATAGACGGTGAATGCGCTGAACTGCTAGCCAAAAGGGTGGGAGTTCAAGTCCACTCAGGTGCCTTGGAAGGAAGCCCTGGTGATGTGCATCCGGGAAATTCAGCCACTGAAACCCTGTGGAACACAGTTCTACTCTGACACACGGGGTCGCCTTGAGTCTGAATTGACTCATATCTACGAAAGCCCACAGAAATGCCACAACTGTTGATTTGGGGATTATAAATAAATCTTAGCAAGCAGGCAAATTCACGAATACTGAGTCCATGAATAATGAGGATGGACTCATATTGTATGTCTGTGTTTGTGTTCATATGTATGGATATGTGTGTATCCATATATAATCAAAACCCACTGCCCTCGAGTTGATTCCAACTCATAGTGACCCTATAGGACAGAGTAGAACTGCCCCATAGGGTTTCCAAGGAATGGGTGGTGGATTCGAACTGCCAACCTTTTGGTTAGCAGCCATGCTCTTAATCCCTGCACCACCAGGGCTCTGCGTATATATATGTCTGTGTGTGTATATGTTGTATGCCATTAAGTTGATTCTGACTCATAGTGACCCTATAGGACAGAATAGAACTGCCTCATAAAGCTTCCATGGAGTGACTGGTGGATTCAAACTGTTAACGTTTGGGTTAGCAGCCTGACCTCTTAATTGCTGCACCACGAGGGCTCCGATGTGTGTGTGTGTATATATATATATTCTGCATATTTACATATACAGATTTTTAATGGTGACAGCACATAGTAGTTCCACAATGAGCCAGGCTCTTTCTAGGCAATGGGGTACAGAGGGCTGAGTGCCCTCACCCGCACGGAGCTGACAGTGAGCAGATAATGTGATGCTGGGCACTGCGTGTCATGAAGACGAGCAAAGCAAGGTCGGGCCCGGTGGTGGGGGCTCTTCGTGATGGGGGCCAGGACAGACGTTTCAGCAGAGATGGGAAGAACAGCAGAGGACGAGCGGTGCATTCTGGGTCTGGGGAAGGCGGAGGGACAGCAGGAGCCGGTCTGCGTGTCGTGAAACGCAGCTGCGGCTTCTCGTGTGATGTGGCGTCTCCTGGGAGACGAGCTGCCACAGAGCGTGTCGTGTGTTGTGGGAGCCAGCTTCATTTCCGGGTAAGCTGCAGAGGAGCATGTTGGGTGTGACGTCGGGGACGTTTGCCATCAGGGCTCCTTTCTGGGCTGTTCTGCCTAGCTGGTGTGAGAGGCAGAAGCAGGCCAGGTGATGTGCTGGCGGGGCCAAGTCCCACAGGGGCCACGTGTCCAGTGAAGAGTCACATTGCCCCTGATGTGACACCCAGACTCCTTAACAACAGAGTGCTGTGGCCTAGAGCTAGTGTGCAGGGGAACCTGCTTGGTCGGAGTACCCTGGGCAGCCACCTTCTGGCTGTGTGACCCTGGGTGAGTCACATCCTAGCTCCCTCTGGGCCTGTGTTTCTTCTGTGGAACGTGGTGGTACCTTTGCTCTGCACGTGGTGGCCGGCTCCTCTCACCTTGTGCTCTGATCTCTTCTCTGTGCCTTCACACCCTCCTGTCCTCAGTGCTCCTTTCTCCCCTTCCAGGCTTTAGGGCTGAGACCCCGCTTGCCTGTGGGGCTGACCTCCTCTAGGGCTCTGTGAAGGACTCTCTGGTTCCCAGCCAGGGGAGCTCCCAGGGGAGGAGGAGCCAAAGCCTAAACCGTGTTTAGCACCCAGGAGGCCCTTAGGTGATATTGGTTGACGGAACTGGTGAGACACACCTGGCTTAAATTCTGGCTCTGGCACTTAGTATCGTGTACCTGGGGCAAGTGACCTAGTCCAGAAACCTCAGTTTCCACATCCATAAAATGGGGGTGTTGATACTCATGCCTGCCTGACAGGGTTGTTGGTGAGATAAATGACATGGCTTATCGTGGCTTATGCTGTTAGCTTCATCCTCAAGGAAAGCCTCACACCAGCTGTTTCAATGTGGTATTAATAGTTTAGCAGATAAAGTTAATGAGCGGTAGCAATCCCTGTTCTCAGGGCGCGATGGGAGCAAAATGAGGGGCTTCTTGTTTGTTCAGCCTCTGGGCAGCACACTGAGTCTTGCTTTGTCTGTGTATGTTTGTCTGTTGTGTGTGTTTATTTATTTATTGTGGTAAAATGGTGGATCAGCAGTAGCCTTCTCCTCTTACAGGGAGGAGACCTGGGTTCAAGTCCTGGCAGGTGCACCTCATTTGCAGCCACCACTTGTCCCTATGATGCTGAACAGATTTCAGCAGAGCTTCCAGACTAAGACAAACTAGGAAGAAAGGCCTGGTGATCTCCTGAAAATCAGCCAGTAAAAACGCTGTGGACCACAGTAGCCCAGTCCACAACAATGACAAGGAGGGTGTGAGACCGGGCAGCCTTTTGTTCCCTTGTGCATGGGGCTGCCGTGGGTCAGGGGCCAACTGGATGGCAGCTAAAGGACCAGTAACAACAACAGAATTTACCACTGTTGCCATTTAAAAGCGCACCGTTCAGTGACATCAGGTACGCCCACAGTGTGGTGAATGTGCCAACTGTCAGCTGCCTGGCTGCAGAACGTTTTCATTGCCCCAAAAAGAAAGCAGACTGCCACATCTTAGCACAACATAGAAAACCCTATTCACAAATGGGATTTCACCCACAGGTATAATCCAGAACTGCCCCACCCTCCCCAAACCTCTAATCTACTGTGTGTGTCTGTAACGTGCCTGTTGTGGATGTTTATATAAACGAGGTCCTGCGATATGGGGCCTTTGTGTCTGGCTGTTTCACCTAGCACAGTGACTAGAGGGTTCTCGCTTTATTTGGCAACCCAGGGCATGAACAAGGAGCCTGATGGCGCAGTGGTTAAGGGCTTGGCTGCTAACCAAGAGGTCAGCAGTTCAAACCCACTAGCTGCCCCGTGGGAGAAAGATGTGGCAGTCTGCTTCTGTGAAGATTTTCAGCCTTGGAAACCCTATGGGGCAGTTCTACTCTGTCCTGTAGGGTCATTATGAGTCGGAATCGACTCAGTGGCAATGGGTTAGGACATGAACAACACACGGACCTCAGTAAAAGGAGGTGAGAGGTGCCGGTGTTTATTTTTAAGCTTTGTGCTAATTTTTTTTTCCTTAATTTTTTAGCTGAGGATGTGGCCCCTAAATCAATCTATACATTCGAGATTCCAGAAGTACACTTTCCGCTGGTGACTCAGTGTGTACAAACTTACTACGCTGACTTTGTCGACCTCCTGAGCAAAGCCATGAGCTTTCTGGGCCCTGACAACTCGGTGCTTCTGGCCTGCTACTTCTACCTCCGCGGATTCATTCACTTGGTGCAAGGCAAGCTGCTGTACGCCCTCCTGGACTTCCAGAATCTATACAAGACTGACATAAGGATTTTCCCCGCCGACCTCGTCAAGAGGACTGTGGCGTTGATGTCTGCCCCCGAGCTTGCCCAGGTCGAGCGGACCCCTGAGCTGAAAAGGCTCATCAAGGAAGTTGTGGACAAGCCCAGGGAGGTGGCCAAGGCTGACGACCATGTGAAGAACTTCGAGCTCCCCAAGAAACACATGCAGCTGGATGACTTCGTGAAGAGGGTTCAGGAGTCAGGGATCGTGAAGGACACCTACATCATACACCGCCTGTTTGACGCATTGACTGTAGGTAAGGGGACAGGACGCCCAGGCCTGATCATGTCACTTAAATACACTAGTCAGCAGGTAGGTGAGACTGCCCCCTGCAGGACAGATGCGGCAGCATGTTGATGTAGGTACTCTCTGTTCCTACGTGGTGCAATAATTTAATTACAGTCTATCCTCGTCAATCACGGATTCCGTATCTGCTACTTCACCTGCTCGCCAAAATCTGTTGGTAGTCCCCAGATCAGTACTGGCAGCGCCTTTGTGGTCACTCACGGACGTGCTGGGAGCAGCACGATGTCTGAGTCACCCCGCACACATGCTTCCCCTGAGGCTGAGCAAGCCAGTGCTCTGCCTTCTTGTTTCAGCTCGCATGCGGCAAACAGGTGCCTTTTTTGTGGGATGTTTAGTGCCATGCTTTTCACTCTTCTGCGCTCTTTGTTGGTGATTTCGCTGTTTCAAAATGGCCCCCAGGCGTAGTGCTAAAGTGCCGCCTGGTGTCCCTGAGCACAGAAGGCGGGGTTGAGCTTTATAGAGGAAATATGGTAGGTAAGCTTCGTTCAGGTGTGAATTATAGTGCTGTTGGACATGAGTTCAGTGCTGATCAACAAGGTGTATTAAACAAGGTGTCTTTAAACGAAATACACATGAGGCTAGGTTATGTATGGGTCAGCTGACAAGAATGTTGTGACTAGAGGCTCACGGGAACCTAGCCCTACATTTCCGCTGGAGCAACTGCTTGGCATTTATGCATTCAGTTACTGGTGACTTCGTAACACGTGACTCCTGTGAGTGACGAGATCAACTGCTCTTCATTGGCCCCAGCTGATTAACCGGAAGATGGTCCAATCAGTCCAGCTGTCTTTGGTCACCTCTGTGTGTCCAGCTGTCTTTGGTCACCTCTGTGTGCTGTGCTTTGGAGGTACAGGGACGAGAGGACCCAGCTTCCCCTTCAGCAGGATAGGTGGCATCTCTTGGGCAGTCAGCACCACCTTGGCAGTGGTGGGCGTCAGGGTAGCATAGAGGTGTGAGTTCCTTCTGGCCCAGAAGAGGGGACACAAGAGGGACTCGTAGACAGCACTCGAGTAGCAGCACTTGGGTGTGTGTATGGCTGCAGGTGTACTTGTAGTCCTGGGTGTCCACATGGTGGTATGTACGGCCATGAGTGTGTGCGTGGTCCTGGGTGTGCGTGTGGTCCTGGGTGTGCGTGTGGTCCTGGGTGTGTGTGTAGTCCTGGGTGTACATGCATGGTCCTGGGTGTGCATGTGGTCCTGGGTGTGCGTGTGGTCCTGGGTGTGTGTGTAGTCCTGGGTATACATGCATGGTCCTGGGTGTGCGTGTGGTCCTGGGTGTGCATGTGGTCCTGGGTGTGCGTGTGGTCCTGGGTGTGCATGTGGTCCTGGGTGTGCGTGTGGTCCTGGGTGTGCGTGTGGTCCTGGGTATGTGTGTAGTCCTGGGCGTACATGCAGGGTCCTGGGTGTGCGTGTGGTCCTGGGTGTGTGTGTAGTCCTGGGTGTACATGCATGGTCCTGGTGTGTGTGTGGTCCCGGGGTGTGCAAGGTCACCCTGGGTGTGTCATGCTCCTGGGTGTGTGTGTGGTCCCGGGATGTTCGAGGCTGTCCTGGGTGTGCGTGCATGCTCCTGGGTGTGTGTGTGGTCCTGGGTATACATGCATGGTCCTGAGTGTGAGTGTGGTCCTGGGTATGTGTGTAGTCTTGGGTGTACATGCATGCTCCTGGGTGTGTGCGTGGTCCTGGGTGTTTGAGGTCGCCCAGGGTATGTGCATAGCTGTGGGGGTGTGCCCACCGATTCCCTCTGGAGCCCTGGCAGGATCACAGGCCAGTCTGGTGGGTGCTGTCCCTACATATAACAGGTTTTCTTAGTCTCTGCTCTCTCCCTGGGGGTGCTTTGAGGTCTTCAGCCCGACTGCCACAGACCAGAGTCGTCCTGTCATGTGCGGCCCTGCGCTGCCCTCTGTCGGTGAGAACCGGTATTGCAGGTTCTCGGATACCCACTCTGCCCTTGGCGGCTCTAGGACTTCCTGTGGCCCGAAGTGAGAGGATTTGTCCTGGGATGAGGCTGGACAGCCTCAGAAGCTCTGTGGATGCTAACGTTTATTAAGCCATTGCTTTGCAGTTTCTCTCCCATTTGTCTCGCTTGTTTTCTGATTTCTTTTTAACTAAACATCCTGTTATGTGGTGTTCAATTAAGATGACAAAAGCTTCTGATTAGAACGCGAGCACTCTGAACCATCAGGAAGTGTAGACCAGGTGCCAGGAAGCAGGCAGCCACCCTGAATGGCATTTCTCAAACGGAAGATGGCGCCAGTGGCAATTGTGTGAGGCTGGCAGGGAGCTGATGCCCTCTGCTGCTTGGGCGCAGGGGATCCCAAAGACCCAGCCTTCCAGGGGTCAGCAGGTACCACCCCCCTAGGTGCACCCAGCCACCCTCAGTCTTCGCCCTCTTCACTGACTTCAGTCTTAAAAATTGCACACGTGTATGTTTGTTGTCGTCGTCAGTTGCCTCCTAGTTGGCTCTGACTCACGGTGACCTGGTGTAAAACATTGGTCAGTCTGGAGCCATCCCCACAATTGTTGGTGTGTGTGAGTCCAACAAGTGTGTAACAGGTGTGTGTTTATCATATACACTTGTTATTGTGTGTTTCTTCTCTAAATAGTGACTTAGGTTTTTACAAAATGTTTACGTAACATACCAGACCTCGTGGCGCAGCGGTTAAGCACTCGGCTGCTAACCAAAAGGCTGGCAGTTCAAATCCACCAGGCACTCCTTGGAAACACTATGGGGCAATTCTACCGTGTCCTACAGGGTTGCTATGAGTCGGAATTGACCCGATGACAGTGTTTTTTTTTTTGCACGATCATTGTAAACAAATAAGGAAATAAACCAAAAAAAACAAACCGGTTGCCGTCAAGTTGATTCTGACTCATAGCAACCTTGAAGGACAGAGCAGAGCTGCCCCATCGGGTTTCTAAGGAGCGCCTGGTGGATTTGAACCACTGGCCTCTTGGTTAGCAGCTATAGCTCTTAACCACTACACCATCGGGGTTTCCAATAAATAGAGAGAAGCAAAAAGAAAAAAAGGAACTTCCAATCCTGCCACCTGTTGGAGATTTTGATGTAAACATTCAACGTCTGTGCCTTGCTGAGACAGGGAAGGTGGTGGGGGACAGTGGCGGGGGAAGCGACGGTGATCACAAAGCCTGACTTTCCTTTAATCCGTCTTCATACCAGCAACGTCGGCAGCTCTTATTTAGAATTCATGTGTAAAAGTTAAGAAATGCCCTTCTCCTGAGCCTGTCAGGGCACCGACCACCTTCACACAGCCGTCCCCTAAGATTGCTGCAGGGACCACTTGGCTGCTCCAGGTAGCAGAAGTGTGGCTGTGATGTCAGATTCCCAGCTAACTGTCGGTGTCGACCCTTGTTATGGAGACCAGAGTGGGGACACAGCCATGCTGAGGCCACGCCTTCTGGCCATTTCAGATCCTGGCCAGGCAGAGACAACAAAGACAAAATTCTTACCCTCCTGGAGTGGGGCACACACCTAACACGCAGCAGCTCAGGGGCTGGGTGGGGGCGTCTGCCCGGGCCCAGGGCTGCTCTGCCACTTACTGGCCTGTCGGCAGGGTGCTTGCCTCTCTGTGCCTCAGTTTCCTGGTTTGTGCCTGAGCCTAGTAATAGTGCGTACCTGCCAAGGTGGCTGCGGGGATTAAATGTGGCTGTGTGTGTAGTGTGTCTGACGGTTCTCAGTATATAGCAGTGTTGTGAAAGGCAGTAGTGCCGTGGTGGAAGCGTGTTTGTAGCACAGTGGCCACCCAGTGCAGGATGACCTCTCAGGGAAAGCTGCACACAGAGATGTTCCACCTGGGGTTTTGAAGGGTGAGTAAGAGTTTTCTGGTCTGAGAACTCAGAATGAGTGTATATAGAGGCACGTGACAACATGGCTTGTTTAAACCAAAACCTGTAGCCACTGAGTCGATTTCGACTCATAGTGACCCTGTAGGATGAATAGAACTGTCCCGAAGCGTTTTTCAAGGCTCTAATCTTTACAGAAGCAGACTGCCTCATCTTTCTCCTGTGGAACGGCTGGTGAGTTTGAATCGCTGACCTTTTGGTTGGCAGCCAAGCCCTTTAACCGCTGTGCCACAAGGGCAGCTTTTATGGCCTGTTAAGTAGTTATACAATGGTAGTAGTAGCATCAGGACCTAACTTCAGAGGGGATAATGAGAAGATCAGCCTGAGGCTGGTGCCTGTGAGGTGGAGGTCAGACGTGCCTCCTCTCTCCAACCTGTTGTCCAGTTCTGACACCAGCCGTCCCTCCCACGGCTCGCTCTGCATCTCTGCTGAGTTCGATAATTCCTTGCAATGGCCACACAGAGCTCACGGGCTGTACTCACGATTATGGGGCTTATTAGGGAAGTAACAGTTACAATTCAGGATCAGAATCAACTTGGAAGTAACAGGAATGACTCAGGGTATAGTTCTTCAATGAAGACATTTTCTCAGCTGTGCCCACAGGCAGGCCTCTTTCTGGGCCCGCAGCCGTTGGCCTTCATTCTCAGCTCTCGTCCCTCAGCCCTCGCTCCTGGCTCTCAGCTCTTGTTCTTGGCCTGGCCTCTGTCCTGCTTGGTTAAGTGTTACAGAGCTCATAGGTCTGCTGATAAGTGCTTGGAGGCACCCCACTCCACCAGGAAGCCTCCTGCCTGAAGGAGCTCAGCTCTCTCGCTCCATGGGTCCACATGCTCACTGTAGCTGCCTTGCTCTGTGGGCCAGGAAGCCCACCATGCTATCTTGTGTTGGCCTCCTGGTTCTGCTGCTGCCATCTTTCTGCCACCGTCTTTGCCATGCTTGCTGCTGCTTCTTGCTGTTGCCACCCTGTCTTGCACTGTCTCCAGTGTTACAGTTCCTTCTCTTATCTCCTGGGTCTAGGGGGTTCTCAGCACAGGGACTCCAGGTTCAAAGGACACACACTGCCCCTGGCTCTTCTTCTTGATGTAGTAAGGTCCTCCCTCGACCTCTGGGATTGACTCATTTTAAGCCTAGCAGGATGGCAAAATTGATTAATCCCCTCTTTAGGGTTCCATAAAACTTATTTAGAGCCCTGGGTGGTGCAGTGGTTAAGAGATTGGATGCTAACCAAAAGATTGGCAGTTGGAATCCACCAGTCGCTCCTTGGAAATCCTAAGGGACGGTTCTGCTCTGTTTTACACAGTTGTTATGAGTTAGAATCGACTTGATGGCAATGGTTAGGTTTTTATACCTTATTTGCATAGTCCCGCCCCCACAAGAGTTCCATGTACCTTACTGGCATTAGCAGGTTGTCCAGTCCCGTTGGTGGGCCACAAGTACCTTATTTGCATAGTCCCACTCAATTTGTGGGAGTTACGAGACCATGCTAGAAGGGCCATATAATCGTTCTCAGCACTGCAGGGGCCAACTTGGTCTGACAGGTACTGCGGCGTGAAGAGAAGGGTGAAAGGATCAGAGGGGCCCAGGCCCAGGGGATTTGGGGCTGACACGGACGAGCAGCCCTGACGTGTTTGAAGGAGGGAGGAGTAGACACTGCTTGCATTTTAGAAAAGTCATTCTGGTTGCAGAGTGACTTGGGCCAGGCAGCTCTGAAGGCAGGAATGTTCGTGAGCTTCTTCCTGTACGGGTGTGATGGGGCTCTCCGGTGACAGAGGACAGAGCAACAGACAGGTTGAGGCCACAGGAGAGGGCAGAGCCTAACTCAGTAGGAGGCAGGGAGGAGAGCAGGTGTAGCGACATGCTAAGGGAGTGAGAATTGGCAGGGCTTGGTGACACAGAGTGGGACGGAACTGTCTCCATCTCATGGAGGAGGGACCAGGCTTGTCCGGCGGGTCGTCTGGACTCACAGCTGAACAGCGTGGAGCTGGGCTTCAGACTGGGGCACCTCTCTCGTTCCAAAACCCACAAATATCGGACCTTTGGAAAGGTTGTTCCCCAATTAAGATGATCTTGGTTGCAAACAATAAAAGGACTCTATTTGCTCATGTAACTGAAGAGAACAAAGGTAGGTCTTGCTGGCTCCAGGCGAGGCTTGATCCAGTGGCTCGGCGGTACACCAAGCATCTGGTTTCTTTGCTGTATCGTAGGACTAGGTCCCTGTGGTCTGCCCCATTCCGGTGGTGGCAGATGCCTTGGCCTCCTCCACCAGAAATGAGTGTCCATGTCTCTGTGTTCCCACTGGAAGTCTTAAGAGTTACAGTGACTACCTGGTCTAGGTCACATGGCCATCACTGGGGTCAGGGGCTAGAACGGGCTGATGGGCCCAGCCATGATTGTGTGCCCCACCCTGGACACCTGCGGTGCTGGGGAGTGGAAGCGCCTGGGAAGACCAAGTACAAATGTCCTCCTGGGTATCGTAGGTCCAGGTGGACGTCCACTGCTTTGCCCAGGTAACGTACGATTTTTTAAGGTAAGCAAAGGCCCTTGACGCACAGCTTGCGGATGTGGTTATAAGAAACCTCTCTTTTCTTCTTACAAAACTCAGGGCACCAGAAACAGATCGACCCGGAAACCTTCAGGGATTTCTACAATTGCTGGAAGGAGGCGGAGGTGGAGGCGCAGGAGGTCAGCCTGCCTTCATCGGTGATGGAGCACCTGGATAAAAACGAGTGTGTCTACAAGCTGTCGAGCTCTGTCAAGACAAACCATGGCGTTGGCAAGATCGCCATGACCCAGAAGCGTCTGTTCCTTCTCACGGAAGGGAGACCTGGTTATGTGGAGATCTCCACCTTCAGAAACATTGAGGTGAGTGGGCCATGGGCGGCCAGCTCTGGAACTGGCCAGCCTTTAGGAGGGAGGGCAGCTGGAGTGGACACCTGGACTCTTCTGGCTGTGGACCCTCTGAGAGGCACTTACCTTCCCATGCCTCAGTTTCCTCATCCGTAGAATAAGCAGTAGTTAAAGCTTTCAGCTACTAACCAAAAGGTTGGCGGTTCAAACCCACCAGCTGCCCTTGGGAGAAAAGACCTGATGATCTGCTCCCATAATGATTACAGCCTAGGAAACCCTGTGGGAAAGTTCTGCTGTGTCACATGGGGTCACTCTGAGTCGGAATCAATGTCACACAACAACAACATATTTTAAAGGTAGTCATTTCCCCCACTGAGGAGATCTGATTCGCCTTATACCTCATATTTATTTTCCCAAATTTAAGAGGAATATAAGAAGCATGTTAGATATGCTAGCATTTTGCATAATCAACAATCGAATATTCAGGGACACAGGACAGGGCTAACCCCACAGCTGCAACCCGGGGTAAGTGGGGACCAGTGAACCGCTGGTCCGTTTTCCTTCGGTTTGGTTCCCACACCTGCTCTGCCAGGCTGCCTCCTGGAATTCCGAAGAAAGAGGAATATTGAAGGCTGTGAAAGATGAATCATCTTAGCACTGCGGAAGAATCCAGCTGGGTGGGCCTGCGTTGATGGGTTACTCACAGGTCACACTCCTGGCCCCCAGGACTCCCCCATGGCTCCCAAATGCCTGGCCTGCAGCCCCTGGCTTGGCTTTTACCCGCTTCTGAAGAGAGGTCACTTTCGTCACTCCTGGACTCTCCTCCTGAGGGACCAGCACTAGCCCAAGGGCCATGTCCTGCTTTGTCCTCACTCCCCACCCCAACTGCCCAACTCTGGGCCATTCCCAGGGGCTCTTGTCTGGACCCTCTGGGGCAGGCCCCCACCTTTCAGGGTGTCGGTTTGCTTCTTCACCTTTTGCGTTAGGACGTGAGCCTGAGTGCCCCCTTCCAGACCGTTCTGTCACCTTCTGGACCCCTCCACCCCTTCCAGCTCTGAGGTCTGAGACTCCCTCGGGAGACACTGCCTTTCGCATGTGCTAACAAACTCCTGTTTAGTCTCAGATACTCCTTTGCCTTTTTCTCTAATCAGTCCAAATGTTTTTTGTGTGTGATGTTATGCAACATTACTCTCTCTGTCTCTGTAGGAAGTCAGGAGTACTTTGTGTGTGATGTTACTCAACCTTTCTCTCTCTCTCCAGGAAGTCAGAAGTACTTTGTGCGTGATGTTACTCAACCTTTCTCTCTCTCCAGGAAGTCAGAAGTACTTTGTGTGTGATGTTACTCAAACTTGTTCTCTCTTTCTGCCTCTGTAGGAAGTCAGAAGTACCACAGTAGCTTTCCTGCTCCTGAGAATTCCCACTTTGAAAATTAAAATGGTGTCCAAAAAAGAAGTCTTTGAAGCTAACCTTAAAACCGAGTGTGACCTTTGGCAACTGATGGTGAAGGAGATGTGGGCTGGAAAGAAGCTGGCGGACGACCACAAGGTCTGAGAACCGGTGGTGGCTTTGCTTTTTTGTCGTAACCCAAGGCTTGTCTTATTATACATGTGTTCTTATAATAATAATACAGTAATAACAAAGCTGTTAAAACTCAGAGGACCTCGGACTTGGGCCTGTAAGTAGAGTGAGAGTTGGTCTCCTCACAGGCGTTGGAGATGGTGTGGTTTGTGTGTCCCTGTGAAAGGCCTGTGGCCTTGGGCATGCTGTGATGAGCAAGCTCAGAGGCAGGAGAGCGGAGTTGGGGAGCCGTGGGCTGCCATGGGGCCATCTCCCACCTTGCCTTCCTCCTTCTTTGACATCCCGGGGATTAGAAGACAGGAGCTGGGCAGGTTGACTGTCCATCTGGCCGGTGTGCATTGGGCATTTCAGGCACACCTGTCTTGAGTGACTCTTCACTCTAACTTCACAGGATGAAGGTTATGGCAGAGGGCAGGGCCTCGGATTCCTTCTACAGGTGATGCTTATATCCTAGCGATTTGAGAACCTTAGTTTACTTTGGGCCACACTGACGGCTTTGACTACAGCAAATTAAGATTTCATAGTCAGCAGACAAAGTTAATAGGTGGGGGACATGCATTGTCTGAATGGCAAAGTAAGACAGGAGCCCCCTTAGAAGAATGGGCAAAGACTCAGAGTAGGTTAGTCACGCGGGGTGACAACAGGGGTTATCTGCAGTCCCGCTAAGCATCAGAGAATTCCAGGCGAAGTCCACACCCAGTCCCGTGGGCAGAGGTTAGAAAGAACAGACTGTCCAGGGGCAGAGGAGGTGCTGTTTATGATGGTGTGTTCCCAATGACTGAAGAAATTCAAGGTCAGGAATATGGGCGTGGGAGATGGGAGTAGGCCCTTCCTAAGAGTCCAAAGTTCTATAACCTAAGGACTAGCCATCTGGGCTTACTGCCCAGGGCCCTTCCATTTCTTTATTGTACATCGGTATAGCCAAACCGGGGCCAGAGGGCAGCTTTGGTAAATACAGCTTTACTGGAAGACAGCCGTGCCTGTTTGTTTGTATGATGTCCACAACAGTTTTCATGCTACAATGGCAGGGTGGAGTAGTTGCAGCAGAGACCATGTGGCCTCCAAAGCCTGAAGTATTTACTGCCTGGCTGTTACAGAGAAAGCTTGCTGACCCCTGGGATAAATGATTAACATTTGTCTTAACTGAGCTAGAGAAAAAAAAAATATGTGACGTCAAATCCAAATTGATCATTCATTTAAACTCTTCATGTTGTTTTGAGAGAACATCTTTAAGTTATTGTTTTGTGCAGTGTGATCGTGTCTTTAAGTGATTGTAGGGAGCTGTGTTGTGTTGAATTTATTTTGCTTCTCTCTTAGGACCCTCAGTACATCCAGCAGGCGCTGACAAACGTGCTGCTGATGGACGCTGTCGTCGGCACGCTGCAGTCCTCCAACGCCATCTACGCCGCCTCCAAGTTGTCTTATTTTGATAAGATGAAGAATGAAAGTAAGACAAGCCCGTATTTGACCTAGCCACTCTGTCTCGAATAAGGCTTTAGTGATTTTATCTGGCTGGCATTTGTTTTATCAAGTAGACCAATCCCTAGTTCCTTGGATTCTTTTTTTGAAAAGATTTTTTAAGTCCAGGAAATAGCATAACTTTAGCTACTTTTATTTGAATTTTGTTTCAATTTTTAAATGATTCCCTAAACCAATTGTCTCATGATTTGCATAAAAGAAGGGAAGACTGCAAAACCGAGAAAGCCAAGCCTGTTACTGTCGAGTGGATTCCGAAGCATGGTGCCTCCTGTGTTGCAGAGTAGAACTGAGCTTTGTATGATTTTCTTGGCTGTAATGTTTTTTTTTAAATTGTACTTTAGATGCAGGTTTACAGAGCAAACTAGCTTCTCATTGAACAGTCAGTACACGTATTGTTTTCTGACACTGGTCAGCAATGCCACGCCCCCTTCTCGACCGTGGGTTTCCATTACCAGCTTTCCTGTCCCCTCCTGCCTTCTAGTCCTTGCCCCTGGGCTGGTGTGCCCCTTTGGTCTCCTTTTGTTTTATGGGCCGGTCTTAATTGGCTGTAATCTTTATGGAAGCAGATCGCCAGGCCTTTCTTCCACGTCACTGCTGAGCAGGTTTGTGTTTGCATGCAAGCTGTTTGCATCACCCAGGGACCTTGACAAATGCACAGGGGACAACTTGTTGCTATTAACGTAACTACACGCACAGTTAACATAATTATGTTAAGTGAAACCAACAGTGCAAAGTTATGAAACAGAGTACCAAAGTAGAGACTTTTTTTTAATGACACTTATTTTTGCTTGTAGCACCGTTTTTTTTCCTTTTAAATTTTTATTTTGTTTTGTTGAGAATATTCAGCAGCTCCTACCTGTCCAGTTCGGTGACATTGATCACATTCCTTGAGTTGTACGCCCTTCTCACCCTCTTTTTCTGAGCTCTTCCTCCCCCAGCAATGTAAACGAAGGTTTCTACCTCATCTTTCCAGTTGCTGTTGTCAATTTTGATCCCATATAGATAGTCCTAAAAGAGCATAATGCTCAAGGTAGACCTTTTTTTAATAGTTAAGCTAAACGTTGTTCAGTTTTAATGAGACTTCAGGGGATATTTTTGGTTTAAGGTTTAAAGATTATCTCAGGGCAATAGTTTCAGGGGTTCATCCACCCCCCATGGCTCCAGAAAGTCTAGAGTCCATGAAAATTTGAAATTCTGTTCTGTGTTCTCCCCTTTTTGATCAGGATTCTTCTATGTTATTTTGTTTTTTTAACATTGCCTCAGAATTAGGAAAAACAAACTTGTTACGTGTTTATTCATTTTGGCACAAATTGCTGTCTCTGTGACATCTGTCACATACTGACACCTGATGCTTAGGGCCCCAGCATCCCCTCTCCCAGGTCCCTCAAGCCACAGTCACAGCGGAATGGTCAGGGGCCTTGCGCTGCCACCAAGCCTGCTGGAGGGATAGGGAGAAGTCCTTTTCTAACAGCCAAGGGACCAGAAAATGATTGATCTGTCTTTTTTTTTCCCCCTTAAGTAGGAACAACATCAAATAAATACCACACTTGAGCTGTTTACGTCACTCCTAACTCAGGCCTAATCTTTGTCAGGAGTTTATAAAAAAGCCTCTGACTCCTCTGTAAACGGATTACAGTCTCCCTGGTAACACCCAGCAGATGACAGGTCACCTCAGTCGTTGCCCGCCCTCTCTGCTCATGGCAACGTGGGGATCCTCTAAGCTCAGGGCCACAAAACACACGCAAGTTCCTGAGCCCGGGGACAAGTCCAGAAATATTTTCCCGACATAGTGGTTAAGTGCTACAGCTGCTAGGTCGGCAGTTCGAATCCGCCAGGCGCACCTTGGAAACTCTATGGGGCGGTTCTACTCTGTCCTATAGGGTCGCTATGAGTCGGAATCGACTCGATGGCACTGGGTTTGGTTTTTGGTTTGGTTTTAAGCTTAACGAGGTGAAGAGACCCAACACGTGGCCCTGGGCTTCAGTTAAGTTTGTGGCCTCATTTACGATGGAAGGTCTAAAGAGACACACAATTCACTGATAATCTGAGACTGAATTCAGAGCAGCAGGTGCTGGCAGAGAGGCAGATTGGCGTCCTGGGGAGACCGGTTGACCTCCCACGGCTTGGGTCATCCTCAGTAGACCACAGGACGTCTGTGCGTTTCAGTTTTTTCATTGCTTTAACAAATGGGAATGATAGTACCAGCCTCCTCCGAGTGTTGTGAGGCGTGAGTGAGACCAGGGAAGACAAACACTTGGCAAGTATGTAACAAAGAGCCCCTTAGATGGCTGAGCACAGGGATTGCCTGACGGGGCTTCGAAGGTGCCCTGCAGGAAGCAATTCAGCAGACCGGGGTGGTCCTGGAGACTTCGGAGGGGAGGTAGCTTTGGGCCTTGCAATAGTGAGAAAGGAGAGCATAAGATTATCTTCCTGGGCCAGGTTCTCAACCAGCAGCCATTCTGCACCCCCTTTGCCCCCAGGGAGGAGATTTGCCAATATCTGGAGACAGTTTTGGTTGTCACAACTCGAGGCTGTGATGAGCGTCTAAGGAGCCCTGGTGGCGCAAAAGTTAAATGGTTGGCTGCTAACCGAAAGGTTGGCGGTTTGAACCCCCCCAGCAACTCCATGGGAGAAAGACCTGGCAATCTGCTCCTGTAGATTACAAAAAATCCCAAACCTGTTGCCATCAAGTCAATTCCAGCTCAGTCTAGGAAACCCTAAAGGGCAGTTATGCTCTGTCATATGGGGTTAGTATGAGTCAGAATGGACTTGACAGCACCCAACAACACAACACTAATGTCTAGTGGCTAGAGGCCAGGGGTGCTGCTGAACACCCTATAGTGCACAGGACAGCACCCCCCGCCCCCCCCCCCACCCCCCCGCCAAACAAAGGATTGATTATCTCAGCCAAATTGTCAGTCACGCCAGGTTTGAGAAACTGTGCTCATGGATTGGTTCTCTTGGCTTTTGTGTTGGGGATTTTTAGTTATTGAGAAGTATTTAAATCTCTCTCTGCTGGTTGAGTGTGGCTAGAGGTCAGATTACATAGTTTAGTAGCTGAGAACAGAGGTGAATTCAGACCAAAGCGAAGCCTTTGACAGTGTTCTTCCTCTTCCGTCCTTTTCGCAAGTTTGCAGAACAGGTAAGGGCAAGAGAGAGGGCACCTGGGTAAGCGCGGTTTTGCTTTGATGCCTGGTTTCAAAGAGAGCTTCCGCTTCACAAATTTTGAAGTTTTACCTAAAAACTAATGTCCTAAAAAAAAGCAGAAATTATGAGGTGATTGGGTAAAATCAATTTCATCATACCTAGCAAACTAATAGGAGCCCTGGTGGTGCAATGGCTAAGCGCTCGGCTGTTAACCTAAAGGTTGGCTGTTCGAACCCATCAGCCACTCCTCGGGAGAAAGATGTGGCAGTCTTTTTCCATAATGTTAAAAAAATAATTTTTTTATTAAAGATTACAGCCTTGGAAACCCTATGGGGCAGTTCCCTGTCCTACAGGGTCGCTGTGAGTCGGAATCGACTTGACGACACACGACAACCAGAGTAAACTAATACTCAAAGTTTGCCTTTCAGTGTCTGTCCCGATAACCACCTCAGAAGCACTGAAGCACAAAATCAACCCTTCAGCTGGAGAAACTTCACCACAAGCCATTGACGTCTTGTTGTACACGCCAGGTAAGGGAGCTCTGCTTGGCGTTTCCTGCGTTGTTTTTTTGTTTTTTTTTTAACCATCTGAGAAGTTTAGACTTGTGTTCGAGGCCAGCCCTGAGGTGAGAGAGTAACAGGGACAGGGTGCTTTTCTGCTTTTCGAGGTGAAACCCCGAGTGGTGGGGAGGAAGCCGCTGCGGCCTCTCTGTGAACCCACCTCGTGGTTCGGGCAGGGCCTGGGAGGGATTAGGCGCTGGGGCAGGAGCTCGAGCCTGTGACGTCCCCTCAGCAGCACTAGCCCCCTACGTTCACGTTTACGGCAATTTAGAGTTCACCAGGCACGTTCGCGCACCTGATTTCCCTCGAAGTTACTTAATGTGATGAAATGACTTCCCCTCAGGTGCTTATTTTCCTACAAGCTGTGCAGACAGCTTACACTGACTGATGTGAACATATTACAACGTGATTGTCTGGTTCCTGCAGCTCCGTAGTCTTCCTTCTGTACAGAAATTTCCTAGCTCCCTACCAGCTGCGTTAGGATGATGAAACGAGAAGGAAATTGGTGCTGGCAAGCGTCTGAGTGTAAACAAAGATCCCCGCCGCCTTGTAGGCTTAGGACTGTCAGGAACCCTTTAATTCCGACTTGTACAGTATTGCGGCGGGAAGCGTCACATTGAAGGTTCTGTAGAGTTGGAAAACAAAGGCACTTAATTCTAGACAGAAAAAGAATTTTAAAATCCAGTGACTTTGTTTCCAGTTCATCTGTTTCTGAAGTAACTGGCAGTAAGTATCACTGATGAGAGGAGGAGTCCTGGTGGCGCAGTGGTGAAACGCTCAGCTGCTAATCAAAAGGTTGGCTGTTCGAACCCACCAGCTGCTCCGTGGGAGAGATATGGCAGTCTGCTTCCATAGAGATGACAAGCTTGGAAACTCTATGGAGCTGTCCTCCTCTGTCCTACAGGGTCGCTATGAATCGGAATCCACTCAGTGGGTTTGGTTAGGTTCTGGTATCACTGATGTTTCTTGTCTCTCGCCCTCTTGATGTTTTACGATTTCCCACAGCTGTCTGACAATTCGCAGACATGGAGATTTGCATTTCAGTGGGTACAGAGAGGCTCTGCAGTAAAACACTTTGTAAGAGAGTTTTTATCTCAGTGAATGTCACAGAAGCCCAGTGAAGCCAGCCAGCTCTTGTGAAAGAGAAGTGAGCCTGGTCACGTTTCGTCCTGCTCGGGAGCATAATCACGGCTCTGGGTTTACTTTACTAGATTTCTTTTCTGTTTTGGCTTAAAAAATTTTTTTTTGTATTTAAAAAAATTTTTAGTGTATATAAATTCAAAAATTTTATACACAACTCGTTTTGTGAGATTAGTTTCAATCCCTGCGTTGTCAACACTCTCCCCCTTTCCCTTTTCACTCTGGGTTCTCCGTGTCCCTTCATCCAGTTCTCCTGTCCCTTCCTGCCTGCTCGTCTTTGCTTTTGGGCAGGGGTTCCCCATTTAGTCTCATGTACCTGACTGAACTAAGAAGGATGTTGAGGTATACACAGAGAACACATGCTATTTCCACAGTTTCCACACATACAATTCAGTGACGTTGTTCACATTCTTCAAGTTGTGCAACCATCCTCACCCTCCTTTTCTGGGTTGTTCTTCCCCCAGTAATGCAAACTCACTGGCCACCAAGGTTCCTATCTAAGCTTTTGAGTTGGTGTTTTCAGTACGATCCCATATAGATAGATTTTAAAAGAGCACAATGCTCAAGGCAGACATTCTTTACGAGTTAAGCTAAACTGTTGTTGGGTTTTAAGAAGACTTCAGGGGATACTTTTGGTTTAAGGCTTAAAGATTATCTCCGGGCAATAGTTTCAGGGGTTCATGCAGCCTTCACGGCTCCAGAAAGTCTGTAGTCCATGGGAATTTGAAATTCTGTTCTGCATTTTCCCCTTTTGATCAGGATTCTTCTATAGCCCCTTAGATCAGAATGTTCAGAAATGGTAGCCAGGCACCATCCAGTTCTGGTCTCATAGCACAGAAGGAACTTGTTCATGGTAGTTCACTAGAATTCTTAACACCACAGGCCAGGGCTTTCTCATCATGGCATCTGAATAAACCAAGTATTTTTAGATCCAAGTGATTAGCTTCACCGTTTCCCTTAAAACTGACTGGCCTCTTTTAATCAGGATGGACTAGGTGATTCAAACCAACTGGTTGGACAGATAGGAAGTACTAAAGTAGTGGACTTAAACCTCAACAGATCCATGATTAGCCTAGTGAATGGACTAAATGGTCCATTTGGAAAAAAGATTTTTAGGCTCCTTAAAAACAGAAACATCCAGCCCAGCTACAAGTTGTCACAGCTGCTTCTGTGCCTGTCTGGGTGGTTGTCTGATGGGAGCCAGGTGGCGCACAGACTCTGAGCTCCGTGAGGGCGGTCAGTCTGCTTCTGCTCGCCGCTGTATGTCCAGCACCTAGCACCGTGCCTGGTGCTGAGCAGGCACCCAGCCCCCACGCCTCACCTGCTGACGTGCTGAAAGGGGCTCCTTTGAACATTTTGGGGTTGCTTTCCTCTTTAGGGCATCTTGACCCAGCAGAAAAAACTGCAGACGCTCACCCCAAATTATGGTGTGCTTTGAGTGAAGGCAAGGTGGTTGTGTTTGATGCCTCCTCGTGGACGGTCCACCAGCACTGCTTCAAAGTGGGCGCGTCTAAACTGGTGAGTACCCGGAATGCCACGAAATCCCTACCATCTCAAGAGCTTCCGGATTGAGGAGGGACTTTTGAAAAGTGAGCCGGGCAGCCTGCATACGACAGTGGGACCCATGTCCCTGCCACTCCACAGCAGCACGCAGCTTCTGCAAGGGGGAGGTTTTAATTTTCATCCTGAGCCTTTACCTTAAATGTCTGTCCCATCCTTACTCTTTTCTCCTTTCTTCCTCCCTTGTTTCTTTGTTCCTGACTTAGAACTGGCTACGGCTTATCACTACCACTTACAGACTATTCCGTACGTTCACTTAAGCTGCACGCTTCACTTTTACTGTTACCTCAGGTCTTTTTTCTTTGCTCTTTAAGTCTGTGACTCCAGGGTGGCTGTACCGTCCCACATTTAAATTGCATTTATACTTTAAAATAGTTTCACATCTACGCATCTGTCTGGTGGGCTTCATCCTGGTCAAGACACCACACAGACAGATGTGAAAGAAGCCACGGTCTCTGGGGTCTCACTAGGGGGAGATCCCTATGCCCTGCTGCCTTTTACCTGATAGAAGGAATTGTTTCACGTTCAAGGTGAAAACAGTGGTCTCGGGAAGTCTACCTACCAGAGGATTAGGCATTACTTAGTATCAGTTTTGATGGCTCTGTGATGTCATTTAAAAGTACTGTGACAATTGGACCCAGAGTACATGCTTTTCAAAACTGCTGTCAAACAGAAAGACTTCAGATACGTAAGGCTGAAGGGGTGCGGCTCCCTCCTAGATGCCTGGGGGGCCAACTGTACATGTTAGCAAGACAGTAAGAAATGGGTAAACCTCTTCCCCTGTGTACTCAAATGATGAGTCTCTAGTGACTAACAGGATCCTGACACAGTAAATCAGAATAGTTACCTAAGTCTAATAATGCTTTCTTTCGACCCACCCTATACCCTCCAAAAAATACCTAAGGAGAAATTTTATAGTTCTTATTCTAAATTTAACTATTTTCTGCTTGTTCTTGGTTATAAGAACTTTTTAACGATAGAATAACATTTCAAATCCTGCTTAAAATAAAATCTAAAGGCTGTATTTTGTAGCAGTCTCGCTGCCCTCCAGTCAGGCCAGGATTAAAACATTAAGTTACCCCAGTTATGTGAAGAAATCTTCCTGTTACCTTCACAGAAATATTTTGTACCATTCAATGAGAAAGAAGCTTGGGTAATTATCTCAGGAAAATGCTGCTTCCTGTGAAATGTGAAGTTCTAAGTCGTTTGTCTAAGACATCTTCTGGCCCCTATAAAAAGACATTTTATTAAAATTATACCAATCCTCAGGTAGGTGCCATAAGGGAAATGCTTTTTTAAAATGAGCAATTCTGAAATTAGCAAGTAACCAGCCTTTTCTAAATTATAAGGATATTTTTTGGTAAAACTAATCAATTCTTTTAAAAGCTTTCTTCTGACTTAAAACCAAAAACACCCATTGCCGTCAAGTCGATTCCGACTCATAGCGACCCCACAGGACAGAGTAGAACTGCCCTGTAGAGTTTCCAAGGAGCGCCTGGTGGATTCAAACTACCAACCTTTTGGTTAGCAGCCGTAGCACTTAACCACTAGGCCACCAGGGTTTCCAAAGATAGATAAGTAGCAATAATTAGCCACCACTGAAAATGACTACATCCAGTGTTACAGTGAAAACTTCCAGAGCTGGAGCTCAAGGGGGCTGCCTTGTTTTTCTGGGTCTCACCACTTTTCTGCCTTTCACAGGGCTCGGTCTCACCACTTTTCTGCCCTTCACAGGGCTCGGTCTCACCACTTTTCTGCCCTTCACAGGGCTCGGTCTCACCACTTTTCTGCCTTTCACAGGGCTCGGTCTCACCACTTTTCTGCCTTTCACAGGGCTCGGTCTCACCACTTTTCTATCACTTATTTTAGTGGAAAATGTTTGAGCTTTCCTTCTCTGACAGTTTCCGCCTTACACAGGTTCCAGCTTTTGCCCCTCTCCAGTGTAATCTGACTTTTACCCTCTGAAATCTGTATTTGAGGTACTGAGGCATTTTTACACCTCTCAGTAAATCGTTGCCTCCATCCTGATGAAGACAATCATAAACAGGGAATGAGGCAGGGGGCTAACTTTCTTTGTCCAACACCAGCTCAGGGGGTTGAAGGTGAGACAATGCAGACCTCGCCGCCCTACCGATGTGTTTGGATTGATGGAGATGAGCAGGCAGACACACCTGTGTTTGTCTGTGTGGCTGTTATAGCTCTTAAATGTTTTAATCCCTAATTTCTAATTTCAGAAAGTCTAAAAATAGTCCCTGGCTGTTGGCTCTGCTAAGCCAGAGGCTCTGAGAATGTTCTCTCCGGCTCCCGGGCACGCTGACTGTGTTGCCTGCTGTTAACGCGTTTCTCACGTTTCTCTGGCCCCCTAGAACTGCATGGTGATGGCCGAGCAGAGCCAGGTGTGGATCGGCTCTGAAGACTCGGTCATCTATATCATCAACGTCCACAGCATGTCCTGCAACAAGCAGCTGACCGACCACCGCACCAGTGTCGTGGACTTGATTGTGCAGGATGGAGAGAAGACGCCCAGGTAACCAGCTGGCTCTTGGACTCCCGTGCCTCGAGGGCTGGCCAGGCAAAGAGGGGGCTGCGGGGCTGGGACAGGAGTCAGGTGACACTGCTCTTCTGTAAGACCAGCTCCGGGGTGGGCACAATGGTAGGTGGCTAGTGGGCTCCGCCTTCTGCTGAGAACATTACAGGGAGCGGCTGGGCCTGCGGCACTAAAGGGCTGGACTCCTCCGGAGGGAGCGACTGATTATGTTCTCTGATTTTTCCCCTGACGTCAGGAATTGGGATTTGTGTGAGATCTGGTTTTTCACGTTGGCTCAATTTTGTCCATATTGTTGTACCTCTTCCTGCCCCCCAAGTTTTTTTAAAGTTGCTTGCAGGTCAGCAGCCTGTAAACCGCCACCCGGCCCTCAGGGCACATCCACCACCAGGCTTTCCTGGTTGACTCTGGAAAGCTCCATTTCAACTGGCTTTCTTGGACATTTCCTGTAGGTTGTAGTTTTGAGCCCCAGAAACCCTCGTTTTAAACCCGTTCCGTTGATTTTCCCCCTGAAAGCACTGTGCTGGGCACTCCAGTCCCACCCCACCCCACCCTGATAACAGTAGGCATTAGAATCCCCTAAAAGCGAGAATAAAATCAGTCGCCATTGAGTGGACCCTGACTCATAGCAATCCCATGTGTGTCAGAGTAGAACTGTGCTCCACAGGGTTTTCAGTGGCTGATTTTTTGGCAAGTAGATTGCCAGGCCTTTCTTCCAAGGTGGCCTGGATGAACTCAAACCACCAACCTTTTGGTTAGCAGCCAAGTATGTTAACTGTTCACACCGGCCAAAGGTGGGAACAGCCCCCCTAAAATGGTCTGTGCTTGTCCACCCCCTTCCCACCTCTAGCCCCATCCTGCCTGGGGTCAAACCATTGTGGAAAAGTGAGACTGGGACCCAACTTCCTGATTGGGCCCATGAGGAGCCTCCAGCAGGAGCGTGAGGGGCCATCTGAAGCCACACGGACTCAAGCTGGTCTGCCCTGCAGACTTGTCCTTCCATAACCTCACCCCTCAGAGAGGGGGAATGGGGGCCTGGCTCTTCCTTGTGAGATTCACACCCACTGGGGGAGCTTGCTGGTCAGGGAACCTTCCCCGGCCCTTCCAAACTTCCCCACAGGCAAGCCACAGCTGTTTCCCACCTTGCTTCCTGCTCCATCTGCCCACTTACCACTTCCCCGCAAGCTACGTACTGGCCTCCTCACAGTCTCCTCATCTGCAGTAAGGATGTCGGCTCCCCAGGCTGAAGGGACCCCCTCGCAACTATGGCCTTGAGATCACTTTAAACCTTAAACAAAAATACCCCCTTTAGCCAAACAATAGTTTAGCTTAACTAGTGAAGAATGTCTGCCTTGAGTATTGTGCTCTTTTAAGATTTTAACCGCACAGGATCCTATTGACAAGAGTAACCTGAAAGACGAGACAGGAAGCTTAGGGGGCAGTGAGTTTATGTTAATTGGGGAGGAGCCACTCAGAAAAAGGGGTGAGATGGTTACACAGCTCAAAGAATGTCATCAGTACCTGTAGGAAATGTTGAATTGGTACATGTTCTGCTGTGTATATTGTCGACAACAAATTAAATTAAAAAGAAAAATGTCAGCTCTGGAGGCTGTCTGCTCCCTGCTGGGTGCTTGTGCTGAGAACAGGGCCTGGTGTACTTAGGCTGGAGAGCAAGAAGGGGCCTCCCTTTTCCTTGGTGGCATACCCACAGTCACCTCCTTTGTAAGGGCAGGCCCTCCTGGGGCCCAGCTGGCCCTTGTTCCAACGCAGGCCCACTCTGCTTCCTGCCCCTTTTACCCTAAAGCGGGGCGTGGGGACTGTAGGTACAACCCTGAAATTAAGGCAGCTCAGGAACAAGGGTTGTGTGTGCAGTTCCTGGCATCCACAGCCCCCGCCGTCTCCGTGGGTGGAGGGTGGTCTTGATGACTAAACCGGATCGTTGGAGAGGAGATCTGTTTCCACTAGCCCCTGCGTAAGCTGGATGGCCCACTAACGATGCTAGATTTTAGACAGCAGTTACATTACGGTCCTGTTCACCTAACGGTGATGGGAGGTACCTCCCTCCTGTGAAACCAGTGTTTCCCTGCTGCACCGGCTGTGCTCTGAGTGGACTTTTATTGTAACTAGGGTCCCTGGGTGGTGCGGATGGTTAACATGCTCAGCTGCTAACCAGAAGGTTAGAGGTTCGAGTCCATCTTGAGGTGCCCTGGAAGAAAGGCCTGGTGATCTACTTCCTGAATCACCCACAGAAAATCCTGTGGAGAAAACCACCCAATGGTACACAGTTCTGCTAACACACGGCTCTGACGACTGGTTCTCACTGTAGCGAAGTCCTGCTCTGCCGCACTGATGGGGGTTTTCCATAGTGCTCACTCCCCGTGTTGTGGGTGCCTTATCTAGTGCCGACTTTGTCCTTGCCTGGACTAAATGGGTGCTGTGTTTTCACGGGCCATAGCTAACTGTGTGTGTGGTGTGCTCGCACCCCCAGCGAGGTGTACTCGTGCAGCCGGGACGGGATGGTGCTGGCGTGGAACGTGAGCACGCTGCGGGTCACCAGCAGGTTCCAGCTGCCGGGCCACACCCTGACGTCTGCCAGACTCCACCAGGGCCGCCTGTGGTGCTGTAAGTCCTCGGCCTACCTCGGCCACAGTGGGAATGGGCCAGCTCCCCGCTCAGGGAAAAGGAAACTCGGTGTCAGGATGTCCCAGGGCTGCTGCCACAACACACCACCAAGCAGGCTAGAGAACAGGAATTGGAGGCTGGGAGGCCGAATCAGGGTGTCGGCAGGGGTTGTGCTGTCTGTCTGTCCACAGCCTCAGGCATCCTTGGCTTCTGGATGGGCTCTCAGATGATGTCTCCGCTTCTGTAAGACCTCACTCAGAGGGGTCAGGACTAGGATGCGCCCTGCTCGGGTGTGATGTAACTGATGTCGTCTAAGAAAAACCTCTTCCCCAGACAAGGTCACAGGACTTGGACAGTTTCTGGGGGCACAGTTCAATCCAGAACACCGAGTTTAAGCTAAAAGCCCATTTTCGCCTCCTTTACACATTTCCAGTTCCTGTTTTTCAACTCTGGTTTCTTTTCCATGTCCTCCAGTGCTCTTTTTGCACCTGAATTTGCCGCTTGTCCGGGACCCCACACTCCCCTAGCCACGGCCGGCTCCTTACTGCCTGCCCTCTCCCACCCCTGGCGGTGAACCCAGCTCAGATGCCCCAAGCCATCACTGCCCTGAGCCCTGCCACTTACATGGGAAGCTGGGTGAGGTGTACCTCCTCTGCTGTTCCCACACACGCTGCAGCAGCGCATCTGTGGCCCCCAGCCGGGTGTGGCGGAGACGCAGACACTGACTAGTCATGTGCTCTGTTTCTGAACGTCACACAGCACAGGGGTGGTCTGCACTTTGAAGTCGGCCCAGGTATATGCCAGATAAGATGGGTCGTGGTTGTGAGAACATTTCCAAGCTGAAGCATATTTTTATACTCAGTAAAATGCACAAAACAGAAGTATAGGGTTGGTTGGGTTTTGACACAGGAGGACCCTTCCATTCCTAGTATCCGGCAAGTTTTAAGCCATAAATGGTTGAACTTTATCAAATGCTTTTTTAAATTTTTATTGTGCTTTAAGTGAAAGTTTACAAATGAAGTCAGTCTTTCATACAAAAATTTATATACACCTTGCTATATACTCCTAATTGCTTTCCCCCTAATGAGACAGCACGCTCCTTCCCTCCACTCTCTCTTTTCGTGTCCGTTCGGGCAGCTTCTGTCCCCCTCTGCCCTCTCATCTCCCCTCCAGACGGGAGATGCCAACACAGTCTCGTGTGTCTACTTGATCCAAGAAGCTCACTCTTCACCAGTATCATTTTCTGTCCCATTGTCCAGTCCAATCCCTGTCTGAAGAGTTGGCTTTGGGAATGGTTCCTGTCTTGGGCTAGCAGAAGGTGTGGGGACCATGACCTCCGGGGTCCTTCTAGTCTCAGGCAGAGCATTAAGTCTGGTCTTTTTGAGAGACTTTGGGGTCTGCGTCCCACTGCTCTCCTGCTTCAAATGCTTTTCTATGCGCCTGTTGTTGTGGCTGCTAACTGGAAGTCACCAGCCTACTCCATGGGAGAAAAGACATGGAGATCCGCTCTCATAAAGACTGCAGCCTAGGAAACCCTATGGGGCAGTTCTACTACGTCCTATTGGGTCTCTAAGAGTCAGAATCAACTTGACGTCAGGGGGCTGCTGTTAGTTATGTGGCTCAGGGGATTTCATGTAAGTTGTCAAACTTATTGACATAAAAAGCCAAAAACCAAACCCAGTGCTGTTGAGTTGATTCTGACTTACACCAACCCTATAGGACAGAGTAGAACCGCCCCATAGAGTTTCCAAGGAGCGCCTGGTGGATTCAAACTGCCGACCCTTTGGTTAGCAGCTGTAGTACTTGACCACTATGCCACCAGGGTTTCCTATTGACGTGAAGCTATTCTTTATACACCTTTATTATCCTTTCAATGTCTGTAGGATCTGTAGAGATGTCCCCCTTCATTTCTGATGATGATAATGTGTGTTTTCTTTCTCTGTCTTGCTAACAGTTTATCGATTTTATTAAATCTTTTCAAAGAAACATCTGGTTTGATTGCTTTTTACCTACGTCTGTTTCTAGTTTGACTTGTTTGTACCTTTATTATTTCCTTCCTTCAACTTTCTTTGGATTTTACTTGCTCGTCTTTTTTTAGTCTCTTCAGTTGCAAGTGTATTTTTAAGCCTTTCTTTTCTCGTAGAGGCATCTAAAGCTGTAGCTGCAGCCCACAATTTTTGATATATTGGTTTTCATTATTTTGTAGTTTGGAGTAATTTTTAAATTTGCCTGTGAATTTGTCTCTGACTCATGGTTATTTAGAAGTCTGTTACTCAGTACACAATCACTGGGGACTTCTCTGGCTGGCTAGCTGTTAAACTGACTTCTATTTTAATTCTGTTGTCTTCAAAGAAAACTATGATTTTGATCCTTTTAGTTAAATATGTTGATACAATATGTCTATTAGATCAAGATGGCTGATAGTGTTATTGAGTTCTACTAGGTACTTACTGATTCTTATTGTATCAATCACTGAGGGTCCAGTGTTAAAACCCCCAGCTTTCTGTGTGAATTTTTCCACTTTTAGTTCTGTCAGTCTTTGCTTCCAATATTTTGAAGTCTGTTATATGCTCCTGGTAAAGTGACCCTTTGATTGTTATGAAATGTCTGTATGGTACAATCACACCAGCATTCTTGTGGTTTGTGTTCGCATGGTATATCATTACCACTCTTTTATTTTCAACCTGTCTTTATAATCACTGTGTCTCTTAATGACAGCTAAACGACACGCGTGATCATGGATCGGGTTCTGGGCTGGGAAAGTGGCTGTAACAGAAGCTACTGGTAATGTTCAGTTGGTCCAGCTGTAGATTTGGACTACAGATCACATCATAGTGTTTCACCAACGCTAAGTGTCCTGGTTTTGGTAACAGTACTGTGGTTATGTAAGAAAACGCCCTTGCCTGTAGGAGACGCAGTCTGAGAATGTAGCGGAAAACGCACGGTATCTGCAGTTTACTCTCGGTGGCGCAGGAAAAAATCAGACAGACACACAGACCTAGAGAATGAACAAAACGTTCTTGCAACCTTTCTCTAAGTTAGAAATTGTATCCAAATTTAAAAGTTACTTAAAAATTAGTGCTTCTTTTGTAAGCAGCATATAGTTGGAACTTGGCTTTTCAAAAAAAATTTCAGTCTTACAATCTCTTTTAATTGGTGTGTTCAGCTCTATCAAAATTTAATTCACATACCAGAGTTCACTCATGTAAAGTACGCACTTCAGTGGCTTTGAGTCCACCTACCATCACACCACAATCAATTTTAGCACCTTTAATTACTCCTAAAAAATTCCTCTACCTTTAGCCATCACCGACGCCAACCCCCCCAGATCCCTCCACCCTAGCCAACACTCGTCTGTACTTTGTGGCCACGTATTTGCCTCGCCTAGACTGCATGGACTCCACACCAGTGGAATTGCACAGTGCGCGATTGTCTGTGTCTGGCTCTTTTCGCTGGACGTTTTCAAAGCTGTAGCAAACATCAGGACTTCATTCCTTGGCCTCGTCTAACAATACTCCGTTGTATGGATAGACCATCTTCTGTTTATTCATCTGCTGGCGGACATTTTGGCTGTTGCTACATTTTGGTTATTGTGAACAGTGCTGCTATAAAACCGTTATTTTTGCTCCTTTTTTGGAAACAGGCCCGTCTCTAGAGTCTGTGTGGTGATCCCTCAGGACACGGCTTGTATCTCTGATCACTGACGCTGTCTGTAACACCGGCCTTAGCAGAGTGGCTGGTGGAGGGACGCACACAACAAAAGAGGAGGAAAGGAGCGCCTTGCAGCACTTAAGCCATTCCTCAAAGATTGTCAGGACTTCCTGTAGATTAGATTTTACAGCCTCTCAGAGATACTAATTTTCATTTATTATAGCTCTTACAGGGTCCCTGAGTGGTACAGTGACACAACTGGCTGCTAACCCAAAGGCTGGAGGGTTCAAGTCCACCCAGAGGTGCCTCGGAAGAAAGGCCTGGCAATCTACTTCCAAAAACTCTGCCATTAAGATTCCTATGGAGCATAGATCTGCTCTGACACCTGTGGGTCACTATGACCTGGGGCGTCACCTTGACTACACCTGGTTTATAGATGTGGAAGCACTCCTGGTACGTAGAAAGACATTTCACTTCAGTGACTGACAGAAACAGATCCAGTAAAGCGCTTAAACCAAACCCAGAGATGCAGTCCACAGGGCAAGGCAGTACCCATCATTCGTTCTAACCACCACTGGCTGGGTTAGGATTTGCTTGGCCTTCCAGTGATGTCCTTGTTAGGTGCCATCAAGTTGGTTCCGACTCACGGTGACCCTATGCACAACAGGAGGAAACACTGCCCGGTCCTGCGCCATCCTCACAATTGTTGCTATAATTGAGCCCATTGTTGCAGCCACTGTGTCAATCCATCTTATTGAGGGTCTTCCTCTTTTCCGCTGACCCTCTATTTTGCCAAGCATAATGTCCTTTTCCAGAAACTGATCCCGCCTGACAACATGTCCAAAGTATGTAAGATGCAGTCTCGCCAATCTTGCTTCTAAGGAGCATTCCGGTTGCACTTCTTCCAAGACAGATTTGTTCACTCTTTTGGCAGTCCATGGTGTATTCAATATTCTTTGCCAACACCACAATTCAATGGCATCAATTCTTCAGTCTTCCTTATTCAACTGTCCAGCTTTTGCATGCATATGAGGTGGCTGAAAATACCACAGCTTGGGTCAGGCACACCCTAGTCCTCAAGGTGACATCTGTGGTTTTGAACACTTTAAAGAGATCTCTTGCAGCAGATTTACCCAATGCAACGCGTCTTTTGATTTCTTGACTGCCACTTCCATGGCTGTTGATTGTGGATCCAAGTGAAATGAAATCCTTGACAACCTCAATCTTTTCTCTGTTTATCATCATGTTGCTTATTGGTCCAGTTATGAGGCTTTTTGTTTTCTTGAGCTGTAATCCATACTGAAGGCTATGGTCTTTGATCTTCATCAGTAAGTACTTCAAGTCCTCTTCACTTGCAGCAAGTAGGGTTGTGTTATCTGCATAACGCAGGCTGTTAATGACTCTCCTTCCAATCCTGATGCCCCGTTCTTCTTCATATAGTCTAGCTTTTTGGATTATTTGCTCAGCATACAGACTGAATAGGTATGGTGAAAGGATACAACCCTGACGCACACCTTTCCTGACTCTAAACCAATCAGCATCCACTTGTTCTGTCCGAACAGCTGCCTCTTGATCTATGTAAAGGTTTCTCATGAGCACAATTAAGAGTTCTGGAATTCCCATTCTTCGCAATGTTGTCCACAATTTGTTATAATCAACACAGTCAAATGCCTTTGCATAGTCAATAAAACACAGGTAAACATCCTTCTGGTATTCTCTGCTTTCAGCCAGGATCCATCTGACATCAGCAATGATATCCCTGGTTCCACGTCCTCTTCTGAAACTGGCCTGAATTTCTGGCAGTTCCCTGTCGATATACTGCTGCAGCCATTTTTGAATGATCTTCAGCAGAATTTTGCTTGCATGTGGTATTAATGATATTGTTCGATAATTTCCACATTCGGTTGGATCACCTTTCTTGGGAATAAGCATAAATATGGATCTCTTCCAGTTGGTTGGCCAGGAAGCTGTCTTCCACATTTCTTGGCATAGAGGAGTGAGCACCTCCAGCGCTGCATCTGTTTGTTGAAACATCTCAATTGATATTCCATCAATTCCTGGAGCCTTGTTTTTCACCAATGCCTTCAGAGCAGCTTGGACTTCTTCCTTCAGTACCATTGGTTCCTGATCATATGCCACCTCTTGAAATGGTTGAACATCGACTAATTCTTTTTGGTATAATGACTCTGTATATTCCTTCCATCTTTTGATGCTTCCTGCATGGAATCCTTCACTATTGCAACTCGAGGCTTGAATTTTTTCTTCAGTTCTTGTGGCTTGAGAAATGCCAAGCATATTCTTCCCTTTTGGTTTTTTATCTCCAGGTTTTTGGTATGTCATTATAATACTTTGTCTTCTCGAGATGCCCTTTGAAGTCTTCAGTTCTTGTACTTCATCATTTCTTCCTTTTGCTTTAGCCTACTTGAAGTTCAAGAGCAAGTTTGAGTCTCTTCTGACATCCATCTTGGTCTTTTCTTTCTCTCCTGTCTTTTTAATGACCTCTCTCTTCATGTATGATGTCATTCCACAACTCTCCTGGTCTTTGGTCATTAGCGTTCAACGTGTCAAATCTGTTCTTGAGATGGTCTCTAAATTCAAGTGTGATATACTCAAGGTTGTACTTTGGTTCTTGTGGACTTCTAAGTTTCTTCAGTTTCAACTTCAGTTTGTACATGAGAAATTGATGGTCTGATCCACAGTTGGCCCCTTGCCTTGTTCTGACTGATGACTGAGCTTTTCCATTGTCTCTTTCTACAGATGTAGTCAATTTGATTTCTGTGTGTTCCATCTGGTGAGGTCCATGTGTACAGTCACCATTTATGTTGGTGAAAAAAGGTATTTGCAATGAAGTCATTGGTCTTGTGAAACTCTATCATGCAATCTCATCGTTTCTATGACCAAGGCCATATTTTCCAACTACTGATCCTTCTTTGTTTCTCACTTTCATGTTCCAATCACCAGTAATTATCAATGCATCCTTATTGCATGTTCAATCAATTTCAGACTGTAGATGTTGGTAAAAAGCTTCCATTCCTTTGTCTTTGGCCTTAGTGGTTGGTGTGTAAATTTGAATAATAGTCATATTAACTGGTCTTCCTTGTATCCTATCACTGACAGCATTGTACTTCAGGACAGATCTTGAAATGTTCTTGTTGACGATGAATGCAATGCCATTCCTCTTCAAGTTGTCGTTCCCAGCATAGCAGACTATATGATTGTCCGATTCAAATTGACCAATACCAGTCCATTTCAGCTCACTAATGCCTAGGATATCTAATTTTCCTAGACTCATACTTCGTATATTCCACATTGTGATTATTAATGGATGTTTGCAGCTGTTTCTTCTCACTGTGAGTCGTGCCACATCAGCAAATGAAGGTTCCCGAAAACTTGACTCCATCCACGTCACTAAGGTTGACTCTACTTTGAGGAGGCAGCTCTTCCCCAGTCATCTTTTAAGCACCTTCCAACCTGGGGGGCTCATCTCCCGGCACTGTATCAGACAATATTCTGCTGCTATTTGTAAGGTTTTCACTGGCTAATTTTTTTCAGAAATAGACTGCCGGGTCCTTCTTCCTATTCTGTCTTAGTCTAGAAGCTCAGGTGAAACCTGTCCTCCATGGGTGACCCTGCTGGTATTTGAATACTGGTGGCATAGCGTCCAGCAACACACAAGCCTCCACAGTAGGACAAACTGACAGATGCGTGGGGGGTGGGGGGCTTCTAGTGATAGCAAATCGAAAACAACTGCAGGAAACACTTGGAAAGCTGATGTGTCTTCTGGCCACTTTGAGCAAAGCCTCAGAAAAGGAGGTGGGTTCCAGTGGTTTCCTTAGCAGTGAAAATGGGGCTAGCGGTCACAGATGTGGCTGGGAGGAGGGACACTGGTGAGAAGATGTGAAAGCCCCTGCCTGTGCTGGAGACATGGCCGTGACCAAGGCTGCCTCAACCACAGCTGGTATGGAAAGAGCAGGCGCCCTGGCTTGGTGGCTGTCTGCCACACGTCATAATTTCCTAGCTGTTCACCTTTAGAGTCTCGATTCCACTCGACTGCTACTCACTCTGGCTTTCTCTGCAGGTACAGGTAACAGCATCGTGGTGGTGACAACCAATGGGTTTCTTCGTCAAGAACTGAAAATTGTTGAGAGCTTTTACGATAAGAGCACCTCCTTCCTGGGCTTCCAGCTGATTCCCGAGGTACTGCAGGGCGGGGGCCGGGTGTGTTGGCTGGGGCAGAGCGGTGGATGCCTCAGGGTCTGCTCTGTTTCAGGAGGAGCAGCTCTGGGCTGCCGGTGCAGAGTATAGCGAGGTCTACATCTGGAGCCTGCAGGACCTCACCCAGCCCCCCCAGAGGGTCCCCCTGCAGGACTGCACTGAGGTCAGCTGCATGATCAGGGTCAAGAGGCAGGTAAGGCACGAGGTGCCCAGGCCATCTCTGCGCTCAGGCCATTGTGCCTTTGGGCCTCAGGTCCCTTCTCTCCTGAGGGGGCACAGGCAGAACACGGCACTGGGTGGCCTGGCCTCGCAGGTCTCAGCATGTGGCCGAGTCCAATAAGGACCCCCTCCCCAGGGTGGGCTGCCCCGGTCACGTGGCTGACGCCCCGTTTCTCCCGGACAGATCTGGGTGGGCGGCAAGGGGCTGTCGCAGGGACAACCCAAAGGGAAAGTCTACGTGATCGACACCGAGAGGAAGACTGTGGACAAGGAGCTGGTGGCCCACACAGACACGGTGACAACTCTGTGCTCAGCCGAAGACCGATACGTGCTGAGCGGCTCTGGCAGGGAGGAGGGCAAGATCGCCATCTGGAAAGTCGAGTGAACATGGGTAAAGCCTCACCTGTGTCTGTGTGTGGGAGCTGGCCCAGGATCAGGGTGGAGAGCAAGCTCACCCGTGGTTTATGGGTGGGGGTGACAGCCGGTGGGGAAGCCCAATCTGCTCGGGGACAGAACCGATGACTATACACTTTGTCCCGGACTCTCCAGTTCCCAGAACCAGTTGTGCCAAGGGCGTTTTGTGTTGGGGTGCTTTGTGGCCAGTGGCCAGGTCTCGTCTGGGATAACCTCTGCGGAGAAACAGCGATTACCCTGTGCACTGTGTAGAGAGTTCTAGAATCTGTGGCCAGGGAAGCGGACCAGAGCCAGCCAGATGGTGCTGAGTCCCGTGGTGACCTGCATTTTCATAATCCTGGTTTTGCCTCTTCCTCTCCTTCCTTCCTTCACTTCACAGACACATACTCAACAGTGGGTTTCTGGTGGCCCTGGGTACACTGTGGAGAGCCCAGGAGCCCCAAGGCCTTACACGGATTTGTCTCCAGAGAGCCTTCTGAGAAGCAGGAAGGGGCATCTTAGGAGAAGCACTTTGGGGTGGAACAGGCTTGCGGCTGCCCCTTCTTGGAGAATGTGGCCACAGCTGCCCAGAGGAAGGGGACAGTCCTACAGTCAGACTGCGAGGACAGGGGCTGGGCGGGTGGGGCACGCTGTTTTTTCTAGTTTATGCAGCATGTTTATAATGAAACCTGGAGAGACTTTTTTATCCCAGTCATCTTCAAAAGGCAAAAACCCCATCGAACAGCCCGGTGTTACCTAGTTTGCCAGTACAGCCGCTGCCAGGGATACTCACTGGCCCAATGTTCGCATACATTTCAACGCCCCCATGTCCTGTAGACACAGGGTGGTGCTTTGTTATTTAAACCGAGAAAGATCTTAGCTCTTCACAACTATGTGTTTGAGAAAAGGCCTTCTGCACATTTTTGTTACGCTATCGAGACTTGTTCCTGAAGTGTCCTGTAAGGCAGACTCTGGTGCGGGTGTTGGCCGTGGAAGGAAACACTCGCCAGTGAGCACGCTCTGAGGGTGCGTGGCTGGCCTGCCTGTGGACATACACATGCTCAGCCACCCTGGGTCTCAGGCTTCTGACAGCCGCAATGCCAGTCCACCCTTGCCCTGGGTGCTCTCTGAGGACATTGTCCAGCCCTGAAAAAGGCTGGGCTTAAGACGGGTTTGCAGTGCCTGCAGAAGGAAAACGTTGGCCCTGGCCTCAGGTTTGGTCCACAAGACCCAAGCATTTTGGAAGACCTAGATCACTGATTGGTATTGGTTTTGGGTTGCTGTTAGCTCCTTGGGACGTTCTGGGAATGTGGGGCAGAGAAAGGTTAGCGGCCTGACCCTGCCCTGGTGTCTGCATTCTGTGGGGGCGGGGGGGGGGTGCCTGGCCAGCACCAGAGAGCAAGAGGTTGAGATTTGTTTCTGTAAAATTGAAAAGCGACAGTGACGGCCTGTCAGAAATATATTTGTAAACTAATGTCAGTGCACATGTAACGAGGTTTTAAGCACGTTGATAATAAATCCTTTTATTTAATACATGATGATGTCCATGTCCTTCCTTCACCCAACAGGGACTGGTGGAAGAGGTCTTCAGAGTACTCCAGGCCACTTTGAACTTGCTCTTAATTCACCCTGAGCTTAGGCAGGGTGTCTCCACAGAGCGTTTTTGTTTCCTTTACTCTTGGTGGATTTTCCACGCTCTTAGTAGACGGCCGTCACATCTGAAACAAGCAGTGCAGAGAAGGTGGAGGATGACTTCTTTGCATGGCAGGGAGATGCAGGTGGATGCCATCATTTCTTGTGGTGATGCCAGCAGGCCCCCAGGAGGCAAGGCTGCGGCTCACAGAGACATGAGAGCTGGTCCCACGCCCGCATGGCTGCGGCAGAGCCCAGTGAGACCCTGGCCCTGTGCAGGACTCAGGACCCTGGGCGAGGCAGGTGGGCCAGGGCCTGACCCGGGCCTAGCTGGTGACCTGAGCTGTCTGTAAAATGGGGGATATTCCTTCATGCAGGGATTGAGTGAGAGGGCTCTTGTTATACACAGCCGGGCACCCAGGGGCGGGTTAGAGAGTGTCCATTCCAGGCTGCTTGCTGGACTCTTGTGCAAGTGTTGAGAGAGACTGGAAATGCAAATGAGACAGCTACTGTAGTGGGTTAAATTGTTGTTAGTTGCCACGGGGACAGCTCTGACTCAGAGACCCCACGTAAAACAGGACGAAATGTTGCCCAGTCCTGCGCCATCTTCAAGATCATTACTGCGCTCGAGTCCTCTGTTGCAGCTATCGTGTAGTGCCTTCCAACCTAGGGGGCTCATCTTCCAGCACTGCACTGGACAGTATTCTCTTGTGAGCCATACAGTTTTCACTGACTAATTTTTGGAAGCAGATCACAGGCATTTTTTCCTAGTCTGTCTTGTCCGGAAGCTCTGCTGAAACCTGTCCAATATGGGTGATCCTGCTGGTACTTGAAATACCAGTGACATAGCTTCACTTCATCCTGGCAACACTCAAGCCACCAGTCCTACAAACTGACCGACAGGTGGTGGGGTGAGCTAAACAGTGGCCCCAACAAAGGCAAGTCCAAGTCCAGCCCCTGGAACCTGTGACTGTGACCTTATGTAGAAAATGGTCTTTGCAGATGTAACTAAGGATCTTGATATGAGATCCTCCTGGATTTAGGGTGGGCCAAGTGACAAATGTCTCCATAGAGAAGACGTGGCTAGACACAGGGAGAAGGACACGTGAAGACAGAGACTGGAGTGCTGCTGCCACAAGCCAAGGAATGCCTGGGGCCACCAGAAGCTACAAAGAGTCAAAAAAGGTTCTCTAGAGCCTTCAGAGAGAGTGAGGCCCGTCAACACCTTCATTTTGGACTTCTGGCCTCCAGCGGTATTAGAGAATAAATTTCTTCTGTATGAAGCCCCCAGTTTGTGGTAATGTGTCACGGCAGCCCAGGAAACTGACACTGTGACTGTCTACAGAATGCCAGCTCCGAGTCAGGTGCCACACCAACACTCTAAATGCACTCTGTGTTTAATCCTCAGGAAGCCCCATGAGATGGCAAGTGTTATCCCCCGTTTACACATGAGGACATTGGCTTGACACCTGAGAGCAAAGGGGAAGAGGTGGTGGGGCTTCGTGCTCCTCATTCCCAAGGAGTGAGGGGTGGCTTTCCCAGCCACCAGTGTCCTGTCATGGAACAAGGTGGTAGGAGGAGGCAGCTAAGGTTAGCTGCCCCTGCCTGGTTCAAGGAGGACCCTCAGGTGAGGTGAGCCCACCTCACTGTGCCATCAGACAGCTCTTCCTTTTCCCTGGCTATCAAGAGGGCACATTCTTCGGCCACAGACTCTGCTGGGTGTAGTGGTGGTCAGCAGGGACTGGGGGGCCACAGCTGAGTGCAGGGATTGATGGGAGGTCCAAATGAGATAAAGTATGACAGAGTGTAGTTAGTCGAGCTGGGGCACCACTTGCCATCTCCACATGGATAGCTACAAAATTAAGTGCTACAACATTTTGGTTTTACCAAAAGGCAGGCAGGAAAGGAGGGACAGAGGAGAAAAACACAGATGTGACAAATAGAAAATGAGTAGTAAGGTGGCAGACTTAAACCTAACCATACGGATAGTTATATTAAGTGTAAATGGACTAAAGACTCCAATTAGAAGGCAGAGATTGTCAAACTGGATTAAAAAATAATACCCAATTATATGTCCTCTATAGTAGATGAAGTTTAAATATAAAAAAACACAGATGGGGTAAGAGTAAAAGGATAAAAAGATGTATCATGCAAACAGTAAGCATAAAAAAAAGCTGCTATGGCTATATTAATATCGGACTTCAAGTATAAGAAATAAACAGGGACAACAAAGTCCATCAAGAAGGCATAGTAATCCTAAATGTATATACACTTAATAATAGAGATTCAAAAATACATGTGGCAAACGTGGCAGAACTATAGGGGAAAATAGGCAAATCCACAATTATAGTTAGAGATTTTGACACGCTCTCAGTAACTGACAGAACCAGTAAACAAAAAATTAGCAAGGAGATAGAAGATTTAACAACACTATCAACCAACTTAACCTAACTGACATGATTGAACACTATACCCAACAACAGCAGAATACATATTCAAGTGCATACGGAATGTTCACGAAGCTAGGCCATATCCCTGACCAGGAAATAGTAACAAAACATTTGAAAACAATAAAATCTTACAGGATATGTTCTCTGACCACAACGAAATTAGAAATTGCCAGCAGTAACCGACCTGAATCTACAGATACAATGTAATCCTGATCCAGATTCCAAGAGCATTCTTTAATGAAATGGAGAAATAAATCACCCACTGTATATGGAAAGGAAGAGATCCTGGATAAGCTTTACTGAAGAAGAAAAAGTGTGAGGCTCACACCACCTGATTTTAGAAACTATTATACAGCCACAGTAGTCAAAACAGCCTGGAACTGGTACAACAGACACACAGACCAATGGAACAGAATTGAGAACCCAGATGTAAATCCATCCGTGAGCATGTGATATTTGGCAAAGGGCCAAAATTCATTAAATGGGGAAAAGACAGTCCCTTTAACAAATGGTGCTGGAATAATTGGATGTCCATCTGTAAAAAAAAAAAAACCAAGATCCATACTTATACCATACACAAAAACTAACTCAAGATGGATCACAGATCTAAATATAAAATCTAAAACGATAAAAATCATGGAAGAAAAACAGGCACAATGCTAGGAGCCCTAATACATGGCATAAATACTATACAAACCATAACTAACAATGCACAAATACCAGAAGATAAACTAGATAACTGGGAGCTCCTAAATAATTAAACGCTTATGCTCATCAAAAGACTTCACCAAAAACATTTTTAACTAAATGATAATCAAAACACAATATATGAAAAGAGTAAAAAGAGAACCTACAGACTGGCAAAAAAAATTCTGGCTATGACATATGTGAAAAGGGTCTAATCTCTAAAACCTACAAAACACTTCAATGTCTCAATAACAAAAAGACAATCCAGTTTAAAAATGGGCAAAGGATATGGATAGACAATTCGCCAAAGATCATATTCTAACAGCTAACAGACACATGGGGAAATGCTCAAGATCATTAGCCATTAGAGAAATGCAAATCAAAACTACAATGAGCTGTCATCTAACCCCTACAATACCGTTACTAATCAGAAAAATACAAAATAAATGTTGGAGAGGTTTCAGGGAGATTGGAACTCTTATGCACTGCTGGTGGGAATGTAAAATGGTACAACCACTATGGGAAACGATATGGCGCTTCCATAAAAAGCTAGAAATATTGTATGATCCAGCAGTCCCACTCCTAGGAATATAACCTAGAGAAATAAGAGCCATCACACAAAGGGACATACGCATACCCATGTCCACTGCAGCACTATTCACAATAGCAAAAACATGGAAACCTAAATGCCCACCAATGGATGAATGGATAAACAAATTATGGTACAGACACACAATGGAATACTATGCAACAATAAAAAACAACGATGAATCCATGAAACATCTCACAACACGGATAAATCTGGAGGACATTATGGTGAGTAAAATAAATCAGTCACAAGAGGACAAATATTATATGAGACCACAATTATAAAAACTCAAGAAAAGGTTTACACACAGAAAAGAACATTCCTTGATGGTTACAAGGGTGGGTGGGGGAAGAGGAAATCACTAACTAGATAGGAGTCAATTTCAGTGAAGGGAAAGACAACATACAATATAGGGGAAGTCAGCATGACTTGGCCAAACCAAAAGCATAGAAGTTTTCTAGACATATCCAAACACCTTGAAGGACTGAGTTGCTGGGGCTGGTGATCATAGTCTCGGGGGACATCTAGGTTAATTGGCATAACAGAGTTCATAAGGAAAATGTTCTACATCCCACTTTGGTAAGTAGCATCTGAGGTCTTAAAAGCTTGCAAGTGGCCATCTAAGATACATCTGTTGGCTCCCATTCTTTCTTCATTCTCCTTTGCTCCAGACAACCAAAGACACAAGGAAAATATTAGCCCAAAGGACTAAAGATCCACATGAGTCAGAGACTCCACCAGCCTGACACCAGAAGAACTAGGTGGTGCCCAGTTACCACCAATGACCACTCTGACAGGGATCACAACAGACAGTCCCAGACAGGAGAAAAATATAGAACAGATTCAAATTCATGAAAAAGAACAGACTTACTGATGTGGCAGACCGGAGGAACCCCCAAGACTATGGCCCCTGGACACATTGCTAACTCAAATGAAACCATTGCCAAACCATTCCCACTTTTCAGACAAAGATTAGACAGGCCTATAAAAACAAAAGGAGTCTTGGTGGCACGGTGGTTGAAAGCTACAGCTGCTAACCAAAAGGTCAGCACTTTGAATCCACCAGCTGCTCCTTGGAAGCCCTATGGTGCAGTTCTACCCTGTCCTATAGGGTCACTATGAGTCGGAATCAACTCAATGGCAATGAAAAAATAAAAAATAACAGATGTGAGAAGTGTGATTCTTAGTTCTATCAAATATATAAAACCAAATGGGCAACTCCTGTCCAAAAGCAAGACGAAAATGCAGGAAGGGACTGGAACTGGATGAATGGACACAGGGAACCTGGGGTGGTGGAAAGGGGGAGCACGCTGTCATATTGTGGGGATTGCAACAAATGTCACAAAACAATACATGTGTAAATTTTTGAATGAGAAATTAACTGGAGCTGTAAGCTTTCACCTAAAGCACAATAAAATTAAAAAAGAAATATATGTTGGATATTAAACAATATACTTCTAAATAACCTAAGAGTCTAAAAAGAAATTACAAGGTAAGTTACAAAATATTTTTAACTAAATGATAATCAAAACACAATATATCAAAATTTCCCAGAAACAGCTAAAGCAGTGCTTAGAGGAAAATTTATAGCATTTAAATGCTTCCATTAGAAAAAGAAGGTTTAAATCAATGAGCTATGTTTCCATCATAAGAAGATAAATAAAAGCATATTTAGCCCAAAATAAAGAAAATAATAGGTTAAGCGCAAAAAGTTAACAAAATGGAAAACAATCAACAAGGTCAAAAGTTAGTTCTTTAAAACAATCAACTATAGCAAGACTTGGTCAAGAAAAAAAGACAAAAATTATCAAAATATCAGGAATGAAAGTGGGGATAATCACTATAAATACTACGGACATTAAAAGGTCCGAAGAGACTATATTCTTCTAAGTATATCCCCAGAGTGGAATACTATGCAGCAATAAAAAGCAAACTACAGATACATGTATGATTCTCAAAAGCATACATTGAGCTGAAGTAGTCAGAAAAGTTTACAATGTTATGTTTGTTTCCATTTATATAAAGTTCACGACAGACAAAACTAACCTATGGTAATAAAAATTACAACAGTAGCTGCCTGTGTGGGGTGGGGAATGACCTGAAAGGAGTCAAGACAGAACTTCCTGGAGTGAAGGAAATGTTCTATACAGACTGGTTATTAGTTACGCAGGGTACGCAAATTTAGCACAATTAAAGGACAGTAAAACACAGAATCCAACAGCATATAAAGAGGCTATACATCAAGACCAAACGAAGTCTATCCCAGGAATGCAAGGGCAGTTCAACCTAAGAAAATCAGTTGACGCAATTAATAGAACGAAGGAAAAGGACCACATGATCCTCACGCCCACTAGGATGGCTATTTCATCAGAGAACCAGAAACATACAGTGTTGGTGAGGACTCTACTGCCTTGGTGGTGAAAATTCAAAATGGCGTGACTGTTGCAGAGGGCAGTTGAGCTGTTCCTAAAAGTTAAGTAACAGTTACCCAGCAATTCCACTCCTAGACATATAACCAAAAGGCTTGGAAACAGGGACACAGATACTTGTACACCCATGTTCATTACAGCAGTAAAGGTGGCAGCAGCCCAAGTGTCCAGCATATGAATGGATCAACAACATGTGGTCTGTATGGACAATGGAATATCATTTGGTCATAGAGAAGAGAAATGAAGTTCTGGTAGATGCTACACACACAGACGAACCTTGAAAACATTATGCTGAGTGAAGTAAGTTGGACATAAAAGGACGAGTATCTTTATGATCCCACTTACATGAAGCATCTAGAAAAGGCAAATGAATAGATCTAAAAGATTAGTGGTTACCAGGGGCTGGGGTGAGGGGGGAATAGGGAATTTTAAAAAATCAAATTTCCCGGATACATCATGCACGGTGCCTGACAACCAGGTGCTCTACACCCCTCCCCCCACCCCGATCCTACCCTGGACGCTAGGAAGCCATTAGCCGAATGCAGCACACCCATGGGTACTAATGAGGAAAACTACCAAACTACCAAATGTTTTGTTAAACAAGAACAAAAAAATGTAGAGTGCAGAACAATACAGTGTGGTCCTGCTTATTGGTAAAAAAAAAAAAAAATTAACATTAGTATGTGTGGAGAAAAGGCTTTGAAGGCTGTGTGGATGGGGGTAGGACTGGGGCTCTTGGATGCTCTCCACTGCTCCGTGGCCCTAGTAGCACAGTCCGTCCTGGGAGGGAGGCTGGGCTGGATGCGGGCCGAGGTCTGTTCCCCACACCCAGGGCACCCGCACCAGGTGAAGCTGCAGCCCCGGGCGATTAGCTGACACCCCTTCTCCAGGGAGATACATGGCCACGCCGCTGGGTGGCAGCTCCCCAGCACCCTCTGCAGCCCTGTCCTGGGGGTGATGTCTCATCCCGGGGGTGACGTCTCGGTGGTTGTGGTGAGACTGCCTGGTGGGCAGTGCCCTCCTCTGGGTAGATGCCTTTTGGGTGTCTGGGTTCCCTGCCCCCAGTGAGCCTGGGTCTTCATGTGCACTGGACCTGGACCAGCCAGCTGTCCATGCACCCTCCCTCCCGTGAGCCAGTTCACCAGGGAGTCACACCGCATGAGTGCCGGTGTCTGGGGCTGCTCCCTCCATCCTACCCAAGGCTCAGGCCCAGTCACTGGGGCTAACGGAGACTCTCCTGCCCCCTGCCCCGCACTCCCTCCACCCCACAGGATGGACCTTCAGAGGGAAAGGCTGCCAGACCTGTAGCTAGGAGCCACACCTGACCCAGCACTCCAGCCTCTGGGTCTGGGCCTGAAATGGCAGGGGAAGGGTCCCTGGGTGTAGCCAGCATGCTGGCCTGTGTCACCCCAGTCTGCTTGGCCTGAACCCCTCTGTCCCTCATGCCACCCCCAGACAGGTGGAATGGCCCTGCAGGGGCTAGGGGCTCAGTAGAGGGCTCACAGGTTTTAGGAAACTCAAACCCGACTCCTGTCTGTTCATAGCCAGGGTGGGTTCTGCCTCCCCCACCCAGGCTCCAGGGGGCGCCGTGGGGAAGTGACAGAGCCGCGCCACACGGTCGGTCACCTCGAGGGGAGATGTTCATTAAGGTTCAACGCAGAGTAACAGAGGAAACAGGCCGTGGGGGTGTGAGTCTGAACCCAGGGCGCCTGTCCACAGGAAATCAGGTTACAGAAACTGAACGTAAACAGCATGGTGTGCAGAGGGTATCTGAAAAAGGAAACAAAAGCAGACCCGGGCTGTGTGGAATGGACAGATGGGAGGTCACTTCTGTCCACCTCATAAAAAATGAAGTCGTACGGAAAGTTACTCTTCTTTATAATCTCTCGTTCCTCATAAAACTTAACGTTATGTGTTTAGCACACATTTATGTTGTTGCTAAAATCAGCAAGAGCTATTCTAATGCTCCAACTTAGTAAGTTGATAAAAAGGTTGTCCTGTGGTCAGTTCACAATGGAACTAAACACTCCTGCTCCGAGACGCTGGAGAAACAACCGCTGGCTAAGACGACGACCTGCACACTCACAGTCTGGGCACCTAATGTCGGCCCCCCGCGCAGGGACGTCTGGGCACCTTTCCCGAAGCCGGCTGCATTTTCTGCAGTCTCTGGTCCCTGCGTCAGCCATCATCAGAGAGGGCAGTCTCAGCACACCACACGCACAGCGTGGGTCACCAGGCCTGGGCACCCCAGGTGCTGGAGGGGAGGCCCTGCTCACTGGCCCGTCCCTGCCAGTTCCTGCCCCCTGCAGCCCCTCACAAAGGCCCCCTCAGGGGTTCTGGTGACCACAGACCACCAGCGTCTGTCTGAAGCCACAGGCTGTCTGAGGAGAGCCAGCTGCCCTGCACCCCCGCACAGTGATGAGGCCTGGCCCTCCATGGCCCTCCAGTGTGTGTCCTGCCGCAGCTGCAACCCTGTCCTACACCTGAAAACGGGGATGAACGCCCTGCCAGCAGCTCTCAGCCACCCCGACCATCACATCACCACTGCCACTTCGCCAGCAGACTCGGCTGACCTGCCCTCCACAACGTGCTCCTCTGCCCTCCCATCAGCTGACAGCCCTGCACAGCACGGGTGCTCTGCTGTGGTATATCTCTGGAAGGTTCTGTATGTGGTTGACTTTTATAAGGAAAAAAGCAGACAGACGCTGCCCTATTTTGGTAGCTGGTCTTTTTCTACAACACAGTGCTCAGCTAGCTAAAGCCCCGCCTGACCTGCCTGCTCTGCTCCCAGCCATTGCTGTCCCTGACCGCGCAGTGCCAACCAGCAGGCCTACAAGTCCCCTTACCAAGCACTATGTTCCAAGTGAACAGAGGCAGCCTGCTTGCGGGTACTCGCCCGGCGTTCCTACCCCACCCCTGCCCACTGCATTTGCCTGAGATATAGTGTGAGCTCTCGCACGCACACACACTCGTTCAGACGGCATACCACACACCGTGCCGAGCAGTACCCAGCACCCTTTCTGCTCCAGAAGACACAAGTAGAGACACTGCTGGCTCAGGTCAACGCCATCCTGAGGTCACCCCATGCTTGGGGGCAGGAGCTTGGGGTTATCAAGTCAGCCTCTGGGAAGGCAACTTCAGAACTGACACCCATCTTTCTGACCCAAACCTCAAGACATATCCACCCTCCTGGTCCACACACCGACCAGGCCCACAGATCCAGGCAGACTTTGGCTGCAGTCAACAGGGCTCAAAGCTTCAGAAACCTGCCACCTGCAGGCCCCTCCCCCATCACTCCCAGCCAGCATCGCATCTCTCCTGGCTCTGTGGGGACGGTACAGGGGCACAGATCTCAGCAAGGCCTGGAGGGAACATCTGTCTTCTGTTGGATGTACTTGTTGGGATGACAGTCAAGTTCAGGGCCAGAACCTCAAGGGTTAACTTGCTCTGCGGATGGTGGCCCCACCATATGGGGGAGGCTGGGCCCCCCTTCTTCCCCAAAATCAAGTCACAAACCAGGCCTGGGGCCTCCTGCATACACAGAGACATGCACACACGCACGCAGGCACACATGGACGTCAGGGGCCCCAGCTGCCAGGACCACAGGACCCTGGAGCCTAGCTGGCTTTGGACAAACAAGCGGGGAAGACGCCAAGGCTCCGCCCCGCCCCTCTATTCTCACCTCTCTGCCTCTACCTGTGTTCTGGGGTGTGGTGGAGGGGGGCTTCCGGGGCAGGACAAGCCCAGCTAACGCACAGGCATCGGTGCCCTGGCGCATGGGCCTGACAGCCACACAATGTCTTGGGGAACAGGCTCCACCACCCTAAAACCAGCAAAGCACGCCAAATTGCATGTACCAACCTGCCCGGATGCCCGTCCCCGTCAATGTCCAGCCAGTGGGGCTGTCCCAGTGCCACTGACATCGCGGCAGCACTCTCCCTGCCCAAGCCCCCGTTTACAAGACACAGAGCCCCCCCGCGCCTGGAGGCCGGTCCCACACAGCCCCGGGGGACGCTGTCAGACCCCAGCAGCTACTGGGACACAAGCAAAGCCAACTCGCAAACCCCCACAGCCAAAGCTGCGGCAGGGCCAGGAAGGCTCGGTACGTTAGACAAAGTCCTTCTTTTAAATACACAGAAAATTCAAGTAATTTATTTAAAAACAGCTTAGTTTCATCTTGAAATATATATATATATATATTTGCTTTAGCGTGATCATATTGCAGCATGGTTCTCATGCATTTTACAGCTCTTTATTTAAAAAACACCAACTTGAGGCAGCAAAATTGTGAGGGTGCTCCTCACTGACCCGCGGTGACGCGCAGCCGCCTCCGCTCCTGACCCCGGGAGCCTGGACCGACCATCTCAGGTGACAGCGTCCGCTGCCGAGTCAGAGCCGAGTCGGAGGCTGTGGTTTGACGACAGTTCCACGCAGCGGCAGCAGAAAATGACAGTGCTTCTGTGGAGGTCTGATCTGCTCCATGTAGAGACCAGAAATATTGCGCCGGGGCCGCCAGGTGAGGGGCCACCAGGTGAGGTGTGTCCCCAAGGGGCTCACGGCGGCCCTGATCCCAGCAGTGGTGAGCGGGTGGGCAGCCGCAGACGTGGGGCGAGTCCAGAAGGGCTCCAGTGCGCCCCGACTGCCAGGGAGAGGCGCTCTGCACTCACCTGCCCCCTGGTGCCAAGCCCAAGCCCCCTGCACCCAGCCGCCGCCCCCACCCCGAGGTAGGCCTTTGTGGCGTGACGTTGGAGGGAGTGCTGTGCCAGAGCTCTGCTCTCGTCATTTCCCCTCAAACGGTGAAAGATGGATGAAAGTGCAATTAGAGTCAACACCTTCCTTCCCCAGGACAGGGCTGTCCCCACTCCCAGAAACAGGCGGGAGGCAGTACCTGGCTGGCCTCCTTGGAGAGTGTGTCATATGGAGATGACCATGGGCAGGGTAGTGGGACAGACATGCACACGATGACAGACATGCATACACTCACACATGTGCACACACACCTGCAGGCACGCAGGGGCAAAGCTGCTCGATGAAAAGGTCGCCTCCTGGCCACTGCCCTTTCCCAACACGCTGGCCGTGGGTGCTGCCTCTGCCTGCGACAGCAGCTGCCTTCCACCCACGAGATCCTCTGGGGCCCTGCCGCCCCCCAGCTTTGGTGTGTGGCCAACGCCCCTGCCTTCGCCTGGGAAAGGGCAGCCCCGCGCACGAATCGCCAGACTGTCGGAGAAAAAAAGAGATGCTGTTCTGAGAAAACTACAGCTTTGAGAAAAGCATTTTCCTAGATAATCAGAGAGAAATACTTCCTAAAAGGTGCTGCACCAACAAAACGTGGCGAGAGCTGACCGAATGTCTAAACACCTGGAGGTGTCCGGAGAGAGAAGTTTGATAGAAACCTTTTAATCACTGACCACTCGACTGTTATCGGGAATATGCAGATAAGACACAGCAAACGGGGTCAGGTTTTCTTTGTTTTCAGCTGTCATCTGAGAAATGCAAAATCTTTTTCCTACACTGTGTACTGCCTATGTTGTAAACCTGGTTCACTATTTAAAAACATGCAGAATAATAAACCTGCAGAATAAAACATAAGAACTGAAATTAAAAGGTCTTTTTCAATTTAAAAAATATTTCAAATGATTTTTTTTTTTTTTTAATTGTGGAAAAAGAAATCTTAGTGTGGGACTTTTGCCTAGCGGCTGAAACCTACAACTCCGGGCTTCCCTAGGTGTGCGAGTGCGCTCCCCGTGGGCTGTGTCCACCCTGCTCCGTCTCACCCCCTCTCGCCTGCCCACGTGGAATGTGTGTGAATGGGGTGCCGCTCAGACCACGGACTCTGTCTCCACCAGTCCCTGGGGGCCGTCTTTCCTTGAGAGCTTCAGGACCATGGGCTTCTTGGTGCCGTCGATGGCTGGCTGGGCCGACAGGCCTTTTTGCTCCTCCCTGGCCTCCTCTGACACATCGGGGTAGATCACCAGGAATGTGGCCGTCAGGAAGCCCAGGAAAGAGCCCACGGAGGCCACCATGGGGATGACGCGGACAGTGCCGACGGCGTCCACCACGCTTCCGAGCGCTGACGCTACCAGGATCTGGGAGATGTAGACCTGGCAGGAGAGGATGGCACAGTCGATGCCAAAACCTCGCCTGGAGTTCCCGGGGCTGTGGTGGACGTACTGGAAGAGAAGAGGACCAAGGCGTAAGGCGGGGAAGGGGACGCAGCTGTGCCTCGCGACCGGTTGAACATTAACGCACAAGCACAGACTGGAAGCACGGATTTTCCCACCCCCGGGCTTCCAGCAACCACTCCTGCCTGAATTCCTCCCTGCCCAGCACTGTGGGGGCAGGGGAGGTGGAAAGCCCTAGCTCCCAGGAGAGGGCAGGTGTGGGAGCAACTTCACCAACCCAGGAAGGAAACGAGCTCTGAGCCGGCCTCCAGGCCCTGGTAGGCTCCAGCTGGGGCTGGGTTTGTGGAGGGGGCTGCTGTGAGCACCACCCGTAACCACGTGTTGCAGTGACCACGTGGGACACAGTGGGCCAGACCAAGGAAGATAGCGCGTGTCTCCCTATTGTTTTTGAAAAAAGATCCAGAAGAAAACTGGTGAGCTGAACTACTGTTAAACATAGGATTTATTAGACGAGGCCTTCTTCAAACAAAGGAGACAGTATTCTAGAAACACTTTATAAAGTCAGTTCACCACAAATACAAAAAAATAAAAGGGAACAACCAGAATGGAAATATTGAGAATGTTCACACACTGAAAAACCCAACCAATATCACTGATATAAAAAATAAAACCATCCTAAATGTGTGCACACACTTAACAACAGCCTCAAAACAAATTGACGGGGTACAGGCAAACAGCTAACTAGGAGACAAAAACAGAAGCGCTAAGCACAGTATGGGGCCAGTTAACTGGGATGTCCCGTGAAACTGTCACCTAAACCATGGAGCCAAATCCCATGAGGTGTTTGGCTGTACACAAGCAGCCTGAGCAACTACTCTGTGTGTGTGTGTGCGCGTGTCGACGTAAATACCACAGAACTTTTAGCAAACGAACTCTTTACAAGTGTACAATTCACCAACACCACTTACAATAACCAGCTGCAACCCTACCCTTAATCAACGTGATTGTCCATCAGTGGAAACCAAAAGCCAGTGCTCCAGAAGCAATAACCCCCCACTTCCTACTCCCTCCTGCCCCTGGGAACCACGCAGAAGCTGTGCTCTCTCCACCCAAACCCTTTTTAAGGGCGGGAGTAGATACCTGCACACATACACAGACCCCTGGTTCCAGAGTAGAGAACTCACAGATCACTGAGAAAGACCACCCATCAGAGAAATGGGCAGCACACTGAAAACAGGTGCCCTGCAGAAGGAAACACCTGGGCACCCAGTCGCCAGATGAAAAGTCAACAGCTGCATCAGCAAGCGGGGAAAACACTCTGGAGCCACAATGAAGCACCACTTCACGTTCACCAGGCAGCTGGTGGGCGTGCAAATTAACACACCCGCTTTGGGGACCTGTGGCAGGTGCGGCAGGCGCGGCAGGCGCGGAAGCTGAGACCCGCGTACTGAGACCCGCGTTTCTCCTTTCTGGTATGCTCCCACCCCCATGCAAGGCATCTGTGCAGCAGGGGCACCCGTGAGCGCGCGAACCCCCAAACACCCACCACGGGAGCACACACGCCACCACGGGAGCACGGACAGAAGCTTGCAGACAGCGGCCTCAAGGACAAACGATGCACACATGGACGGATCGCAGACGTGACATGAAAGGAGTTAGACCCTCCAAAAGCTCAGGACCAGGCGAACCCAGTCGCTGAGATTGGCAAGGAAGACAGGACTCCTCTAGGGCTCCCACACACCTGCTCGGTGTCCTGGTACCAGCCCTGCTCCACCCCGCCCACACACCTGATTGGTCTGGTGGTACCGGCCCCGCTCCGCCCTGCCTACCTGCTTGAGCTCGTGGTACTGGCCCAGGAGGGCGTAGGGGCAGTAGGAGATGCTCATGGAGACGATGCCCATGGTGCTGATCATGATCATGGCGACGTAGACGTTGGCGAACATGGCCATTACCGCGGTGCCGACGGAGAAGCCCAGCGTCCCCAGCACATAGATCACCCTGATGCTCAGGTCGTAGCTGTCCAGGTACTTCTGTAGCAGGGCTGCAGGGCGCAGGCACAGAGAGAGCTGCTAAGGATGGTACCCACCCCCACGTGCTCCCCTGACAGTTCCCTGCCTGCCACTCCTCCAGGAGTCATACATCCAGGCTCTGTCTGGGTACAGCTGTCCCTGCACCAGGGACACTCACCTGAGCAAATAGCACCAGTAGTAGCATAGATGACCAGGCCCCAGCAGCCCATCTTCACCCCATCATTGTAGGCTTGCCAAGATGTCGAGTTCGAGGGCGCCTGTTCCATAAACAGAGTTGGGATTTCAGGAGGATGGAGACAACACGTGTACCCTCTGGGCACAAGGGTGTGTTTTTCGTTCCAGTGGGAGGTGAGCTGTTGATCTTAAAAGAGGTGATGGCAACTATGCTGATGAAGGCTGTTAGCTACCAGCCTGGGGCCGTATTCACGGTAACCCCTTTCAGAGGCCTCCACACCAACCTCCAGCCTTTTGTGGGGGGACTCAGTCCCTCCCCTGAATCTGGGCTGGCCAGGTCTTACTGTGCACGACCACCAGCATGCAGCAAAAGTGGCACCTTCTCCCGGGCTGCACCGTAAGAGAACTCACAGCTTGTGCTTTTGCCCTCTGGGAGCCCAGCGCTCTGCAGAGCAGCTCAAACAGACCCCAAGAGACGTGAGGCTGTGTGGAGGGGAGGGGCCTGAGCACGTGGGTGAGGCCAGCTCGGCCGCCTGGCTTCCAGACAAATGCCTCCCCAGTGTGAGCACTGCTGATGCCCTGCAGAGCAGAAGAACCGCCCGGCTCAGCCCAGCTGTGAGTGGAATAAGTCAGCACAGTAAGCCGCCAAGGTTAAGGGGAGTCTGGCTCCAATAACAGGTATCTGAAGCCATGTCTTACTACAGACTTCTCAAGGGCTTTGCCTCATGAAAGCTCTTGGTATTCGCAACAGCCCAGCATAGACCCAGGTCAGAGCCCCACCCAGACTGCACAGGTCCATGCAGGCAGCTGCCTCCATGCCCCCCAGGCCTGCACGGCAGTACCCTGTGCCACGTGGACCCAAGGCTTGTGGTGGCTTAGGACCAGCGTGCTGTGAAGGCAGGTGTGGAGGCGGCCCACGCTCCTCCCAGCCTCCTGTCACCCTCACAGCCCTCCTGAGAGGGCCCGGCTGGGCAGAAAGCGCCCCTCCCCACTCACAGTGGTGACGGCGAGGCCCGGCAGGTGCGCTCACCTTGGGGTCGCCCTCGAAGATGACCTGGCCCATGAAGTCGGTGTAGAAGACTGCCTCGGCGATGACAGAGAACCAGGTGAGCAGGTGGCAGAGGCAGAGGCGCATCAGCTCCGGCGGCATCTTCAGCATGGACAGCCAGAGCAGGCGCACCGTTGTCTCGCCCTCACCCTCCTCGCTCTCCGTGTCCCCACTGGATGTGGTGGCACCGCTCTGATTGCGGTGCCGGCTCCGCTGCCGCTGCCGCTTCTGCAGATCGTACAGGTCGTTCATGCTGCGGGAGGGCTTGATGAGCACCACCGCGTTGGCGCGCCGGAAGCGGTAGCGGTGGGAGCCGACCTTGCCGTAGTAGGAGAAAGTGCTGGAGACTTGCCGGCGGAACATGTGTCGCCGCCGCCGCATGGCGCCCAACGCGGCCGAAGGCTTAAGGTCAACATGGGTGTAGCCACCGAGGCCATCCCTCGGCGGGGAGCCACTGCCGTTGGGGACCTTGGTCTCGTCCACCTGCTGGTTGAGCAGCGTGGCGTCCTCCTGGGCGCTGTCCCTGAGGAAGCTGGGCAGGCGGGGCAGCCGGGTCTTGACGAGCTCCTGGCTGGTGTGGGGCGTGTTGGGGTAGGAGGTGTCATGGAAGATGGAGGGCTCGATATCGTGCAGGAAGAGCTCGGATTCCACGTCCAGCGCCGCGTCCGGCACGTGCAGCACCGAGTCGCTCTTGCTCCGCACAATGTCCACGTCCAGGTAGTCCAGGGGCAGCTCGTGCTCCGACTGCACCTCATCCGGGAACAGCGCCGTGCTGTACTGCCCACCACCATCCAAGGTGCTGACGCGGGGTGGCAGGGCCTCCATCTCATCGGTGCCGCGCTCCTGCTGAGGGCTGTACTGCTCCTCTTCGATGCTGAAGAGGTGGAGAGCCACCGACACCGTGAACACGACGGCCGCAAAGAAGAATAGCACCTGGTTCTGTGTGCGGAACCAGGTGCCCAGGAAGGTCTGCGTCCAGTCTAGGCCGCCCAGCACATAGCCGACGGCACCTCCAAGACCTGTGGTGACAGAAGAGCAGGGGGTGAGAGGGAAGGATGTGGCACAGACATCCTGTAGGGGGCAGGCTCTGGCCTGGGGTGGGGAGCACACTGGGAAGACCCGGAGGCCACCGGCAGTGGGGTAGTGTCCACTCTCGTCATAGCTACGTGATCAACCAGGACACACGCGTTAGGGCACAAGATACAGAAACCGTGAGGAAATGAACGAGAAGCCGGCTGAGCCTGGGCGTGGGAAGGCTGCTGTGCCAGGATTTCTGCTTGGTGAACCAACGAGGCTCAACATCAGGACTGGAAGGATCAGCACTGGATGCCCAAGGCTGCCTGCCTCCTATCTGCCCTCAGTGACGTCCCTATGCTCACCAGGCGCCATCTTCCTGGTAGACGTGGGAGACTGCCCCCAGGTGAGGTGCAGAGGTGACCACGTCCCCCACCCCCAGTGGGCCTGCCCTCTCCCGTCCCAGGTCCCACAGATACTCGGTCCTGCTGGGCCCAGCGGTGGAAAGGGACACCCAGGGTCACCTCCTAATCCTGAGATGTTACAGCTCTGATGTCCTTCCTCATGGCCTCGGTCAGCCACCAACTGAGGTGACCCCACGAGGCTAGAAGCAAGACACCTACCCCAACAAGGACCCTGAGGGTCAGGCTGTGCTCACATCCCCTAACTCGTGCAGAAGACCAAGCATGGCCAGGTGGACTCAGCAAGGTCGGGGGGCTGGCCCTGGTGTGTGCCGGGTGGAAGATGTGTCTTACCAGCAGAGAAGGCGTGGATGTTGAGGGCCATATCCTGCTCCTCGCTGTCCACCACGTCCAGCAGGTAGGCGCGGATGGGCCCTTCTGTGGCATCAGCGCTGAAATCCAGGACCACCACCCCCAGCACTGTGAGGACGATGCCAATGGGCTGCCGGTTGGGGACATCGCCAAGGGACAGACCTGGTGGGTTACAGGACGGGCGGGGCTCAGCACCTGGTCAACCTGGGCTCCCAAGAGCAAATGGTGACCGGGGAGGGGGACACGCAGAGGCTCCCTTCGCAGCCAAAGCTACCCGCTGCTCTGTGACCCAGATGCATAGGGAGAAGCTATGTCTGGGCTTGTTCTGTTTTGCTGTCTGCAGGGCTATGGACCTCCCTCCACACACACACTCATGGGATGTTCATGGACCCTCACAGAGCTGGCCCTTTCCATCCTGTGACTGAAAAGTGGACAGTGGCCCTTCCTGTCCCAGCTGCCACACAGCAGACCACAGTGGGAACTTGGCGTCAGTTAGAAGAGAAGATGCACCAAGTCTGTGTATCTGTGTGGGGGCAGCTGCGTGTGTGCCCCCGGGGTCTGCTCAGGGGTGGCTGCGTGTGTGCCCCCGGGGTCTGCTCGGGGGTGGCTGCGTGTGTGCCCCCGGGATCTGCTTGGGGGCGGCTGCGTGTGTGCCCCCTGGGTCTGCTCGGGGGCAGCTGTGTGTCCACCCTCAGGATCTGCACATCCGGGTGCTGCCCCCAGGATCTGCTCGGGGGCGGCTGCGTGTGTGCCCCCGGGGTCTGCTCGGGGGCGGCTGCGTGTGTGCCCCCAGGTCTGCTCGGGGGCGGCTGCATGTCCACCCTCAAGATCTGCACATCCGGGTGTTGCCCCCAGGGTCTGCTCGGGGGCGGCTGCCTGTCTGCTCCACGCCGGCAGGAGTCTCCAGAGACCCCAGCCCTGTTCGGCGACCATCACAGTGAGCTCTGGGGTCCTGAGTGGACCCTGAGGTTCCTACACTTGAGCCTGTCTCAGGATGCTCTCAGTCAGCACGCACCTGCTCTTCCCTCAACCAGAAGCCATCTCAAAGGCCAAGACCTGATGGCGTGTGAGCCAGACAACACCTAGGTGCCCAACTAAGACCCAGGGCTGACTGTGGCGCAGGAGGGGCCCCGGCTCTGAAACGCAGTAATGCTGAAGGCACCCACCGCATCCCTCTGAGCGGTGCTTACAGAACTCCCTGGGCTCCGGAGGGCTGCAGCTCTGGGAGGTACAACAGGTCTGAGTGACAAAAGCAGTGACACCTGTGTATAGGCCACGCCTCACCTGCCTGGATGAGCCCGCCCACACCAAGATCAGGTCACTGCCCAGTGGATAGTGCTGCCCAGTGCCTCAGTTTGCCACACGGCGACTAGGTGCACCCACGGGCAGAGCATTGAGCCCAGGCCTGCCCCGAAGCCCCCGGCTGGCCTTTGGTCAGAGCAGAGAGCCCTCCTGCGTGAGGCCAGGAGCAGGGGTCCGCCTGGGTGCTTCCCTGCTGCCCTCTTGGCTGGTGCCACACCGGAGTCAGGAAAAGAGGCTGATTGGACAGGACCACCCCCAGGACACAGCCTTGACAAGGCACGTCGACTTCTCTGAACCTCGGTGAAAACGGGCAATGAAGGCTACTCGTGGGGTGAAGCGGCTGTGAGGGTCAGCAGCACCGTGCCCAACAGGTGCTCACAAGGGAAGCTGGCTATCATTGGCTGTCTGCATTGGGGGACGGCCCACCTGGAGAGGCCACCCTGCAGACAGGGGATAGCACCGGGAGGGGGCACCCTGGAGGGAGGCAGCGCCCAAGAGGGAGGAGGGCGTAAGCACAAAAGATGCGTGCACTGGTGCCAGAGCTGCCTCGGCCGGACCCCGCGTCCAGGGCAGAGCCCCGCCTCCGGGGCCTCCGAGGCTCTGAGCTCAGCTCCTGCTCCACCCAGAGGCTTTCTGGGGCTTCTGCTCCTGAACACCTGCACCCGGGGGCTGCGGGCCACGTTTCGGCACACAGGCCAAGCTCCTGTCTTAACAAGCTGCTGCCAGAAAACAAGGCTTTCTTTTCGGCAGCTCTGATGGGTGCCCCCAAGGCAAAAGTGATCTTCCCACGTGTAGTTGCTTTAGTTAAAAACAACAACAGGGAAGGCAAGACAAAACAGAACACAACACCCGTGAGTGAGCCAAGGATCAGAGGGCTCTGGACGTTTTCAATAACACCGTGCCTGAGAAAAGAGGAAGAAAGCACAGATAACTTCTGGAAGATGGCTGGAAACAGGACGTGGTGTCAGATAGACATTACACAGCTGAACACAACAGGAAACTCTTCCCTGTGAACAGGTTCCCTCGGCTTTCCCACGTGGGGCTGGCTCGGTGCTGCCAACTGGAGCCGTGCTCCGCGGGGCAGACGACACGGGTCCTTTCTGAGGGGGGGCTGGGTGGCCGGCAGTTCCCACCGGCCAGTCTGGGTCACATGGCGGTGTGCTCGTCCCACTGAGTGACAGGTTGGCCCCAGGCCAGGCCTTGCCAAATTGCAGCAGACGCACGACGTGGAGACACTCACCTATGGCCGAGCCGTTGAGGAAAAGCGCGACACCAAAGAGGACGCCGATGCAGAGGGCCAGGATGAAAGGCCGCCGGCGGCCCCAGCTCAGGGTGCAGCGGTCGCTGGCGGAGCCGATGAGGGGTGTAAAGATGAGGCCGAGGATGGGGCTCAGGAACCAGGTGAGGCTGTAGTACTGCTCCGGAAGGCCTGGGCGGACACACACAGACACACACAGTTATACACACACACACACACACCTGTTACACACACATGCAGATACACACCCATGCACACAGACACACACAGACACAAGTCGTCTGTTACACACAGACACACAGAGACAGGCCAATTACATGGACACACACAGATATACAGACATCAATTACACATACCTGTTACACAAACATGTAAATACACGGCCATGCACACAGACACAAACACAAGTCTGTTACACACGCAGACATGGAGACAGGCCAGTTACAAAGACACAGATACACACACACACACACACCAGTTACACACAGACAACTGTTACACAGACATATAAATACACACCCATGCATACACAAAGACACACACAAACACAAGTCTGTTACACACACAGACATGGAGACAGGTCAGTTACACACACACAGATATACAAACACACACACCAGTTATACACCAACACACACAAAAGTCTCTTACACATGCAGACACGGAGACAGGCCACTTACACACAGACACACACAGATATACAAACACAGACCAGTTACACACAGACACACACACAAGTCTGTTACACACGCAGACACGGAGACAAGGCCAGTTACACACACAGATACACACACACCAGTTATACACACAGACATGCAAATACATGCCCGTGCACACGGACATACACAAGTCGTCTGTTACGCAGAGGCCAGTTACAGACACACACAGATATACATACCAGTTACACACATACACACCTGTTACAGAGAGACATGTAAATATACACCCATGCACATACTCAGACACACACAAACACAAGTCTGTTACACAGAGACAGGCCAGTTACACACACACACACACACACACACAGTTATACACACACACACCAGTTACACACACAGATACAGGCCAATTACACACACAGATATACACACACCAATTACATGCATACACATCTGTTAAACATACATGCAAATACAGACACACAGAAACACAAAGTTTATTACACAGACATGCAGACACAGGCCAATTACACACACACATACACACACCAGTTACACACATACACACCTCTTACACAGACATGCAAATACATGCACATGCATACACAGAGACATGCACAAATACAAGTCTTACACACGCAGACATGTACAGACACAGGCCAGTTACGCGCTACACACAGATACACACACACACACACACCAGTTCCACATATACACACCTGTTACACACACAGACGTGCAAATACGCACACGGACACAAACCAGTCGCCTGTTACACATGCAGATACGCAGACAGGCCAGTTACATACACGCACACACACACCAGTTACAAGCAGACATACCCATTACACAGATACACAGACCCACACAAACACAAGTCTGTTACATATGCAGACATGTGCAGACATAGGCCAATTACATACACAGACACATACAGATACACAGACCAGTTATACACACACAGATATACAGACACACACCAGTTACCCACAGATATACAAACACACACACTAGTTACCCACACAGACGTACCCACACACCCCTCCCTGTCAGAGAATCTGGTCAGGCAGGCTTTCTTTCACCTGTGAGGCCCGACAATTTTAGGTCCACCAGACCGTAAGCATGAGCCCCAGCTTCGGCCCACCACCATGGCCAGGTATAGAGTATACAAGTGGCTCGCACTGGACCCTGGGTGAATCATGACCAGAACATCCACAAACTGGAGCAGGCCTCACCCAGAGCCGGCACACGCAGGTGACAGCAGGTACCAGGACACACAGGCAGGTTGGGCTTGAGCCGAGATGTGTGTCACACATTCACCCTCACCTGGACCTTGCTGATACCCAGGCAAAGGAGCCATCGTTCACACCTCAGACACGGCCTCTCAGGCTCAGAGACGTTAGGCACCTGCCCAGGTCACACCGCAGGATGTGGTCCCCCGGATTTACAGGGGGCCTGTATGACCCAAAGGCTGCACCCCCACCATACTGGCTGCCCCTATGATCAAACCCGAATCCTGGCACCCCCCCGCCACAGTGGGACAGAGATGTAACAAAGACACTGCCACACGAAGGAGCAGAACTGAGCACAACGTGGACACAACACACACAGATGAGGGCGTGCTGGGTGGTCCCACTCACATGGTGTTCAGGCCAGGGCAGGCACTCTTAGGTGCAGGAAGCCAGGTGGCATTGCCCAGGGGCAGCTACCGTGGGCTCACTCAGGGACTAGTCAGCGAGCCATGTACTTCAACAAAAAGCTCACTTCAGGAACACAGGGCTCAGGCATGCAGGGTTCACCCGGCTGACACCCTACACCAGCGCCCAGGATGGCGAGATGTGCATGGGTGTTAAACGTGTAAGGAAAGGACCTTGTACAGGAAGAATCTGTCTTCAAAGGGAGGAGCACCTTGTAAACTGCCTGCTGGCTGCCCATTCAAGGGCTTGTGCTTCAAGCTAGAGTTTAAGGTGCCCGCTTTGACCACTGCACCCCATGCAACGTCAGCGAGGTGGCCTGGAGTCCTGTTTGAGAGGGGCTGAGGGGACGGGTGCTTCAGGAAGGAGTCTGCTCCGGGGCGAGCTGTACATGCAGGCCCATCCCAAGTCACGCGGCGGGGTGGCGGCACTGGGCCGGCTGTGCTGCCGCTGCCAACTTCGTGACCCACACGTCACATGCCCACTTCTCAGAGATGACCCTAACAAAGCTGCTCAAAGCACACACATGGTCACAACTTCAGACAGTGGACAGCACTCCCCCAAAACATTTTTGTTTTTAAACATCCCTCAACTTTACCAAAAATGCTGACCAGCCTGTGACTGGTGGCTCCTTGCAGTTTCAACACATGCCTGCACACCTACACGCCACATGCGCGCGCGCGCACACACACCTGCACATATGACAACGACCCGCCCGCTCTCCCTGGTCCTGGCCCCTCCTGCTCATGCACAGCTCGGATACATGGAAGCTTCTTCCTCATTCTCACGTCCCAGCTTTGGCTCGAGCAGCCCCTGCCTGGTACCTCCACGAGCCCTGCACAGCCCCATGGCTGCATTTTCTGCGTTGTGCTGACACCCCCTGCATGAGTTCCCAAGGTACCCTGAATTCTTGAGGGCAGCGATCGGGTTCTTCTCTCCCCCATGCCCACTCCTAGGCTGGAGCAACAGGGGATGTGGGAGGCAACCGGCTGTTTGTTGAACTGAACCAAACTCACAGTCTCAGGTCAGGAAGAAGCCACCCGGCCCAGGGAGTCCTCCCCTCAAAGCTCCACCGGTCCCTTGGCCAACCTCCCACCATGCCCTTTCCATGGCCCTGACCCAGCACCTGCCACTGGCTGGGGATCCCGACCCTGGACCTCTGACATGCACTGCCAGGCCAGCCTCTGCTAACAACCTGTAGCCAGTCCTCCACTGTGGCCATCTGCTCGAACCTCCTCTGGATCCTGCATCCCCAGAGTGCCCTCACGGGCCCCAGGGCACCATGTCCTGGACAGATAACACCCCTTGAAGCTGGATAAAACGTGCCCATTTCACTGACCACGTGTGACCTCCCACCCTGTTGTGCCTGCTGGCCGGCACACACAGACCCTAGGCAGCACGCTATCTCAGCACTCAGCCAGAGCACGCGAGCTCAGGGGGCAGCCCAGGTGCCTGCAGCCGAAACACACAGCTGAGAGCACACTGCTGGGCTCACTCGGAGAAGGACGCTGAGTTCTAGACCCAGCATCCTGGTCCCCGGCCCGTGCAGTCTCCAGTCTCGGGGACAGACATCAGCAAAGCCACCACAAAAGGAAGCTGAGCCGGCATGCAACGGGTGTCACGGGGATGAAGGCGGTGTGAGGGGCTGGCTGGGCCAGAGGCCCCACCAGACTGGGTCTGAGGGCTAGCAACAGGGCAGGTGAGCAGAGGTGGCTCCAGGCTGTAGGAAAAGCAAGGTATGGGTTCCTCTGTTGGGGTGGCTTCACATCTTCAGGAAGCAGTGGAGGGCAGCGTGGTGGGGGGGGGAGGGCGGGGGAGCCTGGCAGATGCTCTTCCTGGTCCCAGCGGAGGGTGGCCCTAGGGGGGTCTGGCAGACGCTCCTCCTGGTCCCAGCGGAGGGCAGCGCCTGGGGGTGCCCGCAAACGCTCCTCCTGGTCTCAGCTGAGGGCAGCACCTGGGGGTGCCCACAAACGCTCCTCCTGGTCTCAGCAGAGGGCAGCCCTAGGGGGGCCTGGCAGCTGCTCCTGGTCCCAGCTGAGGAGCAGAGCAGGTTCTGGCTCAGCAGGCCCTGCCGACACTGGGCACCCAACACGCTCGCCCAGGGCTGCAGTAAGGCGGTCGGCAGTCAGAGCCTGGTCCAAGCCTGAGGAACACGTCGTCCCTGGCACCATCAACAGGCACAGCTCGCCAGGCAGCTGCAGGGCACGGGCACTGGCTGGGAGGCCAGCGAGCTCACCTGTCGTCACCTCTGCTACTTGGAGAAATGCAGCTCTACGCTGGAGTCTTAGCTCGTTCTCAAGCCTGTGGCTCTAGGACAGAGGATGGCAAAGTAGACAGCCTGCCGCCAGTCTTGTGCAGCCTGCGGCTTAAGGATGGCTTTTACATTTTTAAATGACTGAAAGAAACAGTAATGAGAATACCTCATGACGTGTGAGAACCTTCATGAAGTCCAGACTTATGTCCATACATACAATTTTATTGGAATCCAGTGTGGTCATATTCTTTACGTAACATCTGTGGCTGCTGTCAGGCTACAAGAGTAGCTACAACGAGACAGCATGGCCCACAAAGGAGGAAATACTTACTCTTGGGCCCTTTACAGAAAGAGCTTGCCGACTCCTGCCCTAGAATGCTGCTTTCTTTGTGTATGGTGTTTCCCTTCTTTGTCTCTTCCGCTTTTTTGTTTAGTTGTTTTATCATTGCTGAAAGAAAGCTGAAATTTTCAACTAGGCTGCAGACTTGTATATTTCAACTTGTAATCCTGTCCACTTTTGCTTCATGTGTTTTAAAGCTCTGTTTATGACCGTTACGCTGCACTCTGGTGATCCTCTGTCTTCAAGTTCACTTTAAGTGGCATCGATTGACCCACTGCCCTGAGCAGACTGGCCGCCCCGTTGTCCAGTTTCAGTCTTAGGGTCCCGTTTTGAAAGTGTGGTCACGTCTCTCTCATTTTGTCTTCCCAGGAGCCAGCAAGGTGGGTGCTGCTGTCCTCGTTTCACTGACAAGGACACAAAGGCGCAGGCACTGGGTGGGCCCGACAACTCGCACCCAGGTCTTCCACTGCCAGCTCCCGCCCTCTCCTGCCGCGCAACCCCGACAACTTTGGCTGTCTCGTTCCCGCTGCCGGCTCCATGCCCAACCAGAAGGCGAGCAGCATTCCAACCTGGGGTCTGCAGCCTGGGGCCATCACCTCTCCAACGCTGGGGGTGGACGTGGCTCTGGGCACCTGGCATTGGCTGAGCCTCTGAGCCTGAAGCCCAGGTTTGGGGTATGGCAAATGAAGAAGGCAGGAGGGGGGTAGACAGGGACGAGGTAGAGTCAGAAGGACTGGCACAGAGTCTCTGCACCAGTGTGACGGCGGGTCCCACCCTCCATCCTGAGCAGCCACCTAAGGACCTAGAGTGGGTGAACAAAAACCAAGAAATCCTTACAAGAACAGGCAGGGGCAATGCTGTCAGACCCAGCTTTTGGCAATGGATTATCTGATATTACAACAAAAGTACAAACAGCAAAAGACAAAATAAGTAAATGGGACCTCATAAAAGGTTAACTTTTATTCATCAAAAGATTTTACCAAAAAAGTGAACAGACAAGCTACCAACTGGGAGAAAATCTTCAGAAACCATATATCCAACAAGAATCCAATAACCTATGTGTGTGTGTGTGTGTGTGTGTATACCTGCCAAAACCATATATATATATACCTTTTTATATACATAAATAAAACTTCAACAACTTAACGACAAAAAGACAATCCCACCATAAAATGGGCAAAGAACTTGAATAGACATTTCACCAAAGAGGACATTCAAATGGCCACCAACACATGAAAAGAACCTCAGCGTCATTAGCCATCGGATGAATGAAAATCAAAACCACAATGAGATACCATTTCACCCCCACTAGGATGTCTAAAAAAAAAAAAAAACAACAGGAAATAAATGTTGGTGAGGATATGGGGGAAACTGGAACCCTTACCCATTGCTCAGAACCCTGGTGGCACAGTGGTTAAAGAGTTTGGCTGCTAACCAAAAGGTCGGCTGTTCAAGTCCACCAACCACTCCCTGGAAGCCCTATGGGGCAGTTCTACTCTGTCCTATAGGGTCACTGGAAGTTGGAATCGACTCAACGGCAATGGTTTGGTTTCTTTTTGGTTCACCCATTGCAGGTGGGAATGGAAAATGGTATAGCTGCCTGTGGTAAACAGTGTGGCACGTCCTCAAAAAAACTAAAAAATCAAACCCATGCCATCGAGTCTATTCTGACTCATAGCGACCCTAAAGGACACAGAAGAACTGCCTCATAGGGATTCCAGGCTGTAAATCTTTACGGAAGCAGACTGCCACATCTTTCTCCTCTCCTGTGGAGCGGCTGGTGGGTTCGAACTACTATATGACCCAGCAATTCCACTCCTAGGCACATACGCAAAAGACCTGAAAATAGAGACTCAAACAGAGACTTGTACCCCAGTGTTCAATGCAGCACTATTCACAACAGCCAAAAGGTGCAAACAACCTAAACGCCCATCAACAGATGAACAGATAAACAAAATGTGGTACATACATACCATGGAATACTACGCAGGCAGTAGGAGAAATGAAGTCTTGATACATGCTACAGCGTGGTTGGAGCTGAGTGAAATATGCCAACTATACAAGGACAAATATCGTATGACCTCGCTTATATAGAAAGACAAGAAAAGGCGAACAGATAGAGACCAAAGTATATTAGTAGTTACCAGGGGCAGGAGGGAAGGGGAGAAGGGGGGTTAATGGTGATGGAAAAATTGCACTCATTAAAGGTAGGGTTGCACAGCTGATTATTGTAATTTTTGTCAATTATGTGCACCTGTAAAAAGTTGACTTGGCAAAAGTTGTGTGATAGATACAACAATGACAAAAAATAAAGAAGCGCTGCTGAGGCTGCTTACGTACAACCAAACCCGGCACGGGATTCGATTCCTTGGTTTGGAGGTTTAGGGTCATGGTTTCACGGACACCCCAGTTAACCGGCCTAATAATACTTAGTGCCGCGTTGCGCGTGGGGTCTTAAAAGCCTGCAGGTGGCCACCCAAGACACAACAAGTGGTCTCTAGTCACCCGGAACAAGAGAGGAAGAAGGGGAGTGAGGGACAGGAGGGGGATACAGAACCTGTGACTAACCGCCTCCGTGAACAACTGCCTCCTTCGCCCTGAGACCAGAAGAGCTGGGTGATACCTGGCTACCATTGCTGAACATTTTGATCAAAGATTTCATAGAAGAATCCTGCTCAAAGGGGGAAAATGCAGAACAGAATTTCAAATTCTCACGGACTGCAGACTTTCTGAGGCCATAGAGAATGGATAAACCCCTGGAAGTGCTGCCCTGAGATAATCTTTAAACCTTAAACCCAAAATATCTCCTGAAGTCTTTTTAAAAAACCAAACAATAGTTTAGCTTAACTAGTAAAAAAGGTCTGCCTTGAGTATTATGCTCTTTTAGGAACAATCTATATGGAATCAAATTAACAATGGCAACTCCAAAGATGAGACAGGAAATTTAGGGAGCAGTGAGTTTATGTTAGGGACGCCCTGGTGGCACGGTGGTTAAGCGTTCGGCTGCTAACTATAAGGTTGGCAGTTCGAATCCACCAGCCGCTCCTTAGAAACCCTATTGGGCAGTTCTGCTCTGTCCTATAGGATGCTATGAGTCGGAATCGACTCTGTGGCAACCAGTTTGGGTTTGAATTTATGTTAATGAGGGAGGAACAACTCAGAAAAGGAGGGTGAGAACGGTTGCACAACTCGGGGGATGTGATCACTGTCACTGAATCGTACATGCAGAAACCTGAATTGGTGTATGTTTTGCTGTGTCTATTATCAACAACGAAACAAATAAAACTTATAGGAAAAAAACCCAAAACTCCAGAAGTGGGGATGGGCGGTGTATGCCGGACACTGGTGCAGTGAGAACACAGCCTCCCCTGTGGCTGGCGTAGCTGCACTGGGACTCCTCGGACGTGGCATTTCCCAGCAGAGCTATAAACAAATACAGCCCCACTCGTAGTAAATAATTTTTGTTTTTTCCAGGCACATGCTGAACAACAATGGTGGGACCAGGAAGGCTCCCGGTTCACAGGAAACCCTGGCTGTGTCACTGAGAGCCCGGGGGCTGTGAGGTCGCAGCCACGACAAGGGGCACAGGCCACGTGGGCCGACCCTATTCACAGTGCTGTCCCGATACAGTGGCACTGGGGGTGGGGGGGGGGTGCTGCCTATAAACGTTTAACAAAAGATCTGGAAGGGAATAGGAACTCACATTCTTTCTCTCAATAGACAAAGCCTCCCACGCTGAGATATGTTTGTGTTCGCAGACAAAAATTTCATGATAACGTTGAACTCATGAGAACCGGGTCTTCGTGGGAAAAGCTCAGCATCCCCGACTAACCTCTGACGAATTAAGGTGGCAAGGCTGGAGGCACCAACCCTGAACTGGCCACTTTCAGGGTTAGGATGCAGAGGAGACGTGGTCCCTGCCTTCAGATGGCAAGGCTGGGCAGGAAGGTCAGGGACCCACACCGGCCTCTGCAGCAAGGGACCTTATCCTGGGTCCCCAGGAGAAGGCTGGCCGGGCTCTGAGAGGGTCTGTGCGAACCTGTGGGGTGGGCCCCAAACACCTCCAGCTGAAGGGCAACCAGTGAACTGCAAGGAACATTCCAGAACCACTGGGAAAGGAGGGAGGAGGGGTCAAAAAGGGAAGGTGCTCCGATGATCTCCTGGGGCTACTTCCAACGGCACATTTTATGGTGAGCAGGGTGTGACTGGGAGTGTGTGTGCACGTGTGTTTCTGTGTGCATGTACACCACCACAAACGTGTGCATGCGTGTTTCTGCGTGGATGTATGCCACCGCTCAGCTGTCACATGTCACCACTGTACCCACTGACGCCTGGGGCACGTGGGTGAGGCCCAGCCAGCTCCCTCACAGATGAGAGGTCCACACCTTGAGCCTTGGTGGCTCACACCCGCTGCAGATCTCACGGAAGGTACCTGAGTTTAACGCTGGTGGGCTCTCTTGGTAAAATAAATATCCTGGGCTTGGTTTCCAGGGGACAAATGGATGGACCAGGGGGTTTACAATTCTGCATGTGGCACCATTTCCATCTTTAATGAGGCGGTACCTCCACAGCCCGCTGGGTTCCCCGAGCCAGGACGGGCCCCCACTTCTCTGCCATTCTGGAACAGGACCTGGTGCCTGCTGCCCGCCCACAGGAATCCACCCCCCCGCCACGAACCCGATGATTAAGGCAGCCATCCTTCCATCCACACTGCTCTTTAAAATTAGTGTTGCAATAAGCAAACATCCCAATGCTGACATAAGCGATGTTACCTGAGTTGTAGCCTATATGGCTCTCGGGTTGGGATTCCAAAAGCTTCCTCAACCACACAAGAGCATGCGTGTCGGGGGCCCTGCCCAAACCGGGTCGGAGCCTGCCAGACCCTGCCCTCGGCTGCATGGCTCACTCGTCCCAAAGCCAACAGCCCCCACGGTGGAGAGTCTCCTTGGAGCCGGGCCTGGATGGGTGGAGATAAAGGGCGCTCAAGTTCAACATGTCCAAAGCCAGCCTCTTCATCTGCCCACTTCTCCAAAATCCCCATCTCAGTGAGAGACACCACCGTTCACCTCATCATCCTAGCCAGAGGCCCAGGCATCACCAACAAGCCCCCCAGCACCAGAGCGGTGGGCTTCCCCGTGTACACGTGCCCCCAGCTCCCTCCCTGCCCAGTACGCCTCTCCTACTGTCTGGCGCTTGTCTCCTTGTCTCGGTGCCTTCCTCCTGCCAAAGGCCCTTTGCACAACCCATCCCCCACTGAAAGCCCTCCTCCCCTCTTTACCTGACGTCCCATGGCTCCTCCGTGCCCCTCCCAGAGCTGTATCTCTGAGTATAGGTACACACGTGCGAAGCTGTCAACAGTCTTTCTGTGCGACCATCCATAACCACACACACCGGCAGTCTCTCCCATGGCTTCCCACGCACGCCTGAGGCCCTGTCCCCTCCTGACATGCCAGTTCCTGGCCTCCAGCCTCCCTCCCACTTTCAGTTGGCACGTGCATCTCGGGACCCTGGCCACAGCTGCCCCTCTGTGTGGAAGCCCTCTTGTCACTTTGATACCACGTCACAGCACCTGCTGTGGTCTCCAGGGCACCAGTCCCACCCCGGCTGACCTCCGTCAACTTGTCTGCTCTTCCACTGTCTGAGCCAGAGTCTCCCAGCTGCTGGGCCTCATCTGCTGTGGGTTCTGCCCAGGATGGGGCATGGCACAGAGATGGTTCTCAGCAACACCAGCGGCAGTGAAGAGAGCCCGACTGATGCAGCTCCGCTGGACTGCACCCCCCATGGGGGCAGAGGCCATGTCATTGCGAGCATGGCCGGCTCCCAGCAGGTGACGGGCGGGGGCTCTGACGGCTTGTCTGCCGGGCGGTGGCGAGGTTGGGGTCAGGCTTGGATGAGCCAGAACTCACAGCCACTCCTCATGGCAGCAGAGGGGCTGTGCATGTCTCCGGCAGCGGCCTGGCTCTGCGCCCCTGTTCGTGTCCAGTTGGCCGCATCCTGAGAGAGAGCTGGCCCTGACATCCTGTGACCTTGTACGAAGTGGAGGCATTAACACAGGTGGGCTGCCCAAAAATTCAAAAAGAACACGCACAGACATGCAGGGACACACCAGATACGCGCTTCCCTCCCCGTGGGGCTGAGGACGAGGGGGTACGGCAACTTAGGCGGGCAGAGAGCTCAAAATGTTAGCGGACAACCCAATGGCTCGTCACATGATCACAAGGAAGCTCTGGCTTCTGTATGCCCTCTCCCCACCAACAGAGACACGTAAGAGCGTGGATGATGTTACGCTCCACAAACCAGCCTGGTCACATCAGCCAGCCCTGTAAAGTAAATCTCCCAATATTAACAAAACAGTCCTTGACTTCAACACCGTCAACTCAGAGAAGATCCGTTATGGCACCGGTACTGCCGGGAATTTTCTGTGATGTTAAGGTTACTCTGAATGGTGGATACCAACCACCGCCAACCACCACAGGTCCCTGCACACACCCAGCCTTCCTTCAGAACCATCAGGACAAGCGGGGGGCGGAGGCGGACGAGGGCAGCATGCAAGGCTCCTCCGCTGCCAGGGCTGACCCTGGAGGTCATCATATCCACAGAGCCCAAGCATCCCCGGGGACCCACAAGACACAAGTGTGAGACAAGGGGGGCCCCTGAATCCACCAGCTGCAGTCACTGGGTGCCATTCTAAAACCCAAGTGGGCCTGGCTCCTGGACAAGGTGAGGCGGAGCCACCATGGTAAGGGGCCCGTGTGCAGGGACGCGGAGGGAGGACTTCTCACTGAAGCTGCCGCCGCAGCTTGTCAATAACGACCTTGAGCATTAAAAGATCACACCAACTGAATCGCCCTTCACGGTGCCTCCGCTCAGCTTGCAGCAGGCTCTCGGGGTGTCTGCTTCGCTTTGCTTCCGTGTTCACAGGCGCAGGCCTGTGGAGCCTGACCTCAGAATCCACACCAGCACTCACGAGCTCCTAGGCATCTGTGTCCTCCTCTGTAAACCAACACCGTCTACAGACCATTACGAGAGTTAAGCCGCACAGGACAAGCAGGCGGTCATGGTGCCATCAGTGTCGCTGACCTGCAAGACTGAGGACCGGCCATCCCCAGCTCCTGGATCCTCCCCATAGCCCCTCAGAAGCCTCAGCTGGACCCAGCCCTGGGGAAGGCAGCCTGGTCTACCCACTGCTCTTAGGGAAATATGACTGCAGAGCAACCACTTCACACTGTGGTCAGGAAATGCGCTACCAGCCAGCTCCATCCTGGCCTGCACCCAACACAGGTAGACAGCTTGTCTCTAGAATGGTCTGCTCCACACATCGTGACTCATGCCCTCGTCACACCGACACAGCCGTGATGGCAGCCTGGGACGGCCTCCCTGCCTTCAGCCCATCCTCCACGCGTCCTCGGGGCTTTTCCTGAGAACCCGGTTGCAGCAAGCTTTTGCTGAGTAGCCTCAGAGGGTTCTCCTGCTGACACCGTGGACCTGAACTCCTAGGCTCAGCCCACAGAGCCCCTCACACGCTGACCTCGTCCAGCTCCTGCCCAGCACTGACCCTACCCCCCAGCATATCCCATAGGCCTTCAGGACCCTGGGCTTCTGCATCCCTGAACTCCCTCAGCCTGGACTGCTTGGCCTCCTTGGTGGCCGCCACTGTCTCGTGATCTCTGCCATTTCAGTGAGTGCCCTCCCCTCCAATCCACCCTCATCGCTGGCGTCCCAGGCCTGGTATCCAGCAGGTTCTCGAATGTGTTCTGGAAAATAGACTCTTGACTCCCGTGTTTATCACGTTCTGTCACCTCCCAGGGAAGGTGAACCGCGTCAGCCTGGAGGCAGAGTGACCTCTCTGTTGGTGACACGCAGAGGGCCAGCTAGGCTTGTCCAAGATTGTCAAATACGAAGCACCTTGAACCACACTGGCCCTGCTGAACACTGATCGACGTGACACAATAGCAACACAAATCACCTCTGCCCAGGTGCCTCCCCCTCCACTTGGATGACACTGCTAAACCGCATATGACACACCCATTTATACACCATGACAGTCGTGCTGCAGCTGTGTCTACGTGCGCCCAGGCCCAGAGGGCCAGCCCGTCTGCACGGGGGGCGCGTGGCGGTGGTGTGTGGGGGCCGGGCGGCAGTGACTTTGCTGCACTGCCATCATCCAGCAAGAACAAAAGTACAGAAGGTGGGGGCCTGCCCTGTCGCAGAGACTGGAAGGCCGGCTGGTGAGACAGCCGGTGCTGGGGGCCAGCAGCCTCGGGCTGCAGCGGAAGGGCACACCACTGGGCCCGGCACTCCTGGACGACAGAGAGCAACCCCACCTGCAGGAACCGAGGCTGGGAAGAAGAAATGACCGTCAACTCACAGCAGCAACGCCCACTGCTCATCTTTTATAGTGACAGTGACGATGTAAGCACGTGCCTAATGAGAACTTGGGGTAAAGAAAAAGTCCGATCGCGATTTACGAGCCATCGTAACTTCTCCTCAGAATGGGGTCTGCTTCTCCTGGCTCGAGCGGGCCTGCACCCTCAGGCCCTGGTTCTTCCTGTGAGCTCTACTCAACCACACGTGGGGGTGCCACACACAGCCCCCAGGTGTCCCCTCACCCAGCCCCCCCCCCAAAAAAAAACACCCTCAAATCCAAACTCAAAGTCCTCCATCTTGTGACACGCCTACAGCTACACACGCAGACTGACCTCAGTGCTTTAATGAGTCACTTCCAACACAACCTATTACGCTGAAGTTTCTTCAGCTGTCTATTCCGTGGCCCCACCAAATGGTTCACAAACAGCAGACCACACAATACGTCCACAGCTGCTCTTCACCTTAGACGGGGAAACAACGTAGTCCGCACCCGCGACCAGTCTGACCTGCGTATTACTCACATAACGTACGTGTGTACAAACATTTAGTGACAAAGTTACCACCTCCCACGGAGCATTCTGCAGGCAGATGCATTTCTACACTGATCGTTTTCAGGAAAAAGACAGTATTTTAAATTTACTGTTTTTAAAAAAAAAAAAAAACCTCACTCTCCAGACTCTAATTTTATAATACACGTTTTAGGAAAATACGAAGCATTTATACTGTAACTCCTTTGCAACGTCTGTGCATTGCGAACCAGGAGTGCCAGAAAGTTGTTTGGCGAGGCACCCGCCCAGGCACGCAAACTGATGCATGGGTGCCAACTCCTAACCTCTGTGCCGCCTCTGGTCTTTAATTTCAACATATATTTGTACGGTTTTGTTAATATTTATTTTGGCTTTCATGGTAGGATTAAATGATCATTTTCTTCAGCAAAATTGGTATTCTAACTCTAGTGTGTATATGGTTTGTGTTCTGCCGTTATGATTTTGAAAACGACGATGACCTAGTAAGTTTGGAAATTTCAACTGTGCAATAATGTTGCTTACTATTAAAAACTTTGGAAGTGACCGTTGCCTTACCGATGCCTGAACGCGCCACATCCGAGGCAGGCAGACCCACTGACCCACTGGGGTTTCTCTGTAAATCACCTTCTGGAGGGGCACATGAGGGCCCCTGTGACCTGGGCCCAGCCTCGCTCTGCACTGAGCTCGCGTCCCCTAACGCAGCATACTCTCCCCTCCATACACTTTCCGTCATGCCACAGGCAGGGTGTGCCACGCCTTGCCCCTAGTGGCTGACCCCTACTTATCTTCTGCAGTTGGGCCTGCACCACCCTTCTGCATAGCCTCTCAACTTCGCACTCTTCCTTCTGGGCTAGGGTGGGCCTCCCTCCTGTTCCTGCTGCACCCCAGGCGCCCCTTTCAAGGCAGAGGCAATGGCTGCTAGTCTATCTTCTCCGGACTATGGTATGGCCAGGGCCAAGACCCCCATACCAGCCAAGCACACCCCTCTCAGGCCAGCATGACCCCCCCAGCCCAGCGCACCCATGCCAGCCCAGCACACCCCAAGTTCCAGATGGCTTAATGGACACCCACCCTAGGCCTTCCCAGACCCCCAACAGCAGGTCAGGTCAGGCCTTGCTCTCATCACACCAGCCCTCCCCGTCAGCCTCATGCCACCTCTGACTTGCCAGCAGGCCCAGGCCCGCTCCTCCTCTCCCCGGCACCTGGTGCTACGCCGAGTGCCTCTAGGTAGGAGCTGAAGCCCATCTGATGAAAGAATGGCCAACGTGTGACTCCTTGGGAAACATGACTGTGGTTAGCATTTCATTGTTTCTAAAATACAATGATTGGAAAAGCAAGGAAACGCGGACTTCCCAACCCAAACACAACAGCCCTGCAAGGAAAGCTTTTCAGTCATGTGGTCAAAATCTGGGAGATTTCCACAAACTACTGCCCAGATGCGCGGCGGCCCCTCAGGTGTGCCGCTGGTCTTAGGCGGGGTGTCTTCCTGCGTCTGGTGGCACAGTGAGGAACGTGGGGGACGTCACCTCGGAGGACTCCAGGCAGGAGAAGGCACACTCACCCATCCCCTGATCCTCCTCAACACCTGGGCTGGTGTCACCTGCAGGTGATCCTAAGCCCCCGACGGCAGGCAATCAATTCTCAGATGCATGTTTTGTGGCCCCTGGGCACTGAGCTCCTGCCAGGCCTCCAGCACCATGCTGGGCACCTGTTGTGTGTGGATCTGAAGCTGGTCTCCATGCCCAATGGCACTCCAGGATGGGGGAACCATTCACCAACCCCATCGCAGCCCATCCTGCCTCAGCGCCCTACCCAGGGCAAGGCGCTGGACAGAGCCCCTAAGCTTCAAACTGGAAGGAGCAGCCGTTTCAGGCTTTTACAATTTCTCCCCCGTATTTCTTTCCACCCCTCCCACAACGCGAGGCTGGGAGCTGAGCTCACAGCACCCAGGTATGTGGTTCCCACAAGGCCAGGCTGGAAGGTGGGCTCACAGCACCCAGGTGTGTGGCTCCCACAAGGCCGGGCTGGGAGCTGGGCTCACGGCACCCAGATGTGTGGCGGGAGCAAGCACACCTGCATTTGCCAGCAGCATCCAAATAAGGCCACAGACTAAGCCAGGGGCGGGAGGGATACCCAGGGCACAAGGGCAGAGTATGCGGGAATGCCCACTCACAAGACCACCGATACGCTCTGCTTGGGCACGTGGGCATCAGATTGCAGCCAACCCACAGGAGCGCATGCACAAACACGACAACGGGAAAGGATCCCTATGGACTGCCGACCAGCTGGCAGAGGGGGACTGGCACGTCAGAGGCATGGCCAGGAGGAGGCTGGCAGGCCAAGTGTACCTCCCAGCTGCTGAAGGAAAACACGTACTAAACATAGAGCAAAAATTCAGATGCACCAACCTGCCCTCGGGCAAGGGAATGGACGACACCCTCTCCTGCAGACACCAAGCAGGGACTTCAGGCCCCAGGACTTCCCTGCCACCGTGACACTCAAGGGTCCTTCACGCCATCCCGGGGGTGGGCCAAGCATCTAAAAGCCACCCGCCGCAGGTGCTGAGGACCTGAAGAGGTGGTCAACCCAGCAGTAGTAGCAGCTGCAAAGTGGGTTACAACCACTCCGCTGTGTTTCCCACAACTGGGCCCTGGTCTCCAGAGCCGTCCAGAGTCAGAGCTCACAGCTCCTTCTCCTGCCCACTGTCCAAGCATTTAGGGACGGGGCTTCCAACCTCCCTGAGCCATCACTTCTCCAGGCTAATGTGGCTGAGTCTTTGAAATCTTCCTTAGAGGGTGCAGCCTCCCTACCACGCTGGCCATCGGCTGCCGTGGGCACTCTGCACACCAGGCAGAAAGCGTCTGCCTCCTGCAGTGCTCCTGCCCTGGCTCCACCCCTAATGCTGTGGGGCCAGGGGCCCTCACTCTGCATCTCTGGGCCAGCTGCCCAGCCGCAGGGACTGGGGCACACTGTGGATTTCCTCGGGGTGCTTTTCAGCTCTGACAGCACTCCAACCCACTTCCAATACGTGCTGCCATAAGGGGCGCCACAGGATCAGCGAAAGGGGCAGGTGGGCCGCTTTTGAATGCTTCTCGCCAAAGACGAAACTGTGTTGGGTGGCTAGCTGCAGGTCTGGTGATTCAAAGCGGGAAACAGAAAGGTTGTGATGTGCAGAAGCCCCTTGAGTCATTGGATGTCTTCAGACAAAATGAGATAGGTGTCACCGTATCCTTTCCAAAGTGTGATTACAAGTAAGAGGAAATTCCTAGAAAGGTATCAAATACGCTTGAACTGCAGAAACACAGAGCTCAGGTTACAGGAGAAACTACAGAGTCAAGAGCCTGATACCACATACAAGTCAAGCTTGCTGTCGTCACTGCTAGGTGCCGTGGAGTCGGCTCTGACTCACGGCAACCCCATGTGACGGAGCAGAACTGCCCCACAGGGTTTTCTAGTCTGTAATCTTCACGGAAGCAGACCGCCAGGTCTTTCTCCCTTGAGGCCACTGGGTGGCTTCAAACCATCAACCTTTCTTCTCTTAGCAGCCAAGCACTGAACTGTTGCGCTGCCAGGGCTCCTTACAAGTCAGCAAGTCGCCTTCAAAGTTTTAGGCACACATGTCACTCTCTCCATTCCAAGTTCCAAAGGTCCAGCAGAAGAGAAGTCATTCCACTGCACAACATGTCACCTGCTTAGCAACACGAGTAAACACTCAAGGACAGCAGCAGCTGGACACGGGCCTACCAAGGACAGCCATGCCTCTGGGGTGTGTGCACCCCACTGTGCTCCTGCACACGTGTGTGCACATACATGCACACACATGCATTATCAGCATTCTCACTTGGACACTCCATGAATGCAATCCCTCAATTCTCACCAAAGGCTCAGGTTGAGGGCACTGCCCTGTGGTTTCAAGTGGGAACCTCCCTGTGAGGTGCACACCAGGCAGGGGGCTCCAGGCCCCAGGCAGCGAGTTCCCAGGAAGGGCTAGTTCCAGGGGTGTGGATTCCGCAGCGTGACTCAGCGCACACCCGGAGGGTCACGTTCCCACTCCTGCCGGGAGAATGACTAGCACTTCACACATCTAGAGCTCCGATGTTTTCTTTAGGGCCAGCTCTTAAAGGCTAGGATTTTCCCACAGGAAGAAAAGGTGGATTTCAAGTTACAACAAACCATATCCTATTCTAGGAACCCTGATTCATACTGAGCTACAATGAAAAACAGAAGAGGCTGGTCTTTTTTTAAAACAAATAGACGTATGCAAAGTGAATGGGCCGCAGTCCTCCACCTGCCTCCTGAACGAGGCATCAACCTAAGACATCACCGGTCCATTCTCACTGATCCTATCGTGAACTCTGTACTGTTCACAGTATTCATCACGCAGGAGAGAAACGAAAATTCTAACAATGCTAGCCTAACTCTAATTCATTAATCAAACTGAGAGACCACAAAAAAACACCTTTTGATCTTTTCTAGAACCTTCCTTTCCCTCAAGTACAACTTCCTGAACCCCAAGGAGAACAATACACAGGAAGGAGAGAGCCTGGACTTCTCCTTCCCAAGGGAAAATACTTGAGTAAAAGAAGCCCTGTGGGGTGCCCCGAGGCTGGGAAGCTCGGACCAGTTTGAAGGTGGCACAGAACCAAGCGTGCTCGCTGTCAGAAAGGATGCATCCCACGGCTCTGGAGCAGTTTGGCCCTGAAACTTCACTGAAACAAGAGATCAAACACTCTGATTTGGTCCCATTTTTGGGACACCATATCCACCACCTGGGCCATCACGGCTGCGACCACCTGGCTCTCTGGAAGCCACTGCAGGACGCCACGCCTGCCTGGTGCCCCGGAGACAGGCAGGGAGAGGGTACAGCCTGCAAACCAGCCCTCCACGCGTCCCCAGACCACTCTGGGAGGGTGGCCCGGCAGCCATCAGCTCCAGAGCCTCCCACCCTGACCTCCATCTTCCTCAGGGCGGGGCTGGGGGTCTTATTACTCACAACCACCTCTGCACCAACAAGATGAAACCAGAACACTGACTCTTAAGTGCTACCCTCATCTTACTTTATCAGGATCACGGTGTGTGGGGCCTGGGAGTGTACTTAACACCTGCCACCCCAGCCCCACAGCTGAATTACTCAACAAACGGTGTTGAAATTTGTTGTTGGTGTGGAGGTGGCTCTGACTCACGGCGCCCTTATACACAGAACGAAAGGCTGTCCAGTCCTGCACCATCTTCACGACTGCTGGTCTGCTTGAGTCCACTGTTGTGGCCAGTGTGTCAATCCACCCCATGGAGGGTCCCCCCATTTTCAATGACCCTCAACTTTACCAACCATGATGTCCTTTTCTGGAGACTGGTTTTGCATGTGATAAACGCGGCACTTTGAATCAGACGATCTTCTGACAGTGATTCTAAAGGTACTTTGCAACAAGCAGCAGCAAGGAAAGCCAGGAAAACTCCATGCAGGGAAGCTAAAGGCAGGAGCAGCCCGGCTGGGGGCAGACGGCACCAGACAGCTCAGAGGGAGACGGACATTCCTTCCTCCTGACGGGGAGCGTGGCTCCAGGTGACCCCCAAGACCCACTGCTGGGGGGTGGAAGGTTCGAAGCCTCTTCCCCGTGTGCTGTGTATGTGGAAGACTCCAGAAGGAGACAAGGCCCTGGAACGCTGGCACCTCGGTGACAGGGGCCAGATGGTTGGGGATAGGAACGGGAAGGAAACCTCACTGTATGCCTCACTGCAGCCTATGAACTTTGAACTTGAAGATGTACTCAATTCAAGAAACAAAATTAAAAACCAAACCCGTCGCCATTGAGTCAATTCTGACTCATAGCAACCCTATAGGACAGAGCAGAACCGCCCCACAGGGTTTCCAAGGAGCAGCTAGTGGATTCAAACCACCGACCTTTCGGTTAGCAGCTGAGCTCTTAACCACTACACCACTAGGGAGCTGCTGTGTCACCAGGGCTCCTCAACTCAAGAAAGTACAATTTAAACTTGGAACATGTGTCCCCGTGCGTGGAGGAGGGCGCACACTGGAACACTGGTGTCTGCTGTCTCTGCTCCCGTGTGGCAGTATTACCGGGACGCTGCCAACTGCTGCGCTCCATGGAGAGCTCCCACTGTGGACATGCAGACTCTCTGCCCCTCCTCACCACCAACCAGAAGGCCTCAGGTTGTGGAACCAGGGCCCAGGTGGGAGACAGAGTGCCAGCACGTCTCGGCACCAGACCTCACCTTCTGCCTGCTCAGAGCCGCCTCCCTGCTTCCTAGGCCCAGGAATTTGGCAACCTCCCTCCCAGCACCCGAGGGACACACAAGGTTGTAGTCCAGAGGCTCCTTTGAAAAGATGAGGTCGCCTAGAATCCAGGGACTGATTCAAGCTCCAACCTGGTCCCTGTAAACAGGACAGACTCCTTACCCGCCCTGCTTACCGACTGCCACGAAAGTGCCACCAGCTCAGCCAACGGTGGCACGACCTCCTGTGGGAGGCCCTGTTCCCAGACCACCTGGACACAGACCAGGGAAGGGGCTCACATCTATCTGGGCTTCCGGGAGCACGCACACCTTATACAAGAGACACGCAAACACACGTAGGTAGAGGCTTTGATTTAACCTGACTCTCACCAAAATCATTCATCCTCTCGATGAAAAGGTGTCATGACTTGACCCCCTAAAGCAACTGAAGCACAACCAGAGTGCTCCTTAGAGCCAGGGTCGAGGCGGGACTGCGTCTCACATACTCGGGACGTGTCATCAGGAGAGATCAGTCCCTGGAGAAGGACATCATGCCCGGTGAAACGGAGGGTCAGCGGAGAAGATCAGCGGAGAAGAGGACGACCCTCAATGGGACGGACTGACACAGTGGCTTATCCTGTCCTGTGGGGTGGCCATCAGTTGGGGCTGATGTGACAGCATTGGGTATAAAAGCAGCGTTCAGAGAGGACACTAGCAGGGAATGGGTTAACGGGCATTACAGGGCTCTCAGCCCTGTGCTCAAGGGAAGACCAGAGACGGGGGCAGTCCTGGGTGCCAAAACCCCATCCTTTAACTTCCTTCACAGAGCAACATGAAGACAGAGGGGTTCCATCGTCCCCACGCATGGGAACAAGCAGACCTGGCCAAGTCTACTTTTCATCACGTGGGCACTCAGCTGAGGATTACAGGAGCAACTTGCAACCAGAAATGAAAATCCAAAGGCTTTCATACCAGGAATGGGTCTGACTACTGGTTACAACGTTCCTACGTTATTCTCCTACAAAGGATGTTCAGACTGGAAAAAAAGTTGCAATTACAAATGCGGGCATCCAATAGCAAAACACGAACACGACAGTCCACTCACTGTATCAGGAGCGGGAACAGACACTGCTTGGGTAAGAGAACCTCCTTGAGGTTCTCACAAGAATAAACGGTCACTTGGTTCAGTTGCTGGCTCAAGCTCTGTGGTGTCGTTGGGGGGCACCCGAGACACAAGCTTGTCACAGTTCCGTCCCACTAGACACGCGTCCCTGGAAGCCTTGGTTCCCTGGCTCCCAGGACCGCTGGGGAGACGCTGGGATGACGGGAGGTTACATAAACCCTGCTGTGCAACCACCTCGACACAGGTGTGCGTTCATCCACAGCAACCTTGCTCAAGTTTATGGATAAACACATGAGGCTGTGTTTTAACTTAAATTTGGATTCCAACGATAACCAAATTGCAGCGTATACAGAAGGCCGCCTGTGTGATGGGCCAGTCGGGGTGAAAACAGGTGGCCCAAACCAAGGAATTTCTTACAAGAGATCACGGGGTTTTCACAGCTATGTGAGTTGTGGAGACACAGTCAAGTCAGGCACCCTGGATCTGCCAAAAGCTCCGGCCGACGCTCAAAGGACACATGGTCAAGTCCACTGACGCCTCCGACTGTGGAAAACATACTCAGCTGTCACTGTTTCTCAGAACACCTCAAAGTTGCTCCGACAGTCCCACAAGACCCGAGGGACCCAGGGCCGCGGTGCCAGCAGATGGTGCCTGTCCCTGCGCCCACACACTCCCAGAGATGTACAGTTTATCAGCTTTGACAGACGCCCACAGTGGAGGGGGAGAAATTATTCACATACAAAATTCACTAAGAAGCACCGTACCTTTGGGTCGGGCGGGCCGCCTTTCTTTTTTTTTAATTTTTATTGTGCTTTAAGTTTACAAATCAAGTCGGACTCTCATACAAAAACTTATAAACACCTTGCTATATACTCCTAATTGCTCTCCCCCTAATGAGACAGCACACTCCTTCCCTCCACTCTTTTTTCGTGTCCATTCAGCCAGCTTCTCACCCCCTCTGCCCTCACATCTCCCCTCCAGACAGGAGATGCCCACATGGTCTCAGGTGTCTACTTGACCCAAGAAGCTCATCCTTTCCCAGTATCACTTTCTATCCCATAGGCCAGTCCAATCCCTGTCTGAAGAGTTGGCTTTGGGAAAGGTTCCTGTCTTGGGCTAACAGAAGGTCTGGGGACCATGACCTCTGGGGTCCTTCTAGTCTCAGTCAGACCATTAAGTCTGGTTTTTACGAGAATTTCGGGTCTCCATCCCACTGCTCTCCTGCTCCCTCAGGGGTCCTCTGTTGTGGTCCCTGTCAGGGCAGTCATCGGTTGTGGCCGGGCACCATCTAGTTCTTCTGGTCTCAGGCTGATGTAGTCTCTGCTTCATGTGGCCCTTTCGGGCAGACCACTTTTTAAAGACGCTCTGACTCAAATCAGAAAATTTTGTCTGCCATGTTTTCCTGGGAGAGTCATTACAGTCACAGCCTGAGACCCTGAGGCCTTTGCTGTCAGGACTCGGCCTCAGCACATAGGGAACACCTCTCGGTTCTGTTCTTTTACCCACAGAAACGCCTGACATTCCCAAGCCCTGCTCGCCTGCCCAGCTCAAGGTGGATGCACTGTTTCACACAGGCCCTGTGCCGTTTAAGGCCCCATGGGGTCACTTTCACCCCCCTTTGTGTCAGTTTTCCACAGCCCACCTACTTACTAAAATTCTTCCACTTTTAGTCATCATTTCTGGAAGTTTATACAAACAGACGCACCTATAACTTTTAAAAGCTACCTTTAATATACAGCCCTCAGGGGTTGGCAGTTCAAAGTCACCCAGGGAACCTCGGGAAATTGCCTGGGGATCTACTTCTGAAAGGTCACAGCCACTGAAAACCCTATAGAGCACAGCTTTACTGTGCAACACACGGGGTCACCATGAGTTGAAATCGACTCAACAGCGGCTGGTAAGAGACAGCATTTTATCCTGTTGTCAGCTGCTGTCCAGCCAGCCCCCGCCCCCACCCGACTCACAGCGACCCCACGCGCAGTGGAACAAGGCACCGCCCGGTCCTGAGCCATCCCCACGATCGGTTGTGGATCAGACCGTTGTGATCCACAGGGTTTTCACCGGCTGATTTTTGGAATCGCAGGGCCTTTTTTCCGAAGAGTCTGTCTCCGGCTGGAAGCTGCACAGAAAGCTGTTCAGCATCACAGCAACACGCAACCCGCTCCTCAAAGACGGGCAGCAGCTGCACAGGAGGCATACGGGCCAGGAGTCGAACCCAGGATTCCTGCGCAGAAGGCGAGAATTCTACTACTAAACCACCGAGGCACCAGCATTTTATTCTAAATTATCTAAAATCTGTACAAAGATCCTCATAACTGGACCTATAAACAATATCATGATAAAGAGAGAAAAGACTGGGGTTGTTAAGGACTTCGTTTTACTTGGATCCACAATCAACAGCCATGGAAGCAGCAGTCAGGAAATCAAACGACGCATTTCATCAGGGAGATCTGCTGCAGAAAAAAAAAAAAAAAAATTTTTTTTTTTTTTTTTTGGCCTCTTTAAAGTGTTAAAAAGCAAAGATGTCACTTTAAGGACTAAGGCGAGCCTGACCCAAGCCATGGTACCAGAGGTTGTGAACACTGGATGTCACCGTAACCATAAAAAGCCTCATATGCACGTGAAAGCTGGACAATGAATAAGGAAGATGGAAGAAGAATTGACACCTTGGAACTGCGGTGCTGGTGGAGTACACTGAATACACCATGGACTGCCAAAAGAACGAACAAATCTCTTGGAATAAGTACAACCAGGATGCTCCTTAGAAGTGAGGATGGTGGGATGGGACTATGTCTCACATACTTTGGACATGTTGTCAGAAGGGATCAGTCCCTGGAGAAGGACATCATGCTTGGTCAGGCGGAGGGTCAGCGAAAAAGAGGAAGGCCCTCAATGAGATGGACTGACACAGTGGCTGCAACAATGGGCTCAAGCATAACAACCCTCAAAATTGTGCAGTGTGGCAGTGTTTCGTTCTGTTGTGCACAGGGTCACTGAGTCAGAACTGACTCAGTGGCACCCACCTATCGAGACAAAAGCATACATGCCTCATATAATAAATAACACTCAAACCAAGCAATGAAGTGTGCTAAAAGGTGGTTGGAAATGGAGACGCACAACCTGTCAAGTGTGAAAACTGCCACACGGTGTTAGTGCCACGGTTCTAACCCATAATACACATAACCTCCGACCGACCAGTGGCTCCCCAATCTCTAGCTAGCTACTGTATCAGCTCACTTCTCAGTACCAGAGGTTGTGAACACTGGATGTCACCGTAACCATAAGAGGCGGCTCAGAACTGGGTGATGCTGCCCGGCTTCTAATTCTAACCACCCTAGCTTAGTTACAACTGCTTGCAGTGACCTTACTGCCGGCGCCAAACCCAAGTCCTGACACATCGCACAACTGGGAAAATTAGTTGCTATTTGGCCTCTCCTTCCCTAGGGTCCAGCCACAAAGTTCTTCTTTCAGTTTCCAGAACACACCACCCTCCCTCTTCTCAGGATCTTCCCCCTCCACTTTATACAGTCCCCGTCCACACCACCCCCCACCACAACCCCCGAGCCTGGCACATGGCAGGCACCAAGGAGCATCAGGAGAATCGAGGCAGAGATGAGAGACGGGAGCAGTGGCCTCAGGTCACCCATGCCCCACCGTTTTCCAACCCTCCAGAAGACGGTTCTCAACCTGCCCATGCCCGGGGCTCTGGCCATCTTAGGTCAACATTTTTAAAAGTGCAAAATAAACTACACAGGGTTACAAACGGGAACGTATGTTGAAATATGGTAGCTGAAACATGGAAAAGGGTAATGTGTGCTTCCTTACTAATGGATAAAAGCAAGCTCTAGGGATGGCACCGCGAACCTGAAACAAGTGTAGACCGGTATCTGCGGCGCCTGCTACAACTGTAACGTGAGAGGAAAATGCTGCCATTTCAGACTGGACTCCGGACTGGATACTTAGCTGACTGATCTGCACCAGTTAGCTCTCACTTAACAGGAAAACTTTCTTTCCATTTGTAGCCAAGAAACAACCCTGTACCCTCAAAATAAGTAGACTGAAAAAGGTATCTTACCGTGTGTGTGTGTGTGTGTGTAATCTAGAGTAAGTTTTAATTGCTTGGCCCTTTCTCACGGATCTCTCATTAAAAAAAAAAAAAAAACCATTGCTGTCGAGTTGGATTCTGACTCACAGCGACCCTACAGAATAGAGTAAAACTGCTAAATAGGGTTCCAAGGAGCAGCTGGTGGATTCAAACTGCTGACCTTTCGGTTAGCAGCCAAATGCTTAACCACCATGCCACCAGGGCAAAGGAGTTGGAAAATTACTGATTTTTAAAACATCCTTCAACAGTAGGGAAAATTACACAGTTTTACAAAATCTGTGGGCCTAAGACATTCCCCAGTGGCGATTCAGAAGGGACATGACCGTTTCCACATACTAGGCTTGGTAACGCTAACTTCAGTGAGACAGCTGGGGAAATACCTGCTGTTCAGCCACCCAAAGCCCACCACGAACTCAGATTTAAGCCAAGAGTAACGAGGACACTAAGGTGCTAACAATAAAGGAGATGGCAATACTGTGGGCATCCTAGGGCCTGGGCACTGTTCTACGCTGCGCACTGGGTGAGACCCGATTAGGGCTAGTCCTGTGACTGCCCTCATTCCACAGACAAGGGGCCAGGTGGGGCACAGGGAAGGCAAGTGACCCACCGGGACCATCCTGCTTGCGAATGTCAGGTAGGCGTCGGGGGGAGGGTGGGAGGGCCTGATGAGAATAGGCCACCTTCCAACTCGGACTCATCCCAAATGCTCAACAACCACTTTGCCAAAATCTGTAATTCCACGTAAGATCCAAGGCCCCCTGCTCACACTTTAAAAGAGGAAAAATGTCAGAGCAGGTATGTCAGGGGGAGGGGAAGACAGAACACAAGGACGTCTGTGTCCAGGGCTCCTGAGGACATTTCTAAGCACGCTTGGCCTAATCCCAGGAAACATGCCGATGCGGACGCCTCACGCTCAGCTCTCGTGACTGCACGCACCAACGGGGAGGAGCACTTACCGATTTGCAACAGGATTGGTGTGACCAAGGCCGTCTCCATGGCATAACAGAACTCCCTGCCAAACATCACTGCCCCGTGCATCACCCACAGGCGCACGGGGATCCGGTCGATGGACCCCTCGCTAATGGTCTCGTCGTGGTTCTCGGCCTCCTTGCCCTCGCGCTTCTGGGGGGCGGACACAGGTAACTCTTGAACTTGCATAGATTCTGGGTCAGCATTCTGCGGAGCCATTTTCATTACCACCAAAAATATATATATATGTATATATATTTATTCTATCTATATAAATAATACTATCATATATCTTTACTGATAAATTAAGACGTCTTCTCTTCCTGCTTCGGTTGTGTTCCTCAGGCAGGTAATACTTATATTCCTCTTTGTACAAACAGGTATTTCCAACTTCTCAGGCGTAGGAGGCGTGCAGCAAAACAAAATGATTTTTGGTTGGATTTTAAACATATGGCTTGCTGGTTTACTGTGAATTAGAGTTAAAAATCCATAATTGCCATTCAGTTAATACCAGTTTCATCATTATGACTGAAGAGGTACTGAAGTTATTTTTCTTGCTATAGAGAGGTGGGATGGTGACACAAAAGGACAGTCCGCTGTTAATCCCCATCGAGTGACTGGTTGATCTGCAAGAGAGGAAACACAAGCCGACCGGGGCGTCAGAGAGGCCCCTGAGCTGCCCGCCGCCCGACCGCCCCGGCTGCTAGCAGTCCGGGCACCCCGCGGGACTAGCCTGGATCACTGAAGAGAATTCTACAGACCTCTTAGAGCCTCAGCTCTCCGTGGCTTAAGCTCTGGTTGGATCTGTGAAACAATGTTTTCTCGCACAGAATTTAATCCTGGGGGAAGGATAAAGATGATGGTGACAAATGAGGGCAGGATCAGAGGAATAGACTGCACAAAAAGCCAGGAGTGTACGCTGTTGACTACTACCATCGACGACGCTGTGATGCACTAACAGATGGACCTGCACCCATAACGTGGCCATGGGGCCCATCAGGGCCTGCAAATATGACAACAGGGAGCACAGTGGGGGCGGGAGGAGGAAGGTGGAAGGGGCGAGACTAAGTCAGAAAGGCAACTGTAGATCCTGCCTGAAAAGCTGGCAAAGAAGAAGTGAAGGGAGGGCTGGATGGGGCTGGAGCAGCAAGTTCAAAGTCAACCCAACAGCCCCTGGATCTCATGGTCAGGTTCTGTGAGCCACAGGCCCTGGTCTTTTCAGGCTATAAAACCTTGTGATAATCAAATCATTAAAGTGATAGCCCCTCTCCCCAGAAAACTGTACATACTGCCAAATTTTAGATGCTCAGACTCCCAGGCCCACCCCTGGCATTCCCGGGGAGGGGGGCTCTGGAACCTCCACAGCCACAGTTCTAGAGTTTGCACCACCCTGGCTCCAATGACCCAGCTTTGGGGCATACTCTCGACCTGGATGAATATCCCGCAATGAAGTGCTGACTGCCTAGAATACGGCTAACGAGAAACTGCCCCAGAAATTTTTTAGGAAAATGAGACCAAAGCCCCGTGCGAGGCAAGATGAGGATACAGAGACACAAACTCCCAAATACATCCAGAGTCAGGGCTGCAGCTACGCAGTGTCAGTGCAACCTGAAGTGACCATGAAGCCAGACCAGGGGAAGTGCACATTGTACATTCACGAGGCTCTGCGTCTAGTGTCTTAACCCGTCTTTTTCAACAACTGGTTTAAATATTTCCAATTAGTATTCACTTAACCAAATGATGATCTTAATTAGCCCAAGTCTTCCCAGAAAGGACCAGAAAATTCAGTCGTCTCTCTTCACCACTCCTCAGGTGAAGTACCCATATTGGGGGCCCCCAGACAGATGTAAGCAGTCCAGCCGCCCCTGGGGCTCAGGGAGGGAGTCACCTCAGCAGTCCCACAGAGCAAGTGCTTCTCCACCCTGGAGGAGGCTCCTTGGAAGAGGGCCTTAGACTTCACTCTTCCATTCCAGTTCTCACTTACGTTCTCTTTCCTGCTGCAACTGAGGCTAAAATCCTTACTAGTCCCTGGGAATCAAAGGTCCAAGGAGTCCAACCTATGTATTTGCTGCCTATGCCCCCCAATTTCACAATTTAACCTGTAGCCCTTTCTGGAAAATTCTTTTAAATTCCAATTCTGTATATCCAGGGTGGAAATTCAAATTTTGAATGAACCAATTTGAGGCCCTACCAGGAAAAGGACTTGCTCAGGGACCAGCGTGCCGACCTTTCAAGTCAGAAGTCCCAAAGTCTCACTGCCCCATAGCTTTCCTTTGTAACAATTATCAGAAAAGAAGGCTGGGAGAGTACCCGTAGGACTTCCCACACCCACCCAGCTCCACAGCTGCTTTGTGTTACTGAGCTCATCTGTCAGTATCTGGACTGGAAGCACCACCGAGAAGACTGAGCCATATGCTCTGTGCTTGGCCCTGCCAGCCGGAAGGCCATCTCCAGGGCCAGGCTTCTTAGAAGGAAGATGGTGTGGGAGGGTCCTTCTCCAGGGACGTGAACTACTTCCTAGGTAAGCAGGTCACTTCTGAGGAGCTTATTTCCAAAAAGAAGGGTAAGTGAGCATCAAGGACAAGCTGTAAAGACAGACACAAAACTGCCGTGGCCTCACACACGACGGTCCCAACCTCATTCAGGTTCCAACTACAGTCTAGGTTTCTGCCTGCTGAGAGGTCTGAGGAGTAAGCTCAAGATGCCTAGCAAGGTATCTACATCTCACCTGGGTAAAATCTAGGTGTTTATAAAACTGACCGCTCAGGAAGCAAAGGATGTGTATCCTTGGTAGTAGAGTCTCATGCTTATGGATCAGACCAACATAAACTGAAAGGTACTGCGCATCTAGGTATTCTTAAGTGTTTGGGGGTTTCCCTGACAAATGTCTAGAGTCTGGTTTAAAAAAAAAAAAAAGGCAATTCAGAAAGGAAGCATGAAAAGGAGGGTCTGAACAGCTCAACACACATCTGCCAAGCCCATACCCACGAGCTGGAGGCTGGGAGAGTTTTCTGGGTCACCTGTCCACCTCCAACACGCTCATGCACCAGCAAGCTACTATACACCTGGTCGTGGCTACCAAGTCGTTTGCAGTCATTGCATTGCTTTGTTTGGTTTGGGCACCTAAAGAGTACTGTTGGGTTGATCTAACAGTGGCAGGGAACTAGAATTCTTAAATACACACGGGGGTCCCACTTAAACCCAGCCACACGTGGGTCTTCTTTCCAAAGACAGGAGAGTGGAACCTGCCAGGGTGTGGGGGCACCTGTCTCTAGGATCCCACCTGTGGCAGTGTGTGCTGGCAGAGGGACTCCACGGTCTCTCCCATTCTTACATCTTACATCTCTTCCTGTCTCTCCCGGATCCCAGAGCTCACACCATAAAGCTCAGCTTTGTGCACGGCTCCCGCTCACCCCTTATAGAGGCTTCTGGGACCCAACCCCACCGGCTTCCACAGCCTCATGTCCCCCTCTTTGCTCCCGGGCCTCTCCCATCTTCAGACAGAGCGACATGGGGTCTCCCTGACTCTTCCCAAGACCCCCCTCCACAGAGCCGCTGAGCCTGCCCTTTGGCAAAGGGCTCTCGACTCCAGAGCAGACCCTCATACTGCTTTCATTCGTTCTGGTGGCCTGGCTCGCCTGCCCTCCTTCACTGTGCCTGGCCACACTGCAGGAGCAGGAGCCCAATGTCATTCGTCATTCGTTCAAAGAATGAATGAATAAATGAATGCCTGTATATAAACCACTGATAAGTACTAAGAGGCTCTCGGCACTGAAATGCCACCGCCCTGCCCTCCCTCCCTTCACCCTGGGCAACCAGCTACCAGTGTTAGGCATCACTTAAGTCCTCATGAAATGGCACAGGCGTGGTCTGGGATTTACCTGCTATTCAAGTAGTCTAGGCATGAACACAGCTGACTTCCCTTGCAGAAGGAGTGCAAATGCAGCGGTATAGTAAACGGTTTTTACACGGGGAACTTCACTGTCATCTACATTGATGGAAACAATAGATATCGTTAGCATTCAGTTTGTTTGTATTCAAGTAGCAGTTCATGAGTACAAACATCCACCCAATGTCTCCTACCTCCACGAACTTATCCATTGGTATTATCAATCTAGGGCAGTAACACCACTGCAAGTTATCAAAATTTCCAAAAACAGCCAAGCTTTTTAAAATGTTTGGGTAATTTTTCAAACAGTAACTTTAAATAAGGCTAAATCAGCTTCCACAACAAAAAAATCACCTCATGTTAGCAAGCACTATGCGTTTCTTTAAAGATATGATTTGTCAAATCCGGTTTTAAAACTGGGTACTCGGAAGACAACATCAAACCATCAAGTCAGTAGGATATCACCCGACAGAGTGACCGTTTCCATAAAATTCATCTCTGCAAAGCTCTGGGGATTTTACACACATTTTAGGGGATGCTACAAAATAGCGTAGAAATGAATATACCATAGTTTATCCATCCATCCGTTGATGGGCACCTTGATTACTTCCATCTTCTTGCTTTTGTAAACAGTGCTGCAATGAACATGGGTGTGTATATATCTGTTCATGTAAAGGCTCTTATTTCTCTAGGATATATTCCAAGGAGTGGGATTGCTGGATCGTATGGTAGTTCTATTTCTAGTTTTTTAAGGAAGTGCCAAATTGATTTCCAAAGTGGTTGTACCATTTTACATTCCCACCAGGAGTGTATAAGTGTTCCACTCTCCACAACCCCTCCAACATTCGTTATTTTGGGTTTTTTTGGATTAATGCCAGCCTTGTTGGAGTGAGACGGAATCTCACTGCAGTTTTGATTTGCATTTCTCTAATGGCTAATGATCGTGAGCATTTCCTCATGTATCTCTTAGCTTCGTGAATGCCTTCTTTAGTGAAGTGCCTGTTCATATCCTTGGCCCATTTTTTAATTTGGTTGTCTTTCTGTAGTTGAGTTTTTGTAGTATCATGCAGATTTTAGAGATCAGACGCTGATTGGAAATGTCATAGCTAAAAACTTTATCCCAGTTTGTAGGTAATCTTTTTACTCTTTTGGTGAAGTCTTTGGATAAGCATAGGTGTTTGGAATACTACGCATCGATAAAGAACAATGATGAATCCATGAAACATTTCATAACATGGAAAAATCTGGAAGACATTATGCTGAGCGAAATTAGTCAGTTGCAAATGAATAAATATTGTATAAGACCACTATTACAAGAACTCGAGAAATAGTTTAAACAGAGAGGAAAATATTCTTTGATGGTTATGAGGGGGGAGGAAGGAAGGGAGGGAGAGGGATTTTCACTAATTAGATAGTAGATAAGTTTTATTTTAGGTGAAGGGAAAGACAATACAATATAGGAGAGGTCAACACAACTGGACTAAACCAAAAGCAAAGAAGTTGCCTCAAACTGAACACTTTGAAGGCTGGCGTAGCAGGAGCAGGGTTTTGGGGACCATGGTTTCAGGGGACATCTAAGTCAACTGGCATAATAAAATCTATTAAGAAAACATTCTGCATCCCATTTTGGTGAGGGGCGTCTGGGGTCTTAAATGCTAGCAAGTGGCCATCTAAGATGCATCAATTGGTCTCAACCCACCTAGAGCAAGGAAGAATAAAGAACACCAAAGACACAAGGTAATTATGGGCCCAAGAGACAGAAAGGGCCACATAACCAGAGACTACATCAGCCTGAGACCAGAAGAACTAGATGGTGCCCAGCCACAACCGATGACTGCCCTGACAGGGAACACAACAGAGAACCCTGAGGGTGCAGGAGAGCAGTGGGATGTAGACCCCAAATTCTCGCAAAAAGATCAGACTTAATGATCAGACTGGGACTAGAGGGACCCCGGAGGCCACGGTCCCCAGAACTTCTGTTAGACCAAGACAGGAACCATTTCCAAAGCCAACTCTTCAGACAGGGATTGGACCGGAATATGGGATGGAAAATGATACTGGTGAAGAACGAGCTTCTTGGATCAAGGCGACACACGAGACTATGTTGGCATCTCCTGTCTAGAGTGGAGGGGGCCAGAAGCTGCCAGAACGGACACGAGAAGATAGAGTGGAGGGAAGGACTGTGCTATCTCATTAGGGGGAGAGCAATTAGGAGAGTATAGCAAGGTATACGTAAATTTTCGTATGAGAGACTGACCTGATTTGTAAACTTTCAGTTAAAGCAGAATAAAAATAGTGTAGTACACTAAAAATAGTACATTTAGAAATATGCATCATGTCACCTTGCGAAAGAGTGAAGACGGGTGCCTAGAGATCTAAGAGTGGGGCTGGGGAGCGGGGGACAACCAGGCCACAGAGACCACAGGTGGGCACTTGCCACTCTGGAAGGAAAGTCAGTGGTCTACAGGTGAATGCTGGGTCACAGAGCCAATCCCAAAGGAGGGCTCTTGAGTTCCGCCATGCATGGGACATGTACGGACAAGTCCTAACCCGTCTGAGAAGGACAACGCGTCTGATGGACTGAGGATCCTTCAGCTCTGTCATCAGTTCCCAGTGGAAACAGAACGGATACAATTGAGATCTGATCTAAATTCTTCTCTATGGCATGAGGTGAGGATCTACTTTTCTCTCTTTCCTGGTGGCCATCCAGTTGTCTCTATATTATTGATTTAAAAGTCCATTCCGGCCTCTTTGAGATTTCCTCTTATCACAGACCAAGCTTCCATTTGCACTTGGGTCTGTTTCTCAGTTTTCTATCCTGTTTCAAAGTGTCCCTGGCTAACTCATTTCCAGTGACACACTGCTTCAGGTATAAAGGTTTTATTAGGTATTAATTAATATCTGGAAGCTAGTCCTCCCATTAATTCTTTCTCCAGCGCTCCCCTAATTATCCTTACATATTCCCTTGCAAGAACTTTATGAGCATATGAACTTTAAGAGCAGCTTCACTAGCTCCAGAAAAGACTTTGTTGGTTTTTTTTACTGGGGTTCCATTAATTTTACAAATTAACACAGGGAAATTGGCATCTTTAGGCTGGTGAGTCACGCACTTCAAGGACAAGGAATGTCATTCCCTCTGTTCAAGTCTACCTCAGTGTCTTTCAGGAGCATTTCAGAGGACTCTTTCTACAGGTTTTGTGCATTTCTTGTTAAATTTACTTCTAATTCTCTTTTTTGTAGCCACTGTAACTGGGATTTTCTCTTCCCTTATATTTTCTAAGTGGTTGGTTTCTGCACTACCTGAAGACTTTTTAGTGTCCTGTGCTTATCAGCTCAGGTACCTGCTCCATACAGTGAATATGTATCGTTCTATCAAGACAGAGGACACTCCTAACACCCTGGAAGGTCCCCTCATGTCCTTTCCCATTCATTTAAGGCTACTGATTTCTATGTCCTAATTCTGTAAGCTGCTACCCTGCTGAATTATTATACTAGCTGAGTGAGAACAGACAAAAAATATGAATATAATCAAATTTACAAGAAATCTATTAACCATTATCAAAATGTACATAGTCCCCAATTTAACTTAATGGTGGGGTTGTGTTCCCAAGTTAGTTCATGCCTTGTTTGGAGGTTATCATCTAGACCCTCAGAGAGAGCTGCCAAGAACACCAGGCTGGCCCTCCAGGCTTTTCCCTGTCTCAGTGTGACCGAACCACCGCACTTGCTCAGGGTCTCGAAACAAGGGCCTATATGGCACATGGCGTCACCTTTCCCAGGCACAAAAGACTCTGGAAAAAGACTTTGAAATCTTTCCCTTTCTGGCCTCTCCCCACTTATCCTATTTCTACAGCCATTTCCAGTGGCGTTCCATTCATGGGAAAAGAAAAGCAGCTTTGAGAACAGAACAGGAAGGAGTGTGGCGGGAGGGGCCGCAGGGGCCCCTCAGACGCCATCAGCAGAGTGCCTGGAGCCAGGGGTGTGTCACCACAGCTGAGAACTCCTTCTAGGAGACAGAGCAATCAGGTACTATAAAACCAGGTGGAACTAAAACATCGGCTGCAGGCAAGTCAACCCTGACTCGTGGCGACCCAATGTGCTTCAGAGTAGAACTGCGCTCCACAGCGTTTTCAATGGGTGGTTTTTTGGAAGTACATTGCCAGGCCTTTCTTCCAAGACACCTCTGGGTGGATGCAGACCTCCAACCTTTCAGATAACAGCCAAGCACACTAATCGTGTGCACCACCCAGAACTCCTAAAACCAGGTGTGCTGCTGAGTTGATTCCGCCTCACACCGACCTGACAGGACAGAGCAGAACTGCCCCATAGGGTTTCCTAGGCTGTAATCTTTATGGAAGCAGACTGCCAGGTCTTTTCTCCCGTGGACAAACAGCCCATCTTTCAGTTAGTAGCAGAGTGCTTAACTGCTGCACCACTACAAAAAAAAAAAAAACCCCAAACCCATTGCCATCGAGTGGATTCAGACTCATAGCAACCCTACAGGGCAGAGCTGAATTGCCCCTTAGGGTTTCCAAGAAGCAGCTGGTGGATTTGAATTGCCAAACTGCCAACCTTCTGGTTAGTGGCAGAGCTCTTAACTACTGCACCACTAAACCAAAAAACCAAACCCAGGGCCGTCGAATCGATTCCGACTCAAAATGAGACTGCGCCATTAAAAACCTTAAAACCAAATGTACTACCCACAGAATGGTGTCCATGAAATGTTCTTCTCAGAGCATGCCAAATGTTTTCAAGGAGACAGTTTCATGTAAATTCTGGAGTGTTTGTTAACTTTAATATCAAAAACATAAAAAGTCTTCTTCTGAAGCGTGTGATTTAAATTGGCCAGGCACGGGAGAGCTCGAGAGCACACTGAAACCACCTGAGGGCTCTGCGGCCCCCTCCAGAAAGCTCCTAAGAGCCTCTTCTGAGCTGTTCACAAGCTAGGAGAGGTTTAACAGTGTCCCCAGGAGACCAGCCCAACTTTCAGGACAGGGTCCCCCTGGCAGGGAGGGAGAAGTGCTCCCTTTGGAACCTGCTCCGGCGGTGGCTGACGCGCTGGGTGACAATAATTTTATTAGGGTTTGCAGATGCGCTTGGGTAAGTGAAACTACAATTGTTCCCATCAACAACTTCCTCTATTGTCCTGCTTCTAGTTCACGGGGAACTGGTGCCAGAGCACGTGACTTCCTACAACTTGTCGTGTGGAACAGCTTGCCGCAAACTCACTCTAGTCTAAAGGGCAACTGGAGAAGAACGTCTGACAGGTGCCTGGAGCTTGGGCAAAGTCTGAGGAGTCCACACAACAGTCACACCGTCCAACAAGAAGCTGGTCACAGAGTTCGGTCACCCACAGCGCCTGTACGGCGGTCTAGAAAGCAGTCAATGCATTTCTGCATCGTGACAATCAAGGTACCTCCTCCGTCCAGCCCATGCGCACTCGTGCACACTCGTGGCCTAACGTGTCACAGCCAGTGCTTTGTGGTGACTGGGTTGCTGCAATCGCTGCTTCATACAAACAAATGTAGGTGTCCCCACCCTCAAAAGAGCCACGGCGACGACTAACATTTTTCTAAAAAGAAGTGAACTATTAACCCTGTTGATGGCCTTGCTGAGTATTTACTAACACAGTCCTCTCAAGGACTGCCGCCGTGCCTCTGGCTCCCCAGGTGAGCAGGCCAAGAACCCTAACTTACAGACACACGGACGCCAGGGAGACCAGAAAACAGCAGTATGTGACAAAGAGCAGCTTTTGGACCAAAGATACAAAAAGATCTAAAATCAAATCAAGCCAGGCCCTTATATTCCTTAAAAAAAAAAAAACAAAAAACCAGGCTGACTGGAATGGACTGGTTGAGACTGAAAGACTCGGAGACTATTCCCTGAGACACTCTTTGAACCTTGAACCTCTGAACCAAGACTAGCCCAAGGTCACCTTTTAGCTAAGTAACAGACTGGCTCACAAAATAAAGACTATCACCCATGAGTACTGCGCTCCTTTAAAAAATCATCTATATGAGACCACACGGTCAACAATTACCTTAAAACACAGATGAAAATGTGAGGGGGTGGGGACACCAGATTAACGTTTACGGAACAGCCAGGACACAGGTAACGAGAATGTTCACAAGTTGTGAAGCATGTGACTAATGTCACTGAACAATTTGTGTAGAAGTTGAAAGGGAACCTAAACTGCTCCGTGTCAATCTTCACCGAAAACACAATAGATAACCAAAAGCCCGTAGCTGCCAACTTGTTTTCAACTCATAGCGACCCTACAGGACAGAGTAGAACCGCCCCATAGAGTTTCCAAGGAGCTCCTGGTGGATTCCAACCAGCCACAGCTCTTAACCACTATGCCACCAGGGTTTCCAAAACACAGTAAAGTATTATTAAAAAACAAACAAAAAAAGTTGAAGCAAGTTCAAAGTAGCTGTGGTAAGAATGAAAAAGGCATTCTAGCAAATTTAAAAAACATCTAAGGAGTCTCACTGATTTCCAATGTAAAATCAATGCTGTGTCCTTAACTGAAGGAAAATAAGATGCAATCAAAAACCCTGGCAAGAAAGGAATTAAGGTTCTGAACGTCACGATCCTAAGGAATGGTTCCCATGATGCACCTGATCGTGAAATCACCCATCTCTAGGTATTACAGGGAAACCCTGGTGGTGTAGTGGTTAAGTGCCATGGCTGCTAATCAAAGGGTCGGCAGTTCAAATCTGCCAGGCGCTCATTGGAAACTCTATGGGGCGGTTCCACTCTGTCCTACAGGGTCGCTATGAGTCGGAATCGACTTGACGGCACTGGGTTTGGTTTCTTTGGTTTTAGGTATTACAGAGTCCCTGTGTGGAGCAAACTGTTAACACGCTCGACTGCTAACTGAAAGGTTAGAAGTTCAAGTCCACCCAGAGGTGCCTAGGAAGAAAGGCCTGGCAATCTACTTCTGAGAAAATCAACCACTGAAAAACCCGTGAAGCACAGTTCTCTGACACGCTCGGGGTCACCGGGAGTCAGAATCGACTTAATGACAACCGGCTTGGCTCCTTCTGAGCAGGTATTATGTGTGTCTCCTGCAAACCCAGGCGGTCTCCTCTGCTCACTCTACATGTCTCTGGCCTCGGACAGGCGGGCTAATGAAACTCAAATCTGATCAGATGAGCATGAGTTGAAGCCAGACACGTGACTTCCCGGTACCACGAAAACATACAGCTCCAAACACCCACGTGGAGGGGTGTGAGTCACTCCAAATCAGAACAGCAGGAGGTGCTTGTTCGGACATGCAGCTTCCTGACCTTCATCTCAGACCTACCTGATCAGATCACCAGGCAAGGGCCCGGGAATCTGCATTTTCCTATGCTCCCACGCTACAGCCCAGTCTGAGCCGTAGACAGGATGACCTCCCGGCTTGGTTCTCAGGGACAACCGTGGATTACAGCTGCCATGCTGGTGTAATTATTAACAACGCCCACTGTCCACTCTCAAAGGTGTCCCGGGCTGAACAGCTGTCACCCAGATACAAATGATCAAAAGCTTAACTAAGGAACTCCACACCTGAAGACTGCAGAAATGGTAAATGCCTCGTTACCTATATAATTTCCATAAAAGATAAGCTAACCTCTGCCTTAACTCCTCTGATAAACTAGCCTCTCAGTGTTTTTTGTCACAACACACAGCCAAGGACACTTCAGAAACCCAAATGGTACATGTGTCAGATCCCCGGTCCCTTTCATTTGTACTTCTTTATGATCAGAGCTTGGTGTGAATTTGGTGTTGGTGGAGGAGAAGTGGGTGAGGGGCGGGGTGACTGTGTGTGCGTACGTGTATGTGTGAGGGGGTAGGGGGGAGGGTGAGGGGCAGTATGTGTGTGTACATGTGTATGGTGAGGGGCAGAGTGACTGTGTGTACATGTGTGTGGTGAGGGGCAGGGTGACTGTACACATGTGTGTGGTGAGGGGCAGGGTGACTGCGTACACATGTCTGGTGAGGGGCAAGGTGACTGCGTACATGTATGAGTAAAGGACAGGGTGACTGTGTGTACACGTGTGTGGTGAGGGGCAGGGTGACTGTGTGTGTACATGTATGTGTGGTAAGGGGCAGGGTGACTGCATGTTGTATGTGTACGTGTGTATAAAATATCCTATCAAAGGACTGAATCAAGGAAAATCTGAAAAGGGGCCCCAGGGAGTGAGAGGACCAAGATACTGCCACACTGTAAAAAGTCAGTCTAATTACAGTATTTCTCTGTGTGTTAGTAACCCAACAAGCAGGAAGGGGCCTCAACCCTGGGCGGCCTGGCCCAACCTCTCTGGACTTCTTTCCTGTGATCCTGTGTGCCAGCCTGGTCCCCTGCCTCCATGTGCCGGCCCACCCCAGCCCCCTTCCCCTCCAGCAGGTCTCTCTTCCCTTTGACACCACACCTCAGCCATGACATCAGTCCTGGCCCCAGGCCAGGTGGGACCGCAACACTCAGAGGGTGTATGGCTGCGACACTCCCCCAGGCTGTCTGCTCCAAGAGGATATGCCAGGCAGTGCCCCCACTCATCCTTCCTCTCGAGGTACCTTCTAGCACATGTGCACACACACCTGGCCAGTGAGTAAGTGGTCCCACACTGGCCATCCCTTGCGGATCACGGACACCTGGGCAGCTGCTGTCCTCTGAGGTACCTCCCCCTCCCTGCGGCTCCTTCAAGCTCCATCACATCGGAGGCCCCCTCTAGCAGTGCCCCTGCGTTCCCCGCGTCCTGGAACCCTGGACAGAGGGAGGGGGCCATCCAGCAGGAGGCTGCAGGCCTGGGCTCAGCCCCAGCGCCCCCCCACCACATGCACCCCAGCCAGTGCAGGCACACAAGTGGTTTTCAAAAGAAATTAATTCATAAGCGGTGAAGCCAGAAGGCCGAACTGAGCCGTAATTACTCTATTAAATAAAGATAACCAATTTTTAAAAATTCCTCGTCTGTGTAAAGAGCAAGATAAGCAAAGAGCTCAGAGAACATCCGCTTCTCTCCTGAACAGAGCCAGAAACCGTCTGTCGATGCTAATGAAGGGCAGAGACGAGAAATTCTAAATTCTTACGCCCTAAACTGCCTGCTGCAATCTACGTAAACTTCCAGACACACACGTACTCATTCCTGAAGGACTATTAAACCCTTTGAAGACGAGTCGCTGCCCCTCCAGATGAATCAGCGCTGCCTCTAACTATTTTTCAGGAATTCAGGTGCTGGTGTAAACAGCGCAGGCCCATGTTCTCAGCGAGGGGTCAGGTGCCTGGGGTCTGAAGCACTTCTGGGTGGGTGAATACCCTTCTTCTCATCCCCCAGCAGGCCCACTTCCTCAGATGCAAATCACGGACACCCGGTGGACCCTCCCCTCCTGGGAGCTTCCTGGTTCCCCCACCCACCCACCCCCGCCAGAGAGGGTCTCATGGCCCTGCCAGCAGCTCTGTCATTGCTCCAGGCTGTTTGTCACTCCCCCACCCCGACTGCAACATGTGTGACCCCAGCAGCTGGCAGAGCATGATGGAGGTGGGGGCTCCGGGGGACCTAAAATGAACAGGAGAGCCCAGAGTAGGAGAATCACAAGTGGGACTCGACTTACCTGTCCTCTTGGCTACTCTGATGAGTACAAGGCTCAGCTCTGAGCCCAGCATCTCACTGAGCACACACACCATGGCAGGGACACACACCACGGGGGAAACCTGGCAGATACTGGGCCACCGGAGGGCACGGAGACATCCCAGTAATTGGCTTTCAGTCGCTGAAGTCCAAGGCCACGTAGAAAATCAGGGCGAAAAGACCACCTTGTAGATGAACGCTATCAGCCCAAGGGGGCCTGGCTTTTCTTTGCTGGTTTTCCCACCTGTGACAAGAAACGTCGGAACTGCCAGCACGGCCGCGGGTCCCTTAGGAACTTCCCTACCAGGAAGAAAGGACTGGCCATCTACTTCCCAAATCAGCTCATGAAAATCCTATGGATTTTGATGGCATACAATGGCCCCATCCCGTTGTACGTCAGGGGCTGACTCGATGGCAGCCGGCAACGACGATGACAAGGAACCCGAGGCACCATGGGCAGCCAGGGAGAAAGCTAGGGTTTTCTTTTCCGGACCCCGTCCTAAGTCCTGATCCCCAACAACTGGCTGGGGAGAGGCACACACAGCTCTGGGTGTGTATGTGTTCACATTTCACCAACACCCCCACTTTCCTGACACACACCCCAGTGTGCACTCACTCACACACAGGAGGCTGAGCTGAGGGGACCACCAGTGTTCCTTCAAATGGTAAAGTTTCACTTTTTCATTGATCTTTAAAAATTATAGAAAGGGAAAGGCCACCTCCTGTGTGACCTGTTCTACTTAGAGAGAAATTTCCCGTTTAGGAAGCGGGATCAGAAATGCTGCTGCTGAAGTGGCCAGAGAACCCAAGCCCTGGGACAGACAGGAAACACAGCAAGCCCAGTCAGTCGGCTATCGTCCACCCACCAGCAGGTCGTGCTGGGCTCTCCCTCCCAACACCCAGAACCACACTGCTTCTCCCCGCCCCCCGCTCCCCTGAGGCCTGCCAGAGCACCCCCATTGGCCCTGCTTCTGTCCCTGACCCTCAGAGTCTGCAGCTCCCAACGCTGAAACCAGAGCGGCCTTGAGACCCACGTCAGGTCACGTCACGTCAGGTCACGTCACTCCTTCACTCAAAACTCTCCTCTGGTCTCCAGCTCAGAAGCAGCGTCCTACCCAGGGCCCACGTCACGGGTCCTTCACTGGCCGTCTGGGCTCTACGGCCTCACTCCGCCTCCCCCCCACCCCATGTTCACTCAGGCCCCTGCCACCCTCTCCCAAGGGGCGCCTCCTCTGTGGGGTGCCCAGCCAGCCTTCTGCCCCCAGCTGCCTCCCAGGTGACCCCAAGCCCTCACCCCCTCCCCCCGCCCCCGGCAGCTGCCTCTCTGGAGAGTCTAAAGGCACAAGAGCAGATGAAAAGTAAATAGGGTGGTAGGGGTTAGGCCACAGGAAAGCTCTAGGGAGAGTTTACACAAGTAGGTGTTTTTACATACTTGATCAAAGTATTACTCCATTTTCTAAAACATTAAGCGGGGCAAGGCATTCGGATTTGACATGAAACCCCTTTAGCAACAGAACCCCTATTCACGTTCTATTTGAAAAAAAAAAAGGCTATTATATCAAACAAAGGTAAACGAGGCAGCACAGCGTCCCACACTGAGAACAATCACAGAAGAAGCTCCACTCAGAGGGAGACGGCATGGAAACAAGGGCAGGCTGCCCACAAAGAAAACATTTTCTGCAACATTTAGCTTCTGCTGAAATACAAAGGCTTCCAGTTAATTTTTACCTCTGACCTGTATACCGTTTTCCTTGATTAGCACAATCAGCTTAGTTTTTTTTCTAATTAGCCAGCGAGAGTGCTTCGCTCACTGTCTTCTAGACGTTGCTAGCATCGATTTGTTAGTTTAAGCCAGTGGAGTCGGCGTGAAGCTTCTGCTACCATGGAAACAGCAAGCTTTGGACCGCAGCTCCTGGACTGGCCAGCTTGCAGGTCTGTGGACCCAGCTCAACTGAGCAGGCGCTGCCGAGCCGCCAGGGGCAACCAGGGCTCCGCTGGGCCTGGCCTTACTTCACCAGGAGCAAGCCCAGGTGAGCTGAATTCAGCCTCCGCTGTCCACTGGTCATCCACAGTGTGGAGAGGGAAGTCAAGCCACAGCTGCCCTGCTCAACGCTCACAACTACCGATGGTGCTAAAACACGGAAATACAACCCCTCACACATGCGTGGGCAGGAGGTGACCTCTACAACAGGACACAGCCAAGGAACACCACCGAAGCCAGCCCAGAAGGACCACGTTTGCTTACACGTGAAGCTAAAGGAGAGCAGCTGCCACACCCTGATTTCTTCCTTCAGCAAAAAAAAAAAAAAAAACACACATCACAAAAGAGCGAACTGGAGAAACTGCCTAACAATAAGGGCTATTTAAATTATGGCCCATGTGAATCAGAGAAGCACAAACATCAGTGTTTTTAAAGGCAGAAAGTAGGAAGTACATTTAAAAAATGTGAAAATCAAAACTAGAGTTTAGAAAGTGGGAAGTTTTGGTTTGCTGACAGAGTGAGGAGAACGTGCATATGGCTCTATCCTGGGGCTGAATCTAAGTTTACTCTCTGAACACTAAAACAAACAAAAAGCCAGCACTCTTCCACCTCTTCATACACATGGCCTCACCAGGAACTGGGGTTAAAGATCAGGGACCCGCAGTGACAGGTCAGTCACATCGGCGCTTTTCCAAGACAGCATGGCACTGCCGGGCCACAAAGTATAAGGCCTAAAGGGCACCCTTCTCACAGGCCTGCTGTTGTCGTTACCTGCCGTGAAGTCACGGCCTCGACCCAGACAACCCCACGCATGACAAAACGCTGCCCAGTCCCGCACCGTCCCCGGCCGGTCGTGGATTGGACCGTTGCGATCCACAGGATTCTCACTGGCTGATGTTCAGAAGTAGATCGCCAGGCCTCTCTTCCTAGTCTGTATTAGTCCGGAAGCTCCAATGAAACCTGCTTAGCAACATGGCAACATGCAAGCCTCCACTGAGGGATGGGCTGTGCATTGGCCAGGAATCGAGCCCGGTCTCCCACAGGGAGAGCAAGAACCCTATCACTGAACCACCACTGTCCTCTCTAGTTCATGAGTCTCATTAAAATGAGCCATCTGTCCATTCCCACTCCAGCCCCTGGACGAAGGCCTCTTGGAACCAGACACTTGCCTGGACACATGAAGTGCCCTGGCTGGGAATCGAACCTGTGTCTCCTGCACGGAGGACGAGAATTCTACCACTGAACCACTGCTGCCCCCTCTAATCAGCCCCCCAGGGAGCCCCTTTCCATCCTCTTCTGGACCCCTCATATTAACAGTGGGGAAAGAAGGTCCTGAGGGAGTCCCAGCACTCAGGGGTCCCGCCCCATGTGCTTCCTCAGGGCCAGCGCTTTTCCCACACAGCTGCCATCTCATAGAGGGGTGGCCTTTCTGCTAGAGACCCAGTCCCCAGAGCCACTGCAGTCAAGGGGCAGATGACAGGAGAGACAGGGCAGCCGCCCCCTCCTCTTCCTTCTCTCTCGGCTCAGGAAGTGGCTGGCGCCAGGGATGGCAGCAGTTACAAAGGGGAAGGGGACAACCAGGCAGTCCACTTGAATCTCCCCCAAACTGCATAAACCAGACTAAGACCCCACAAAAAGTCCCCTCTACCTCTACAGAGATCAGAGTCCCCCTAACCTGTGGGCGTCCCGGTTTTGTGCGATAAGAAAGCTGGTGTCTATGGAGTAGCCCCTTTGCTATCTGGAAAAGCTGGCTGTCAAACGTGAAGATAAATGATGCAGCTTCCGACACCGAGAACACTCACAACAGAAGCTGATGTTGAAACAAGGGCAGACTGCCCCAAAAGAAGATACTTTCTGCACCAAATGCTACGGAGGGCTAAGGCCTTCACCCATCACTCTCCTGTCTGGAGTCCCGCCCGACAGTCGTAGCACCATCAAAAATGACTTCCTGGGTGGGGCCGAGATGGCGGAGTAGTCAGATGCTTCCGGTCATCCCTCTTACAACAAAGACCCAAAAAACAAGTGAAATGATTATATTTATGACAAGCTAAGAGCCCTGAACATCAAAGGCAAAGTTAGAAAATGGACTGAGCAGCAGGGGGAGGGAGAGACAGTTCAGAAGTGGAGAGGAGTTGCTGGACCTGAATAGCCAGGAACCCTCAGGCACCATTCCCTGGAGTGGCGCGCTGGCAGTAGCGTTCTGGACACAGTTTCCTCAGAGAAAGACAACGAGCCACACAACCTACTCACACCCCCAGAACCAGAGAAGAATGGCGCTCTTGGCAAAAGCTAAGTACTTGTGTTTATTTCACCATGGCCCCAGCCCCCATGCCGGCTTGAGAGGCTGTTGATTTCCCTGGTCCTAGACAGGTCCTGCTGCATGCCCTGAGCCATTCTCCCAGCCTTGGAGAAGGAATAAATTCACAATTGGAGGAAAAGATAATCTGCCAGCTCCACTAAGCTGGTGAGCTCAGGACAGAAGCAGCTCCTGTCCAGGCACAAACAGTTCATAGACTTTGAATACCTTTCCCCCCTGCAAGAACCCATGTGGGCCCATTTCAGAATAGGCCCTTGTTGGCAGACTACAACTGTTTCAGGTGTGCAGTGGAGAGGTGGATGTTTGATACCTTTGCCTATTAAACAGGGTCCTCACCTACCCACATCAGGTACCTAAGGACTGGTGGCTCCACCCACATCACCCAGCCACCCACAACAGAGGTCCAAGGATAAATGGTACCTTCCAGTCCTTACGACCAAAAGTATTGTGTGCCCACGGTCCGGATGCAGAACCCACCCACCTATGCGCTCTAGGGTACAGAGACGCGCTTTCCTCACAGACAATCGGGGGACGGTTGTCAGCCGCCTGCCTTGTTTAGAGCGTGACCCCCTGCTGCAACCAGATATTTGTACCTACACCAATCACCCCTGGCCCTCTAAGGCTGTAGGACAGAGCCTGTACCCTACACTTGATGACCAACTACCTGGACACCTGAGCTGAATCCATACAAGAAAAGTGAATGGACTCCTAGGCTCATATACCTTGTAACAGCTCTAGCCATCTGGTGACAGGAGGTTAGAGCTTGAAAGGTGAAAATAGTCAAGCTAGCTCACTCAAGCAGCCTATCTGGGCATATTGTAACAAAACAAAGCAAAAAGCTAGGATACAGTAAGCAAACAAAATGAACTAATACAATAGCTTATACATGGCTCGGAGACAACAGTCAATATCAAATCACATAAAGAAACAGACCATGATCACTTCAACAAGCTCTCAAAACAAAGAATCAAGGAATTTTCCAAATGAAGGTGTATTCCTGGAATTATCAGACACAGAATTAATATACAAAACTCTTTAAGACATCAGGAAGGAGATCAGTGAAAACACAGAACATGCCAAGGAACACACATATAAAGTAGCTGAGGAAATTAAAAAGGTTATTCAAGAACAAAATGAAAAATTTAATAGGCTGCAAGAATCCACAGAGCAACAGCAATCAGAAATTCAGAAGATTAACAATAAAATTACAGAATTAGACAACTCAATACAAAGTCAGAGGAGCATAAATGAGGATGTGGATGGCAGAATTAGTGAGATTGAAGATAAAACACTTGGCACCAGTATATTCAAAGAAAATTCAGAAAAAAGAATTAAAAAAGATGAAGAAACCCTAAGAATCATATGGGACTCTATCAAGAGAAATAACCTACGAGTAATTGGAGTACCAGAACAGGGAGGGATAACAAAAAATACAGAAAGAATTGTTGATTTGTTGGCAGAAAACCTTCCTGATATCATGAAGGATGAGAATGTATCTATCCAAGATGCTCATCAAAGTCCACATAAGGTAGATCTCAAAAGAAAGTCACCAAGACATATTATAATCAAACTTGCCAAAACTAAAGATAAAGAGAGAATTTTAAGAGTAGCTAGGGGCAAATGAAAAGCCACCTACAAAGGAGAGTCAATAAGAGTAAGCTCAGACTACTCGGCAGAAACCATGCAGGCAAGAAGGCAATGGGATGACTTATATAAAGCCCTGAAGGAAAAAAAATTGCCAACCAAGAATCATATATCCAGCAAAACTGTCCCTCAAATATGACGGCGAAATTAGGACATTTCCAGATAAACGGAAGTTTAGGGAATTTGAAAAAACCAAACCAAAACTACAAGAAATACTAAAGGAGTTCTCTGGTTAAAAAAACAATAATATCAGGTATCAATCCAAGACTAGGACATAGGACAGAGCGACCAGATGTCAACCCAGATAAGGAAATCACAAAAATAAATAAAGATTAAAAAATGCTCAAAACAGGGAAATGGCAATGTCATTACGTAAAAAATGACAACATTAAATCATTAAAGACGGACTAAAAAATGCAGTCATAGATCTTCCATACGGAGAGGAAGTCGAGGCAATATAAAGAAATAAAAGTCTGGTTTAAACTTAGAAAAATAGGGGTAAATATTAACGTAACCACAAAGAACACTAACAATCCCACAAATCAAAATAAAATACAAGAAAAACAAACACTCAGCAAAAACAAAATCGACAACAAAAAAGAGGAAAAGACAATATATAAAGAATTACTCAGCACAAAAAATTAAGTGGAAAAAAAACTGTCAATGACACACAAAAAAAGACATCAAAATGACAGCACTAAATTCATACCTGTCCATAATTACGCTGAATGTAAATGGCCTAAATGCACCAATAAAGGGAGAAAGAGTGGCAGAATGGATAAAAAAACATGATCCGTCTATATGCTGCCTACAAGAGACACACCTTAAAGACACAAACTAAAACTCAAAGGATGAAAAAAAAGTATCAAGCAAACAACAATCAAAAAAGAGCAGGAGTGGCAATATTAATTTCTGACAAAACAGACTTTAAACTTAAATCCACCACAAAGGATAAGGTAGGACACTATATAATGATAAAAAGAGACAATATACCAGGAGGATATAACCATATTAAATATTTACACACCCAACGACAGGGCTTCAAGATACATAAAATAAACTCTAACAGCATTGAAAAGTGAGACAGACAGCTCCACAGTAACAGTAGGAGACTTCAACACACCACTTTTGGTGAAGGACAGAACATCCAGAAAGAAGCTCAATAAAAATATGGAAGCTTTAAATACCACAATCAACCAACATGACTTCATAGGCATATACAGAACAGTCTACCCAACAGCAGCCAAGTATACTTTCCTTTCCAGCACACACGGAACATTCTCTAGAATAGACCACATATTAGGTCATAAAGCAAGCCTTAAGAGAATCCAAAACATCAAAACATTACAAAGCATCTTCTCTGACCCTAAGGCCATAAAACCAGAAATTAATAACGGAAAAAGCAGGGAAAAGAAATTAAACACATGGAAACTGAACAACACCCTGCTCAAAAACGACTGGGTTATAGAAGACATCAGGATGGAATAAAGAAATTCATTGAACGCAATGGGAGTGAAAACACTTCCTATTAGAACTTTTGGGACACAGCTAAAGCAGTGCTCAGAGGTCAATTTAAAGCAATAAATGCACACAACCAAAAAAGAAGGGCCAAAATCAAAGAATTATCCCTACGACTTGAACAAACAGAGAGCAACAAAAGAAACCTCAAGTACCAGAAGAAAGCAAATAACAAAAATTAGAGCAGAATTAAATGAAATAGAGAACAGAAAAACAACTGTAAGAGTTAATAAGGCCAAAGCTGGTTCTTTGAAAAAATTAACAAAATCGATAACCCACTGGTCAAACTGACAAAAGAAAAACAGGAGAGGAAGCAAATAACCCAAATAAGAAATGAGATGGGCAATATCACAACAGACCCAACTGAAATTAAAAGAATCATACAGATTACTACGAAAAATTGTACTCTAACAAATTCGAAAACCTAGAAGAAATGGATGACTTTTTAGAAACACACTACCTACCTAAACTAACACAAACAGAGGTAGAACAACTAAATAGACCCATAACAAAAGAAGAGACTGAAAACGTAATGAAAAAACTTTCAACAACAAAAAAGCCCCAGCCCGGACAGCTTCACTGCAGAGCTCTACCAAACTTTCAGAGAAGAGTTAACACCACTACTACTAAAGGTATTTCAGAACACAGGAAAGGAAAGAATACTCCCAAACTCATTTTATGAAGCCAGCATACCACTGATACCACACACAAAAAAAGGAAAATTGCAGACCTATACCTTTCATGAACTGAGATGCAAAAATCCTCAACAAAATTCTAGCCAACAGAATTAAACATATAAAAAAAAAATAATTTACCATGACCAAGTGGGATTCATACCCCGTATGCAGGGATAGTTCAACATTAGAAAAACAATGTAATCCATCATATAAAGATGGCATTGGGTTTTACCAGGTGTATATAAAGAAAACAAAAGACAAGAATCACATCTTTTCATCAATGGATGCTGAAAAGGCATTTGACAAAGTTCAACCCACTCATGATAAAAACTCTCGGCAAAGCAGGAACAGAAGGAAAATTCCACAACATAGTAAAGGGCGTTTATACAAAGCCAACAGCCAACAGCCAACATCATCTTAAATGGAGAGAGTCTGAAAGCATTCCCCTTGAGATCGGGAACCAGACAAGGATGCCCCATATCACCATTCTTATTTAACATTGTGCTGGAGGTCCTAGCCAGAGCAATTAGGCTAGATAAAGAAATAAAGGGCATCCAGATTGGTAAGAAATAAGTATCTCTATTTGCAGATGACATGATCTGATACACAGAAAACCCTGAAGAATCCTCAAGAAAACTACTGAAACTAATAGAAGAGTTTGGCAGAGTCTCAGGATACAAGATAAACATACAAAAATCAGTTGGATTCCTCTACATCAACAAAGAGAACATCAAAAAAGAAATCACCAAATAAATACCATTTACAGTAGTCCCCGAGAAGATCAAATACTTAGGAATAAATCTAACCAGAAATGTAAAAGACTTATACAAAGAAAACTACAAGACACTACGCAAGAAATCAAAAGAGCCCTATATAAGTGGAAAAACATACCTTGCTCAGGGATAGGAAGACTTAACGTTGTAAAAATGTCTATTCTACCAAAAGCGATCTATAGGTACAGTACAATTCCGATCCAAATTCCAATGACATTTTTTAATGAGATGGAGAAACAAATCACCAACTTCATATGGAAGGGAAAGAAGCCCCAGATAAGTACAGCATTACTGAAAAAGAAGAGCAAAGTGGGAGGCCTCACACTACCTGATTTTAGAACCTATTATACAGGCACAGTCGACAAAACAGCCTGGTACTGGTACAACAATAGATACACAGACCAATGGTACAGAATTGAGAATCCAGACATAAATCCATCCACATATGAGCAGTTGATATTTGACAAAGGTCCAAAGTCAGTTAAATGGGGAAAAGACAGCCTGTTTAACAAATGGTGCTGGCATAACTGGATATTCATCTGCAAAAAAATGAAACAAGACCCATACCTCACACCATGCACAAAAACAAACTCAAAATGGATCAAAGACCTAAATATAAAATCTAAAATGGCAAAGATCATGGAAGAAAAAACAGGGACAACGCTAGGAGCCCTAATACATGGCATAAACAATATATGAAACATTACTAACAATGCACAAACACCAGAAGAGAACTAGATAACTGGGAGCTCCTAAAATCAAACACCTGTGCTCATCCAAAGACTGCATCAAAAGAGTAAAAAGACTACCTACAGGCTGGGAAAAAGTTTTTAGCTATGACGTTTCCAATCAGCGTCTGATCTCTAAAATCTACGTGATACTGCAAAGACTCAACTACGAAAAGACAAATAACCCATGTAAAAAAATGGACCAAGGATATGAACAGGCACTTCACTAAAGACGACATTCAAGCAGCTAACAGATACATGAGGAAATGCTCACGATCATTAGCCATTAGAGAAATGCAAATCAAAACTACAATGAGATTCCATCTCACTCCAACAAGGCTGGCATTAATCCAAAAAGCACAAAATAATGAATGCTGGAGAGGCTGTGGAGAGACTGGAACACTTAAACACTGCTGGTGGGAATGTCAAATGGTACAGCCACTTTGGAAAATGATTTGGCATTTCCTTAAAAAGCTAGAAATAGGACTACCATACGATCCAGCAATCCCACTCCTTGGAATATATCCTAGAGAAGTAAGAGCCTTTACACAAACAGATACATGCACACCCATGTTCACTGCAGCACTGTTTACAAAATAACAAAAAGATGGAAGCAACCGAGGTGCCCATCAACGGAAGAATGGATAAACAAATCATGGCGTATTCACACAATGGAATACTATGCTTCGATAAAGAACAGCGAGGAATCCGTGAAACATTTCATAACATGGAGGAACCTGGAAGGCATTATGTTGACTGAAATTAGTCAGTTGCAAAAGGACAAATATTGTATGAGACCACTATTATAAGAACTCAAGAAACAGTTTAAACAGAGAAGAGAACATTCTTTGATGGTTATAAGTGGGGAGGGGGGTGGGAGGGAGGGAAAAGGGTATTCACTAATTAGATAGAAGACAAGAACTATTTCAGGTGAAGGGAAAGAGAATACACAATTCAGGCCAGGTCAGCACAACTGGACTAAATCAAAAGCAAAGAAGTCTCCTGAACAAACTGTACGCTTCGAAGGCCAGCGCGTAAGTGGCGGGGGTCTGGGGACCATAGTTTCAGGGGCCATCTAAGTCAACTGGCATAATAAAATCTATTAAAAAAACATTCTGCATCCCTTTGGTGAGTGACATCTGTGGTCTTCAACACTAGCAAGCGGCCATCTAAGGTGCATCAATTGTTCTCAACCCACCTGGAGCAAAGGAGAATGAAGAGCAAGGACACAAGGTAATTACGAGCCCAAGAGACAGAAAGGGCCACATAAACCAGAGACTACATCAGCCTGAGGCCCGAAGAATTAGATGGTTCCCAGCTACAACCGATGACTTCCCTGACAAGGAACACAACAAACAACCCCCGAAGGAGCAGGAGAGCAGTGGGATGCAGACCTCAAATTCTCATAAAAAAAGACCAGGCTTAATGGTCTGATTGAGACCAGAAGGACCCTGGAGGTCATGGTCCCCAGACCTTCTGTTAGCCTAAGACTGGAACCATCCCCATAGCCAGCTCTTCACATGGGGATTGGACTGGACTATAAGACAGAAAATGATACTGGTGAGGAGTCAGCTTCTTGGCTCAGTGGGCAGCTCTTGTCTGGAGGGGAGATGAGAAGGCAAAGGAGGACAGAAGCTGGCTGAGTGGACACAGGGAATACATGGTGGCCAGGAACAGCGTGCTGTCTCACTAGGGGGAGAGCAACTAGGAGTACATAGCAAGGTGTATGTAAATTTTTGTGTGAGAGACTGACTTGATTTGTCAGCTTTCACTTAAAGCACAATAAAAGAAAAAAAAACCCACCTGAAAGCATTCTCCAGCCCAAATCCACGCTAAAGCAGCAATTGCTCGCTAGCCCCACCAGGGAAACCAGCAGATTCCTCACGTTTGTGTGAGCGGAGGCTACTGGTTCCACTGGGCCCCTGGCCAGGTACCGCAGCCCGCTCCACCACAGACGCTTCCCCCAGCAGCACCTGCTCCCACCCTCCTGAGACTCTGCCCTCACTGAGTTACTTTGCCCTGGTCTGTGGTCTCTCTCCCCCCGTTAGATGGAGGTCTAGCCCAGAGAAGCTCCCCACCCACACTGGGTTTATTTATCACAGATTCTCCCACAATGCACCACACTTAGGGGTAATCAGGGGTCAGCCTCAACTACAAGGGACCAGCCTCACAGGGACAGAAGCCAGCTGCTAGTTTCTCCTCCGCAGGAGACACTGAGGACAGGTCCACAGGGGAGGAGTCACTAGCCCTCCCAGGCCAAGGCCCCATTTAGGCTTCCAGATGAAGGCACCTCTCCTAGTCATTCATCGGCGGTGCTGCTATCCTCAGGCCGGAGAACATCCGTCCAGAGTCAGAGCACTGTCTCCGAGTCAGCAGAAGAACACGGCATCGGGAAGGTGATCACGGAGGGGAAGTGAACCCGAGTCCCTACCCTACAGTGACAGATGAGCATGGTGGAGGGTGGGGACAGAAACAGGCAGTGCTGCCCTGCAGCCGACAGCAGAGGTACAATGGGAACCTGCACACCGTCTCCTACACGACCCCACAGTGAAAGATGAGCATGGTGGGGGGGGGATGGAGACGGGCAGTGCTGCCCTGCAGCCAACAGCGGAAGTAGAACGGGAATGTACACACCGTCTCCTACAGAGCCACTGCCCCAGTGAGTCAGGCACTGCCACACCCAGCACACCCAGGTGGACGGTCTTTTCTCCCACCATTCTCAGACACTAGCAAACTTCACGCAGACCCCCCCTCATTTGGGTGCTTACTGAAGACTTGAGTTCAATAGCCATTGGCAATGTAAATATGATCACGTGGTGTCTTAGTTATCTAGCACTGCTATTAACAGAAATACCACAATTGGATGACTTCAACAAAGAGAAATTCATTCTCTCACGGTCTGAGGCTTGAAGTCCAAATTCAGGGCACCAGTGCCGGGAGAAGGCTTCCTCTCTCTGTAGGTTCTGGAGGAAGGTCCTTGTCACCAATCTTCCCTTAGTCTGGGAGCTTCTCTGCCTAGTTCCGGGAGAAGGCCTCCCCTCTCTGTGAGCTCTGGAGGAAGGTCCTTGTCATCAACCTCCCTTGGTCTGGAAGCTTCTCCATGCAGGAACCCCACGTCCAACGGACACGCTCTGCCCCTGGTGCTGCTTTCTTGGTGGTATGAGGTCCCCATGTGTCTCTGCTCGCTTCTCTCTTTTATATCTCAAAAGAGACTGGCTTAAGACACTATCTAATCTTGTAGATCTCATCAATTTAACTTCCACTAACCCCAGTAGTGGTTAGTGCTACGGCTGCTAACCAAAGGGTCGGCAGTTCGAATCTGCCAGGCGCTCCTTGGAAACTCCATGGGGCAGTTCTACTCTGTCCTATAGGGTCGCTGTGAGTCAGAATCGACTTGACAGCACTGGGCTTTTTGGGAATCCATCTTATTACATCATAGTCATAGGATTTACAACACATAGAGAAATCACATCAGATGACAAAATGGTACACAATCATACAATACTGGGAATCAGGACCTTGCCAAGTTGGTAGATATGGGGGGGGGGAACGACACAATTCAATCCACGACACATGGCTACAGGTATGGATACAAATTCAAAGAACGCCAGGTGATTCCTTCAAACATTAAAATCAGGCAACAGCCCATGAAACTGCAGTTTAAGAGTCTCTAAAACTGAGAAAAAGAATTACGCCCAAACGCTTGGGGCGCAGCGCAGTCCAGACTGACCTCACACAGACTTACGACGATGGTGGGGCCTAAACGTGCCAGCTACAGACGGACACCACATGGCGCAACAATAACCAAAGCCAAACCAAGTCTGTAATAGTGGGATTAAAATATTTTAGAATTTACCTCTCCTGAGAGAAAAAAAAAATGGTAATTCACTTAAGGGGCCCTGGTGGCACATGGTTAAGAGTTCAGGCTGCTTACCAAAAGGTCAGCAGTTCATATTCACCAGTGGCTCCTTGGAAACCCTACGGGCAGTTCTCCTCTGTCCTATAGGGTCACTATGAGTCGGAATCGACTCGATGGCAACTCACAACAGGTATTAAAGGTCTGAACGTGTAGCCCTAACCACAGGACCTTCCAGGTAACAATTTTTAGATATGCTAAAAATAACACAATAGAGCATCCAGCGGCAGGGTCTGGGGGAGGCTTGGTAGGTGCCAACCCCGGCCTCAAAGGTAGCAAGAAGGCCAAAGAAACGGACGATGAAGAGAAGGCTTTTTCAAGCAGAAACAAAAATAGCAGAAGAAACTCAAGGAGCTAAAAGCCATGGCCACGGGTAAGGGCTTCCTGGCCACAAGTGGAATTAAGAAATCTGGCCAAAAACAAGCTGCTCTTTTGACAGTGGCAATGGTGTCCTTGCGTCATTAGCTGTTCAGACACCTGGGTTCCCTGCTGTAACATCTGTTGCCACCTGTAGTCAGAATGAAGTGTTGGCTTGGAGCCTGCTGTACTTTTGTAAAAAAAAAGGGGGAAGAAACCACACACAGTGTGGCTCATCTAGGTTCTCCTCACTCAGCCATTCCCATCTCGGCTGTGGGGTCAGCACACACCTAGTCCAGAATCCTGCCCAAGTCCGGTCTCTGGTTTCTGTTACGCCCTGAGTGCTGCACCACCTGGAATGAAATCAGCTCATTTGAGAAAACCATAATAATGGAACACGAGGGGCATACCTAGAAAGCCACCTGGCAAGTCCATCATGGGGACAGAGGTTCTTCTCCCTTGTAGGATCTCAGCATAGCTCCCCGAATAATTCAGCAAAACACAAGTTTTTAGAGATTCTGGAGTCCAAGACGACAGTGGCACGAAGAGTGACGACCCCTGGGTGGCTGCAGTGGGGAGACCAACCAATTGCCCAGCCCACGTGAGTCGGCAGAGAGCACAAAAGAGGAACTGCACGAGAGAGGACGTCCCCTGCATGGAGGAGGCCACAGGATGGCAAGAGCACAGCCTGACACTAGTCCCAGACACCAGCCCTGGGGCCTACTCAGGGGGGCCCTCGCCTCACAGGCTCAGGGCCCCATAGGCACAGCTCACTGCAGGGTGCTGGGGTCTGCTCAGAGAGCCCCCACCCCACAGACTCAGGGCCCCACAGGTACGCTCACTGCAGGGTGCTGGGGTCTGTTCAGGGAGCCCCCACCCCACAGGCTCAGGGCCCGGCAGGCACGTTCACTACAGGGTGCTGGGGTCTGCTCAGAGAGCCCCCATCCCGTAGGCTCAAGGCCCCACAGGCACAGCTTACTGCAGGGTGCTAGGATCTGTTTGGGGAGCCCCCAACCCACAGACTCGGGGCCCCAGGGGCACGGCTCACTGCAGGGTGCTGGGGTCTGCTGGGGGGCTCTGTAGGCATGCTCACTGTGAGATGTTGGGGTCTGCTTTGGGGAACTCCCACCCCACAGGCTTGAGCCCCACAGGCACGCTCACTAGGGGGTGGCTGGCACACCAGCATGGCTGTGTGTACACGCATGTTTGTGCATGCACGTGTGTGCAGGGAGGGATCTTCTGGCTGCTGCCTCCACCACTCCCCTCTGCCCCCCACAGGCAGAGGGGTGAGCCCCCCAACACCCTCACCCTGCCCCTTTCCAGCCTCTGGGTGGTTCCACTGCAGTGGCCCCGGAAGACCTGCTCCTGGACCCTCCCTCCCACCACCTGGCACAGACACTTGATGCCACTGTCCCCCCAGAATCACTGTGATTCTCCCCATCTCCCTTGGTGTGACTGCTCACCCACTTCCCATCCCATCCCACCCCCACCTACTGGACACTGAGCCTGGCGTGAGGCGAGAACCCCAGCAGCACTGGCACCCACCTGCGGCCCACTGGGCACATCAAGGGTGGCTGCTGAGGAAGTGGGTGCGGAAATCCCGGAAGTGGCATGTTTCACGGTGGGGCTCTCGGCAGGTTCTTCGCTTTATTTTTTTTTTAAGGAACACTTTCACAGTTGGTGTCGTTTTCCTTTAGACCAGTAAGTTCCTGGGCCACAGGTGATCAGAATCATCTACCCCCATGCTCTGGTTATCTCCCCCAGGTGCTCACGTCGTCTCTCACACCTGCTTTTACCGTCTTTGAAGGCCGCAATGTGGAGGGGTCGCTATCCCCCTCCCAGTGCGTTCCTCTATTTTAATGAGACCAAAACATTAAAAAAAAAAAAAAGTTGCTGTAAGCAGACTGTCACTTGCGGGGACCCCAGTGTCACAGAGCACAACTGTGCTCCAGTTTCCAACAGCTGCTTTTTCCAAAGCAGATCACCGGGCCTCTCCTCCCGGGTGCCCGAGTACGCGCCGACTTCCAACCTTTCAGCCAAGCACTTCACTGAGCCGCCCAGAGGTTCTTTTAAAGAGACAGGTCACCAGAAGTTGGGGTTCTCAGTACCAAAGCCCCGTTCCTGAGAAGCCTGCCAATCATAAAATGGGTAACATCTGAATGTGTTACAAAGCGCCTCCCCCTTCCCAGCCGCGCAGCCCAAGTGCCTGCCAGTACAAAACCGCAGGGAGAAAGAAGTCTCTAGGAGAAGGCCAAAACAACCCCGTCTGTTAACAAGAACTAAATGTTGAATTTAAGCTTCAAGCTCAGACACAACATGGCCATTGTAAACACTGCCTCAGTTTATCAACCCAACAATAGGCCCTTTCACGGATTAATAATGTTCTCAGCAAGCACTCTGTACTCCAGCATTTTTAAGATACTTTGTGGGATAAATATTAGCTTGGGACTTGCCTACGTGAGAAGCAAAAGTTACCAAAGAAGCCACTTGGACAGAAAGAAAGGAGTAGCCAGTGCTACCCTGCACTGCCCTCCCCCGCCACGCCACACCCCCACACCACCCACACATGCTGCAGGCCCCTCTTCTGAGCTGTCCACACAGCCCCGTTTACCAGCGGCCTCCAGCCCCGGCTGTGCTCGTCCTCAAAGCTGTGAGACAGGACACGGGATCCACCTGCTAGGCCACGCAGCCCTTGGCCACTTCCACCTGGGCCCAACTTCCAACCTGAGGCCTTCAGGCTCCTGAAGACAGGACCAGCTCACCGCCCTGGCCAGGCCCCAGTCACCAGCTACCCTGTCTACTGGGGCCGCCAAGCCCAGGACGGGAGCCCGAGGGCCTGCCCTGCCTGCTCACGCGGGTCCTCTATCAGAAATCCACACCCGTAACTGCGAGTCCCCAAGGTGTCCCCCCACCCAGGTGTCCCACCACCCAGGTGTCCCCCCCACCCAGGTATTCCCCAGGACTACCCAGTGCCTTCCACCTGTCCTGCCTAGTCACCTGATCCAGACGCCGAGGCCTCGAGGGCAGGGCTGCGGCTCTCAACCCTTTGTCTCCCGGAGGGCTAACCAGGCGCTAGGCACCCAGCAAATAAACCACCCAGCAACAGAGAGCACTGGGAAACGGGGACATTTTAAGGTAATCATTGGAATGAAAGAGAACAAGGGTGCACTAAAACTTAAAAATTTGATTTAAAATTAATTTCTTGAAAGACTCTTAAATAGCGCAGGTCGCTGGATACAGAACAGTGATGGGGGGGCGGGGGACCAGCCCTGAGTCTGCAGAGCCCCACAGCATCAGGGACAACATTCCCCTGGGCCTACTCTCGCTAGACATACGCCGGTGCTGGCTGGACCCCGCCACCAACCCCAGACATTACCTGCCCTTTGCTTCACCTGTGGAAATCCTCATAGGTATAATACTTGCGACTCCACGGACCACAGGAAGTAGAAGCCACTCACAGAGCAGAGCCAGCTAGAGCACAGGCGGCTCCAAATGGCTTCCCAGATACCAGATGGCCAGCTCAGGGAAGCCAGGTGTCTCCAGGTGAACTCCACCACACAGGTGAGGAAACCAGAGCTGGAACAGGGAACCGGCTTAACGAGGGGCTGGTGTCAGGGAACCAAGACGGATCTGAGGATCTCAGCTCCTAACCCTCACCTTTCTAACAGCACACCACTTCCTCCTGTGACTGTCTTCTGAAACAAAGCAGGCTCCTGACCACTGCCCAGCACTTATGAGCCACCTGCACTGCACCTGAAACAAACTTCCTGACACCACTGCAGAATGGTGGACAGCAAGAAACGGACGTCAAAGTCTGAGTCACCCAGTCCTGTTTAACAGCTCTGTGACACGGATCAACTGAGGGCTTCTGGGCCTCAGTGTCCCCACCTGTGTGTGGGAACAGCACCTACTGCTGGCGTGCGGATTAAATACTGCAGGTGAAAGACCTACCACGGAGCCTCAGCACAACAAGGTCTCAATAAACGGAGATACAGCTACCGAAGTCTAGACAGTTGGCGGAATGGGGCCACCTCCAACTACCCTCAGAGAAAAGAGAATGTTGGCTCACAGGTCTGGCTGGATGCGTCGTGGGTGAACCAAATCCTCGTTGGTCTCATGACGGTGTGTGCCGTACACCGGCACTGGGTGCCAAGGGGTAAGTAAAAAAAAAAAAGAGAACTGAAATGTAACAATTGCTGAACAAGGGCTAATTTTTGTTTGAATGGCTCAAAAGAATAGACGAATAACCTAACAACAAAGACATCACTGGTTTCATGAGGTTTCATATCACCCAGAGAGTTTTGTCACTAAAGGCCCCTCGGCCTACGCCGCCCCCCTCCCATCCGGGCCCCTCGGCCTATGCCACCCCCACCCTGTCTGGGCCCCTCGGCCTATACCACCCCCCCCATCCGGACCCCCCGGCCTATGCCCTCCCCCCGTCCAGGCCCCTCGGCGTACGCCCCCCAGTCCACCTTCCCCCAGTCCACAGCCGTCAACAGGGCCTGCCCGTGTCGTCCACTCCGTCTGTACCTGCACCACTCATCCCCCACGAAGCTGCCCACCTTCCCTCGAGGCAGTGCTGCCTTCAAGATCTGGAACAACCTCACGGGGTCTGTGGTGTCCCCAGTGTCACCTGACCAGCAGCCACAGTCTGCAGCCTGAGCTGGTTTCCTTTCTTCCTTCTCGTCTGTGCACCCAGGAAGTGGGAGAAGCTGAGTGAGGCCGAAGCCAGAGGAGGCAGAACAGGGTCTGCACCATGCGGCCAGGCCAGCAGGGAAGGCACCCAGCAGGGGCTGCCTGGGGAGACCCATGCAGATGGGGGCCAACCTCAGCCCCAGGCCGGCAGGGACATTCCTGGCCAGGAGGACTCCATGAACCACTTCAACTGCCACTGGAATTTCTGTTAGTTCACAGTTTGCTGCATCTAAAACCCGTCAGATGTCACTGCCCCTCCCACCCCACAGCCCCACCACCAAACAATACCCCAAGTCCTGAGCCATGTGCAGAGCCTTTGAAGACCAATGCTTGGGGGGAGCCGAGGCTAGGGCACCCTGCGGCCTAGGAACCCTGTGCTGGGGAAGGCTGAGAACATTCCAGTCCCTCCCTGTGGGAGCCAGCAACAGCCTGCCCTCCAAGGGCACAAGAGGATGGGAGAAGAATGGACACCACACCCCGAAGTCCCAGGGTCAAGCTTGGTTCCAACTCTCCGACTCATTCAGGACCACCCTGGGGGCCCACAGCTAACAAAGGGTTACCAAGGCACTGTGGTTGGTCAGCTCAAAGCTCCAGGGTTCCCCTGTAGTAGTCGAACTGCAGCTGAAGGACCGGAAGGCAGGTGGCAGTGTGGACATGGGCCAAGACCTGTGTGCATGCACACATGAAGAGCTGAGGGCAGTGAGACGTCCGAGGCCACACTGTTCCATTGACGGACATACAGCACGCTGAAAGAGGGAGAAGTAACCCAGAATTCCAGCCCTGCCTGCATTTCTCCTGCAAAATCACAGGTGGGCTCCTGGAAGCATGGGTCAGGGAACAAGATGGAAGAGCCGGAAAGGGGGTGTCTGGTTAGCTGTAGCTAAGATGGCTCCCAACTCGTGGCAACCCCAAGCTGACCCACAGGGTTTTCACTGGAGGCTAATTTTCAGAAGTCGATGGCCAGGTCTTCCTTCTAGTCCGTCTTAGTCTGGAAGCTCCACTGAAACCCATTCAGCATCACAGCAACACACAAGGCTCCAGTGACAGACAGGTGGTGGCTGTACCTGAGGCGCACAGGCTGGGGACAGAACCCAGGTCTCCTGGGTGGAAGGCAACAATTCTACCACTAGGCCACCACTGGTCTCTGCTTCAACAGCAGCTGCAGAAATATCTTCTTCACTGGGTTCCCAGCCCGTCTATGAGCACTTCAAGGAGCCCTGGTGGCACAGTGGTTCGACGCTCAGCTGCTAACTGAACCTACCAGCCTCTCTGTGGGAAAACGATGCAGCGGTCTGTATCTGTAAAGGTGACGGCCTTGGAAATTCTATGGGGCAGTTCTAACCTTTTCTATAGGGTTACTGAGTCAGAACCGACTCAACAGCAGCAGGTTTGGGGTTTTTATGAGCACTTCGCTTTGACTCTGAAGTTCAACCCTGAGACGATAGTGGCCTTCCCAAGAGCTAACTGCACCCAATCAGAGGCTGGCAATTAAACCATGGCTCTTATGGGAGGAATCGTTTGGGTTTTTGACTTAAGAAGGAACAGTCTCCACGGGAGCCCGAAGTCCTGAGGGAGGCTGAGCAGGGACGGTGGCCTGGGATCCATGGTATGGTAAGATGCCAATATCGCGATGAGAGGCATGCCCCACTTCCAGGCACCCACCTGTGCCACCCGCTGTGCACAGCGCTCGGGAGAGGAGGGGGTCACCAGACCCTGGCAGGTCACCTCGCAACCTCAGCAGGAAAAGCTGGGCTGCTTGTGAGCACGTCTGTGTCTGTAGGAACGCTCCCCGGGGAAGGCTTCTGCAAACCAACTCCGAGTGCCTCTCGTTCTTTTCCTTATTTGCTACTTTGAAAAATAAGCCGTTCTTCCCCCTCTGAAATGGGATACGGGTCAGAACCTTCTGCCGTGCATAGTGACCCAGAGAGAAAGATCACCATTTCAGAAATATTTCTCGTCTGGCCACTGGCCCAAAGTAACTCAATTCTGTTTATCTGGTCAAAGCACAACTCTCCTGGGGAAAATAAAGTTAATCCAACATTAAGTTGGCTGGTCCCGCCTGTGGAGTCCACCCCAGGCCCTGCCTCCTCCGTGTCCCATCGCCCCACCCCATGGTCCCCTGTAACTGCCAGCACTCAGGGACACTATCCTGCATCCCACCCCCCACCCCCAACGCCGGTCACGGCAACCAGCTGCCAACTCATCGAGGCCTGCACAGGCCTGGGTGTCCAGGACTGGAGAGAAGGGGCAGAGAGTGGGCGCGGGTCCTCTGGACTCCTCCCACCACCACGCTGGTTCCTGTGGCTTCCCGTGCCTTACTGGGTAGCCCTGAGCTCGGTTCAGCAGCCTGGCATAGCCTGGTGCCATGTGTGGGCTGAGGTCCCCGCAGCAGCCTCAGCGGGACACCTATAGGGAGCCCCAACACCACCCACGTGCCTTCAGCAGCTCTGGGCCCTCAGGCTGTCACTTGACATTTGGGGCCCTCAGGCTGTCACTTGACATTTGGGTTTTGTGGCTTTGCCCTGTGCAGAAACACCGCTCAGTTTTCTTCCTACCACACGGCCTTCACCAGCCCATGACGGAATCCCACCCAGTGACAAAGGACTCCCCAGAGAGGACCGAGCTCACCCCTGGGAACCCACCAGACAAGACTGAGCTCACCCCCAGGCTGGACCCAAAGCAGCCACCCTATGTGGCCTAGGAGCCTGCACCCCACTCCTGCATGCTGGGCTCACTTTAATTCACGGACGCTTCCTGAGGGTGGACACGTCCTGGGTGAAAAGTGCTGCCCGAGAAAACAACAGAAAAAACAAGGTGGAGAGGGAGAAACCCGACACGAGGAGGAAGGCACCCTGACAAGGTCTGCACAATGCAGGAAAGTCATGTGGGTGGGCAGACACTCCTGCAGCTGTATGTGTGGAAGCTGGAGAATGAGGGGAGTGACAGCTTTACCACCAACTCCAGACAGACCCTGCGCTGAGGACACCCACTGAGGCACCGCCACACAAGGGGCCACGGGCAACGGGGGGAGCTCCTCTACTGGGGAGTGTTGGTGAGGCCTCATCCACAGGGTCAGAGCCCACGACTTCTCCTTCCCAACTCCTCACTAGAAACACGGACTTGACAGCAGGAAGAATGGACTCAGCTAGCTTCTGTACATTCCTAAGAGGCCCCCGTCCTCACTGGGGCTGTCGGCACTTGCTGAGGCGCTCCTCCGAGCCGCATGAGGCCTGCTCTGGGACACGCGGTTTGTTCCCCGGGAAGTTACAGGCTAGAGCAGGCACTGTCAGGTACAGTCCCAGGCAGGAGACAGCAAGTCTGCACACATACCTGGCTGGTACTATCTCAGCTGTCTAATGCTGCTATAACAAATACCACTAGTGGGTCACTTTAACAAACAAATGTGTTCTCTCCGTTTAGGAGGCCAGATGTCTGAATTTGCGGCACCAGCTCCATAGGAGGGCTCTCTGTCTGCTCTGGGGGAAGATCCTTGTCCTCAACCTTCCCCCGAGTTTAGTAGCTTCTCAGTGCAAGGACCCCAGGTGCCAAGGATGTGCTCCACTCCTGACTCTTCTTGCTTGCTGGTATGAGGTCCTTCTCTGCTGGACTCTTATATCTCAAGAGAGATTGACTCAAGATACAACCTAATCCTGCAGATTGAGTCCTGCCTCATTAACATAACTGCCTCTAATCCTGCCTCACTAACATCACAGAGGTTAGGATTTACAACATGGGAAAATCACATCAGATCACAAAATGGAGGACAAACACACGATTCTGAAAATCATGGCCAAGCCAAGTTGACACACATTTTGGGGGGACACAACTCCTTTAAGAGCCATCTCTTACTCTGAAAATTAAAAGCACAATGCAGAGCAGGGTGGAAAAGGCCTGGCCCTACCAGGCTCCAACACACTGGAAAGCCTTAGTGAGTGACAGTGTGTGCAGTGCCTGGGAACAGTAGACGGACCAGAAGAACGTGATGGGAATTCCAGAAGCAGACCCGAGTATACCCAGGAATTTAGAGTAAGACAAGGGTGGCATCTCAGTTCAGTGAAGATAAATTATTCAGAAAGCAACTGGGACATCTGGGTGGCCGTGGGGACAGAGGTGGCTCTGCGCCCCACAGCTTGCCCCAGGACAAGCTCAGATGGTTCAGAGCTTAAATCTGAGAAGGAAGGCGTGAAGTGCTAGAGCACCGTGAGGAAGCCATCAGAGTCCCAGAGCAGAGGATGTTCAGTATGACCAGAGAAGAATCAGAAACGTGGGCAGGGGAACAACATCCGAAGACAAACGACCGGCCACACAGCTAGGAACCAACGCGTATGGCCCCTTTCTCAGGCTGGAGGTACACACCGCACCCACACGACGCGTCCAAAGCCTTCAGAAAAAGCCAACAGCACGGTGCAGAAAGGGACACGGATGGCTCTGGAATTCACACAGTGGTCAAGCTCACAGGGAGGAGAGAAACGCCAATTAGCGCCACAGCGGGATACAGCATTTCCTACTTGCACACAGTGAGGACCAGGTGTGTTTTGTGCTGTTGTACACAAGCCCACCAGGAGTCAGAGCTGACACGATGGCAGCTACCTACCTATACACAGCTGCACACAGTGACACACCCCCATGGACAGGGTGCCTATTCCCACCCCCCACAGGGTAATCTGGGGACTCCTTCCAAGTGATGCCCCCCTGGACACAGGGGGTCCACCTGTAGGCATCTCGGCTGCAGACCTATTGACACATGCAGATGACGTGTCCAGGTGAGCCCAACATCCCTGAGCAAGCTCCGAGTGCAGCTGCGGCCTGCACACTCACCCCTGGGGTGCCAGGCACAGGGTCAGGGAGACTACAGGGACGTGAGGGAAAGGCACAAGAGTTCCTCGCATCCTGGTCTGTAAGCAGGCGGCTGGAGTTCAGAGGGGCAGTGGGGCCACACTTGGAAACCCTGCATCGATACCATCAAGATGCATGGATACGCTGGGTGAGGAAGGGGGCCGGGCGGGGGCAGAGGGTGAGGAAGGGAGCCGGGCGAGGGGCAGAGGGTGAGAAAGGGACACACAACTCCCAGCAGGGAAGGCAGAAAGCTGGGGGTGCTGTTCCAGTAAGCCAGAGGTCCCCTAGGGAGGAGAGGGCATCATGTGTCTCCGAGAAGCCTGGCGAGGCACGGAGCGGTAGCCCACTGACTGGAGCCTGAGGACTCTTTGACCCGAGAGGCGCAGTTCCAGGGAGCAGTGGACACAGCAGTCAGAGCGAAGAGAGGCAGAGGACCGCGTGAAGAGGGCTGGAGGGTGACAGCGGCAGCAGCAGCAGGCAACACGTGGAGAACTCTGGCTCTGCAAAGGCACGGAGGAACGCGCGGGCCACTGGGCAGGAAACATGGACCAGAGACACATTTTGCTTTGGGTTTTGTTTTTTTTTTAAGAGAAAAAATTAAAAACTAATTCAAATTCTTAGTTCAAAACAGCCCTTGACTCCCCCTTCCACGTGGAGTCTCAGCACGATGTGAGCACTGGGAGAGATTCTCGTCTCTGAGACCGTGGACCGGGCAGCAGACTGCTGAGGACTATCAGACACTGTCCACAGTCAAGATGATTTTATCTGATAAAACAGTGATACCGGGATTTCCCTGGGCCTGGAGGAGCTGGGCTGGCCAAGGGCTGCTTTAGCAGAAGCTGCCTGTCACATAAGGAACCGAGTGGCCATGTGCCACAAAGGCACGCGAGGACCCGGAGGCTGGGGAAGGCTTCTGCATGCAGAGATGCCTCGCGAGGGGCCAGCCCCAGCCAGGGAAGCCGACACAACACCACACCACCTTCTCTGCCCGAGGGCCCAGGACAGAGGGAGGGTCCCGGAGTCTACCGTTCTCACTAAACGCTGCCACCTCATTTGTCATTGAAAATGTGCTACCAGGCACCTTGAGCCCCAACAGTTAACAACTCTCCCTCCCAGGCCCCACTTCCATAACTTGCGGGCACTGGCACAAAATCCCAGGCACTTAGCTCCAAGCCCTGTCCTTCAGGCCAGGCTGGCTCAGGGTGGAGAGGTCCACCCGCCACTCCGCTTCTGCCAAGCCTGACTTCTGCCACATCGCCCAAGGTGACGCTGCCCGAGCGAGTCTCCTGGACAGCCTTGATGCTCCGTGCCTCCCGCAGCTAATCTGAACTACCCTACGTTTTCCCACAAAGTAAACGCAAGGCCTCCGAAGTCACGGCTCCTCAGATCACGCTAGATGGCACCCACGGCTCAGGCTTCAGGGTCCTGCCACAGCTGAGACAGCACCCAGGCCCCAATGACTGCAGTTGCTATTAATCCAAGCAACCATGGCACAGGACAGCCGCCCTCAGGAATTGACCTCAACACAGCTCCCCACAGGAACTGGCCTCTGCTTAGGGCCAGCACCACCCTGCAGCCCAGCTCGCTGCCTCAGGAGTTGCCAAACACACTCAAGGATTCCACGATCCGGAAACAGAAAAGGCAGCCCCCCTAGTACTCCCAATCTCAGTTCCAGGATAGGGTTGTTAATCTGGGACCCAGAGACGGGGGCACCTGAGGAAGACCTTCCATGGACAGGGCAAGGAAAGCCATGAGCACCCCTAAATTACACACAAAACTGTATCTGTCTGCATTTTCCCGGAAGCAGGTCCAGCTTTCACCGGGTTTCCAGAGGAATCCCCGATCCAGAAAAGGTGTGAAGTAGCCCCCCTCCCCTCCAGTCTAGAGGAACGGGAGCAGAGAACACAGGCTCAGGCAGTGAGTTGGAGCAATCTTCTGTGTGATTCAGTTTTTACATATCCTCGTCATCACTTTTTAAAAGTAGATCCTTTTTAATTTTTTTTTAAGCTTCCTTAAGAACTTAGTTAAGCAATTTAGGTTCATACAAAAAAAAAAAAAAACACACCAAAAGACAGAGATTCTAAACTTGGGGAAAACTGGAAGGGCCAGCCCAGGTTACTGGTGGGCTGAGATTTTTCCGGAGCTCACCACACACGCTCAATGACACCGGAAAGTAACGGTCAAGCCACCGTTTCTAGAACTGACCCCGGGGGAGTGGACGCAAGCATGAACCACTCGCTCGAAGCACAACCGCTGCCATCCTGCCAAACAGAACCGAGTAAATCAGACAGGCTCGCCAGGGCAGTGATGGGCTTGTCTTGAACCTTTTCCAAGTAGCTCATTCGTTTTGAAAAGTTATCTAGGACAGACCCCAGCTGAGGAAGATTCGGCTGGAAAAATGGTGTCAGCAAAACACAGGTCTCACGTTTCATAACCAAAACATGAGGGGCGCTCCAGATAAATCCTGAATTTTATCTCCGTGGAGTTTAACCAGGGGCTCCTCCTCACCCCTCCCCCTCAGCTCCGAGGAGATGGCCTGATGGGACCAGGCGGCTCTGGGGCCTCGCAGCTCCTGTCTGCCAGAGGCTTGGAAGTGACACTCACCTGTCACAACTCACAGAAACTGAATCTAGCGCCCGCTGCCCAGTGAGCCTCACCTCAGGGTCACGCACCTCCCGAGGGGCCCAGGGCATCCGGGAGGTTGGGGCCATAGAACACGGGTGGCATGTGGGTGTGGGAAGAGTGGTCCCTGAAGCGTGCCCTGGCTTGCCAACCCACTCTGAGCTTAGTTCCTCAGCTACATGAACCAATACAGTTCTTTCCTCCTCCCACCTCAAGATCCCGAATAACCAGTCGCTGTCAAGTGGACTGACACGCAGCTCCCTGCGTGGGTTAGAGTACAGCTCTGCTCTGCCGGGTTTTCAATGGCTATTTTCAGAAGCAGACTGCCAGGCCTTTCTTCCAAGGTGCCTCTGCGTGAACGCAACGTCCGCATCACCCAGTGACGACACCTTAAGACCTCAAGTCACCATATAACTCACAGCTGTCATCTTCCACCTAAAAGGGTCCAGGTGGCTTTGTGGCACAGGACCAGCCGTGCCGACTGCTCACCAGGCCCGCTACTGAGGACCACAGCCCTCCCCCTCGAGTGCTCCCCATAACTGCCCCCCCAGGGGTGGTGGCTCCCTGTTGCTCCAGGCCCAGGGTGGAGCTCCACGGGTCCCCACTGGTGTCCCTGCGCTCTGTCCACCCCTTTGGACGGTCCCTTCACTGAGCTCTCCATCTCTATTTGCGGACATCACCTGCTTCCCGGCCAGGGCCTGATCTCTACGGTGACTGTGCCACTCTGTGAAGCTCACACACGCTCGCTCTCACGTGCCACGCTCGCTCACAGTCCATGACAAAACCAACCCATGTACAATTCCGAAAGACTGGCTCTCAGAAGCTCTCAATCAACATGTCACAGATGGTTTCAACAACAAATCCAGACCCGAAGCATCAGCCCTGACACTGACGTCAACTGCAGGCTAGGAGCCACGGAAGTAGGTTCTCTGCTCCAGGCCACAGGCCACGCAGGTGAGGGAAGCACCTGCCGAAGGACCCACATCACATTTTCACCATCAGACACCCACAGATTTCCAGCTACTTAAAGACAGTGCAAAGAAAGCAGCACTTAAATGCAACACCACTTGAGATCTCCAAACCAAAAAACAAAACCACACCCACTGCCATCAGGTCAATTCCAGCTTAGAGCAGAACTGCCCCACAGAGTTTCCAAGGAGCGCCTGGCGGATTTGAACTACCCACCTCTTGGTTAGCAGCCGTAGCTCTTAACCACTGCGCCACCAGAGTTTCCAGCTCTCCAGGCCACACTGAATGCAAAACCACCATTCCTTCTAAGACCCAATCTGCTCAGGTCGCACCCCCAGATGGAGTGGACTTTCTAGTCTGCTGGGCACTACACGAGCTGGAAGCAGCAGCCACAAAGGCCTCTGAGGATGGTTTCCAGTGTCCGCCTCTGGGCTTATTTAGTGTCCAGGGGAAAGGGAAGGGTGTGCTTAGGAACAAATATTCCATGCATAAACCCTTTTTGCGATTAAAAAAAAAAAGCCAATCTACACAAGCTTCTCCTGGAGAAAGACGTGCAAAAGGAACGGATTTAAAAAAGGCCCAGAGATCCCGGCTTAAGGTTCAGCACGGCTTGTGGCAAAGAGGAGAATCAGGTCGCCTAGGTCCTGAGCCAGGAGGGCCTCGAGTCCTGGGCACCACGCAGGGCCCCCTGGGCTCCTGGACACACTGATAGTCCCATGCGGCCTAGGGTCCCCCCCACGCCCTGACCACCCGGGCACAGACTGTGTTCCCACTGTGACCTCCTGAGGCCGCCGTGCCTGGCACCACGGCACTGGCAGCACAGAGGGGGCTGCACAGGTGTGTGGGGAAGGGAGGGCAGGGGAGGGTCAGAGAGAGTGAGAAGCGGGGGCTCAGGGTCTGAAGCCTGATGCACGGCCAGGGCACAGCGTCTGCTGGTCCATGACCCATGGGGTCCCCCACAGCTGTGATCCTGAGGTGACAGCTGGATCAGCACAGGGGCCATGTGCAAAGGACAGGCAGTCCACGAAGCTGCAGCAGCACCCGGACACAGCTTGCTCCTGCCTGTCACTCTAACTCACCAAACAGGCGTCCCTTGAGGACAAACAGCACTGCCTGCACGGCAAGTGGCAGAGCCCACCCCAAGGGTGCTGGGGTGGGGGTCAGCCCACAGCACCGGCAACCCCCGGGGGCTTAGAGAACACAGCCCCACAAACCCCGGCCCAGGAACCTGCATGTGGGCAAGAGGCCTGGCGCTCCAGGGGGGAGGCGAGAACAGCTATGTCGTAAGAGGGAGCCACTGGTTGGTGCAGGGCCACAGTCCAGGGGTTCAGGGGAGACGGTGGAGTCAGGGGCACCTGGGCAGCAGCTCAGGAGTGCTCAGCCAGCCAGGGGTGTGTACTGGCCACCCACAGTGCCCATCCAGCCTAGGACGGAAACACCACCACACAGTGCCCGTCCAGCCTGGGATGGAGACACCACCACTGACCACTGTGCCCACTTTACACACGGCCTGGGGCTCAGTGAGGTAAAGCAGCATGTTGGAGGCACTAAGTGCTGACACCAGGTTCCAGGGTAGGTGGCCAGACTCCAGACCCTGTTGGGCCTCAGCTTCCTCATCTGCAAGCACCTGGTGGGCCCAGCCCCAGTGCAGGAGGCCTGAATTCCCAGCACGGGCACCTCCTAGCTAGGTGTTCTAGCTAGGTGACCTGCAGCAAGTCTCCAAGTTCCAGCCAATAAAGATAAAGACTCCTATCTCTAATTTTACGAACGCCGATAACACCTCCTGCAGAGCTGTTTATACTGATGTGGGCCCTCCCTCCACCTCTCCATACAGGTGACAGGAAACACTATCTCAAGTCCCTTCCGCCTCTTGACCTGCCCTGGAATCTAGGAGACAAGGAAGCTGCTGGGAGCGTGGACTTCCAATCTGTGACGTGGGCGCCTGAGGGGTCTCCTGAAAGGTGGAGGCCCAAAGGCTTCAACCAGGTAACTCCAGCCTCACCCGTCTTCTATCCTGGGTTTCCCCAGGAGCCTCTCTGCTAAAATGACAGAGAGAACAGAGACACCGGACCAGACACAGAGAGAAGCCAGGCTGGGGAGCAACTGGGAGCCCAGGGCACCGGGCGGCAGGGCTGGTGGCTGAGAACATCAGCAAACGCACATCCTCACATCCAGAATTCAGCAAGCACCAGTCAGAAGGTGCTCAGGGGGTTGCGGGCACCAGGACTGGCTCCTGAGGGGGGCTCTTCCCTGAACTGTTTCCTCTGAGGGCTTTGTTCAGGAAAGACCCTCTCAGTAGATGTAATGAGAGAGCAAGTAGCTGTTCAGCAGACCCTGAGCCTCAGCGGACACACTGCTAAGGGTACCTCCTCAGCGTGTGCCACCCTGGTCATCAGGCACGTTGACGTGCTCTCGGCCACACACACAAGATGGAAGGCTCTGACGGAGATTAAGCGGCTCTGTGCACCCAGCCAGGAGGGTGGCTGGCCTGTCCTGGCTGGGAGCCCTCCCTGCAGGAGGAAACAGGTCCCTCTGATAAGGCCACCATCTGAACTCCACCCTTCTCGAAGGCCGCTGTCCAGAGGCAATCAAACTAGGTCGTCATTTATTAAAACAGAGCCGCGGCTGCTGGCACATCGACCTTACTTTCCAAAGCACACTCCTCATCCCCAGGTGCAAGGATGTGGTCCGGCTCCCCCAGAGTCAGGCTCTTTCTTCGTGGGCCAACGAGAGTCTGCACTTCCAAGAAGTCTTCCCCAGATAAACCAAAATCTAGTTGCCACCAAGTCAATTCCGACTCATGGCGACCCCATGTGCACAGAGTAGAACTGCTCCATAGGGTTTTCGAGGCTGTGACCTTTCAGTAGACCATCAGACTCTTCCTCTGAGTCGCCGCTGGGTGGGTTCGAACCACCCACTATTCAGTTAGTAACCCAGTGCTTTACCGTCTGCACCACCCAGGGACGCCCTTCCCTGAATAGCCTCATCCGAACCTAACGGTCTTTATGGCGAGCGGTCAGCAGGCGTAGTGTCACCAGCTCTCGTTTACAGGTGTCCTCTAGCTGCACTCCTCTGCCTGGGCTAAGGCTGCTTGTGCCTCACTACCATCCACTGTCCCTACACACCGTACAGCAGGATGTTCAGTCAGGAGTTAGAACCCCAGGCTAGCTACTTAAGTAAGGCCTCTGAACCTCCGTTTTCTCATCGATAAAATGAACATACGCGCTGATCAACAGCGATGATGAATCTGTGAAACATTTCATAACATGGAGGAATCTGGAAGGCATTATGCTATGTGAAACTAGTTGCAAAAGGACAAATATTGTATGAGACCACTATTACAAGAACTCAAGATATAGTTTAAACAGAGAAGAAAATATTCTTTGATGGTTACAAGAGTGGGGAGGGAGGGAGGGAGAGAGAGGGGTTTTCACCAACTAGATAGTAAACAAGAACTATTTTAGGTGAAGGAAAAGACAACACACAATACAGGAGAGATCAGCACAATTGGACTAAACCAAAAGCAAAGAAGTTTCCTCAATAAACCAAACACTTTGAAGCCCAGAGTAGCAGGGGCAGGGGTTTGGGGACCATGGTTTCAGGGGACATCTAAGTCAATTGGCGTAATAAAATCTATTAAGAAAAAATCCTGCATCCCACTTTGGAGAGTGGCATCTGGGGTCTTAAACGCTAGCAAGTGGCCATCTAAGATGCATCAATTGGTCTCAACCCACCTGGAGCAAAGAAGAATGAAGAACACCAAAGACACAAGGTGATTATAAGCCCAAGAGACAGAAAGAGCCACATAAATCAGAGACTACATCAGCCTGAGACCAAAAGAACTAGATGGTGCCCGGCTACAACCGATAACTGCCGTGACAGAGAATCCCTGACGGAGCAGGAGAGCAGTGGGATGCAGATCTCAAATTCTCATAAGACAACCAGACTTAATGGTCTGCCTGAGACTAGAAGGACCCCAGAGGTCATGGTCCCCAGACCTTCTGTTAGCCCAAGACAGGAACCATTCCCAAAGCCAACTCTTCAGACAGGGATTGGACTGGACTATAGGACAGAAAATGATACTAGTGAGGAGTGAGCTTCTTGGGTCAAGCAGACACATGAGACTATGTGGGCAGCTCCTGTCCGGAGGGGAGATGAGAAGGTAGCGCGGGACAGAAGCTGGCTGAATGGACATGGGAATACAGGGTAGAGAGGAGGGGTGTGCTGTCTCATTAGGGGGAGAGCAACTAGGAGTATATAACAAGGTGTATATAAATTTTTGTATGAGAAACTGACTGGATTTGTAAACATTCACTTAAAGCACAATAAAAAAAAAAAAAAAAAAACCCGGCACACCACCACTGCCACGCAGAGCTGCTGGCAAGTTCAGAAGTGAATTCTGAGCATACACAGCACTTCACGGAGCCAGGCTGCTTCACGCACTGACAAGCGCTCTCTGAAGCGGAACGCGGGATTTTAGAGTCTGTAAGGACCCCGGTGAACACTCAAGAAACAGACACAGACAACGTCAAAGTACGTCAACACCCAAAGCGCATGCCACCGGGGTGCTAACGATGTGTACATCATCAGAACTGGACAGTTACCCCACCTCCAAGTACACCCACTGTACAAGAGACACACTTGGCTCACGAGCTGAGGGCCTCAATAAGAGGGAAACTGTCCCCAGTACAACCCAGCTGGCGTCTCAGGCAGCGTAACACCACAGCCGCCCCTTCCCCTCAAGCACCTGGGACCCACACTGAGCGCCAGGAGCTTACCATTCCTTCCACGCTCTCCGGTCCAGGCCCAAGTGACTCTGCAGCCGGGACTACATCCCCAGAAGGACAACGTTCTGAGGGGATCACGGGAAAACCCTTTATGAAAGATTTTAAACACTATTTCCCAAAACCGTATTGTGGCCACACAGCAAACCACAGCCTGTGTTGACATGGCTTGCGTACCTCCCCTGGCACCGAATCAGAAAGCTATCTGAACCCCACAACCACAAGCCGCCTTATCCACAGGGCTCTTATCAGCACACAGCTTCAACAGTCAGGAGCTAACCCAGGACCGATAACCCAGTCTGCCAACAACGTCACAGACAACCTCTACCCACAGAAATCTCGCGCGAAGCTACAAACATGTTTTTCTCTTCTCGCATAATTTTTGAATTATTAATACAGCTGCCACTGGCTGGTTACCTTGTTCAAAACATTGTCACACTTCTATTTTACATTTGATTAATTGAAAACTGAAAAGTCACCAATGTTTTGCACACCCTGTCACAGTATTGATGAGACAAACATGAGACCCAAAAACTGCAAAAGATACATAGGTTTTCAAAGCACCTGTGCACCCAGCTTTCCCCCTGGGGGCAGGTGTCTGGCACCCCCAGCTCACAGTGCCACACAGGAGGCACACAGCCAGCCCAGAGCCAGCCCTCCGCCCGGGCCCTCCTGCTGCCAGCCCTCCAGGCACACCACTTCTGCGCCTTGTTCCCCATGCTCTTTCCGGAATGCTCTTCCCCTCTTCTCCAATATGGCGAATTCCTACTCAAAGACAGCAAAGTGTCAGGAATTGCTGGAGTTGGGTGACGGGTCTATGGGGGTCATTATGATATATCCTCTCCTATACACATTTGAAAACAGCAATGATAAAAATGTTTTAAAAGAACCCTCCGTTTGGTTCAGTCACCCCCTCCTCCATGTCCTTCACCCCACCTCTGATCGGACGCCCCCCTCTGTGCCCCCAGGGCACACATTGTGCCTAGACACCGCTGTTCCTGTGCTGGTCTGGGGCCTGGCATGGACAGGGCGGGACCAGTGAAGGTCCCCAGGTGAACGCACAGAGAAACCCTCCCGAGTCTACAATCCACTCAGTGGCAGTGACTAAGGCCAAGACCAAATGGCCATGAGGGCTGCTGTGGACACAGCGACTGGCTGGGAGCCTGGAGGAAACGGCAGCAGCTTCTCCTCGACGCCTGTAGGTGACACAGCGAGTCCAGCTCAAAGGACAGGGCAGGCTGGCTCAGCTCTCCACCTGCTCCACTGGGGGATCCTTGTAAAGCTCAAGCACTGGGAAACCAGCACAGAAACAGCCCTGCTGACAGCCGATGACACGCCTCCCCCAGGAACACCTCCTGCAGCCACAGCGACTCCAAGAGGTGCCGGGCACCCCACTTATGCCCCAACGCCTCCGTGCAGTCGCGGGGGTGGCAGGAGAGCCACCACGCACCAGCTGTCACCTAACCTTCCTGTGCCCCCTCACAGGCTCTGTCAGAACCCGCTGCAAGACAGGAAGCAGCTGAGCACTCAGGACCTGGGCCTGCAGGGGAGCAGCCATGGCTGTCATGTCCTGGGGCCCACTAAGCGCCAGGAATCTATACCCATTCTGCTCTCTGGGCTATAACACATGCTGATGCTCCATGCAGTGGATGGCTCTGGGCTGAGGCCCCCACAAGGGGATGGCCTGGAGAGACTCCTCCCCCCACCACACCGGGCTCCATTGCACTGTGGTCAGAGATGGGGTGGAGGGGGTTGCTGGGGGAGGGGAACCAAACAGAGGGGTCTGTTAAAACACTTTATCATGGCTGTTTTCACAGGGCTAATCTGGCCCCCTTTAAGAATTAACCTCACTTTAGACAGCTGAAGAGCTGACTGTGAGCTGAGATGCTGTGAACAGCCTGGGCGTCCACTGGCTTACCTGGTGGAGCCCCTGCCCCCCAGAGCTGATGCTGTGCCCACCACGGAGCAGGCCAGAAGGAGACCCGGGACTCGGGCTGCACTCAGGCCCAGCTCCCACGTACAGTGCCCGTCACAGACACCAGTGGGAGCAGCCTCACGGTGGCCTGGGAGATCCAGCCCCTCCAGCAGAGGGCAGTGGTGTGCAGACTCCCGGGGCGGCTCCCCTGCTCCTTCAGTGCAGACGGTTCACGTACTGGACACCAGGTGCAGTTACTGTCCTCATCCTGTTTCGCTCAAGGCTGGAGGGAGGGGATTTGCATGCTGGAATGCAGGCCCAGGTGAGGGCGGCATCCCCAGCAACAACCAACCCACCCGGCCCTGTCCTGGGGGCTCTTGCGGCTAGCTGACTGGCCTCCTTCACAGCCAAGGCCTGTCCCCCAAGTCTTGAAGAGCTTGACGCCTCAATTTCAGTACCAAAGCTTCAAATGCCAAGGAACTATAAGGATTTGAGACTTTAGAGAACAGAGAAGTGGAGGCGGCGTCTTCTGAGGCCGTTTCACCCCACTCTGGTCTTCCGTGGGATGGCTGAAGGCCTCCATTGTCTTGCCAAGTCCATTCTTGGCTATTTGGATAAATCGCAGGATTACCAGAACGTGAACTGGGAACTGGCTCCTCTCACTTGTCCCCGTGAACAAATATTGACAGGTCCACAGTCACTACAACGTCCCCTTAAGAGAATTCTTACCACCACCCTTGAGGCCAGAAGAGACAAGATGACCAGCATCGCCAAAATCCAAAGAGCTGGGAGAGTCACCTCCTTCCTTCCCCTACAAAGCTGGGTCACGGTCGAGCCCTAATGACTGACTGAGTGACCTGGAATCTCCCCGTATGTCACCAGTTCCCACATAATACAAAGTTCTATTCCACGCATGACGGCCCAGTAATTTGTGGTGGCTTTTTTTTTTTTTTAATTACTGAACTTTTGTTCATGCCAAATTTCCATGAGCTTTTAGCTAAAAATATTAAAAGTTTATACTTTGGGAGCACCTCTAGGTTACCTAAGAAAGATCCAACCCAGGACTTCAAGGACCTGAGAACGTTCTTGGGAATGCTAACTGTTGGCGCATACAAACACCAACCGCATCCAGGCTCATCGGGGTCCCCACCCTCCCCAACCTCCGGCTCCTGATCCTCTGGCCCTTCTTCCCCACCACCCCAATGGCACTAACCCACGGGACAACTAAGTCTTCTACCAGACAACCTACTTTCTCCAAGGGACCAAAAAACACTCCACTCCCCCCAAAACCCAGAAAGGAAGACGAGCAGAACAGGGTCACTGGGCTCCTGCTGGGCAAGGTCCTTTCCAGGACCCACAGCCAGCCACGCCAGTCGTCTGTTTTTAACACGCCTTTCTGGCAAATTAAGATTTCATTCAAGACATAACTCTGTAGCCTGAATTTTAACCCATCCAGATAAAAATGCATTGCCACTAACCAAAATAGGCCCGTTTGTGAGCTACATCATCCTTTGTCCTTTAACAAGGCGGCTTTAGGAAACACAGGTACCTAAACAGGGAAGTACACGCGGAGGGGCCACAGGTGTCAGAATCTGAGAAAGCTCCACCTCTCAATTCACCCAGTGTGGGGAGCACCACCAGCGCGTGGGTACCATGGTCAGGATGAGGCTGCCTCAATGGAAAAACTGTATCCTAAGTGTTCCTGATCCTAAACTGTAACTGTCACTTCCCTAACAAACCCCGTAGTCCTGAGTATGGTCTCTGAGTTCTGCGTGGCCACTGCAATGAGTTACTGAACCCAGCAGAGTAGAGAGTGCTGTCCAGGGTGGCTGGTGTCAGAATTGGTAAAGATGGCTGAGAGAGGAGGCTTGTCTGGATGCCACCTCACGGGAGTCAGCCTTGCGGTGTTAATCTTGGTTCTCCTTCCCCCTTGTGGGGTTGGAGGAGGCCAGACACTGTCCCCACGCTGTTTTTACCAGAGCCCTTCTCTCCAGCTTCAGGGTTGTGTTTGGTTTCCCATGTTGTCGCTATTAGCTGTCATTGAGTTAAGCTCTGACTCATGGCAACCCCAGGTAGAAGCAGATCAGACCGTTGTGTTTCACAGGGCTTTTCATAGGCTGATTTTCAGAAGTAGATTGCCAGACCTTTCTTCCTAGTCCACCTTAGTCTGAAAGCACCAATGAAACCCGTTGAGCATCATAGCAACACACAAGCCTCCGCTGACAGATGGGTGGTGGCTGTGCCTGGGCCAGGAATTGAACCTGGGTCTCCAGCATGGAGGGCGGGAATCCTACCACTGAACCACCACTGCCTCACAAAAAATTAGCAGTGTGCCTGACTGGGGATGAGTGCACTGCACACATGACCCAGACGGATGGGTGCACTGCACACATGACCCAGACGGATGGGTGCAGTGCATACATGACCCAGACGGATGGGTGCAGTGCATACATGACCCAGATGGATGCGTCAACATCTCGACAGGCTGAGATGGGGCATTACTGGTCCACCTGGCCTCCCAGAGGTCCAGGTGAGAACGCAGGCTGAAAGGAAAAATATATCAGCCACATAGAAGGCAGATTACCACGCTGCTGCCCTCCAATTCTGTGGATATTTAAATCTTCGCCTTTAAAGGTCGCTTGCCAAGGCAACAAGTTCATGAGAGCTAGGAGACCACCACTAAATAGTTCTAACGTTACCGCCACCTAAATGCGATGGCTGGAAAATTACTGTAACTTAGGCTGGTAAAGTCTGCCCCTTGGCATGCTCCCTCCTGACTCCAGGTGGAGAACCTTCTTTTCCAAGTACACAAAGAGGCCAGGGTCTCCAGTTTGCTAAAGTACGCCGGCTTCACAAAGGCTTAGCACAGGATACCTTAAAGGGGAGGGGGGCACTCAAGGCACGGTCTGAAAGTTCCACGTTTAAAAAGATCCTTGTTCATTGATTTTGGTAGAGTAATTAAGCTAATTCAAACAAGGGAGCCTTGTCTTTCAGCATGGGGGGAGGTGCAGACAGCAGGGTGCACCCGCTTGCTGCCCAAGGGGTCCTTTCTCGCCCCTCCCCTCAGGCTGCTCTCTACCTCTGTGACCTTTTCACTCAGCAAAGCTACAACACTCCTCAAGTTTCCTGGCCTGAGGTGAGGCAACCCGAACTGCATTTCACTAACTGCACCTCCATCAACATAATTATGTTTTGATTAAAAAAAAAAACACCAGCACCTGGGGAGCTCAATGAGGAAGCAGGAAGCAGACACCCTCACTCATCCTTAGCAGGAGCCTGGCTTCCAGCGCATTCCCGCCCCACCGATGACAGACGTGCTCTGCCAATGGTGTTTCCCAGGAAGGTGCCGCGACTGGACGCTCTCTGCCACCTCCAGCGCACCAGTCACCCCCGCACTGGGACACTGTTAGTCATAACCACCCCTGCCGGGGCAGGGGGGACCCCAAGCTGGACTCTGGGGTGGCCACAAAACGAGTAGAGGATACAGACGGAAGATGGTGACAGGCAGGCACTCGGTGCCCGAGTGAAATAACAGCAGGACAGCAGCCCGAACCTCCACGCAGCCTGCAGCCCTGCTCCCCACCTCTGACAACACAGAAGATCAATTCAACGCCAGGCGGCCTGAACAGGAGCTACAGCACAGGCTGGGCTCCTTTCCGCGGTGGTGGAAGGGGGAGCTGCTATTGCCGCAGCCCCCTCCCCCTGCAGATCCGCAGAGCGGACAGGCTGGGTTCCTCACCCGAGAAGGGGGCAGACTCCCGTCTCCACGCGCCCATCCCCTACCGCCCCTCCTCGCCCAAAAGCAAAGTTAGAGAGAGCCCTGGGATGCTCAAAGCCGCAGGACACCTCGAGATGACCGAGGCCAAGCTCTGGTCTGATGTTCCGATGCGGCACTGGGCCAGAGCTGCAGCACACACCTCTGCGTGGGGAGCCAGCCCCTCCCCACCGGGCATCTGGTCCACACCAGCCCTCACCAAAGCCCTGACATGCATGTCAGAGGCTTCTCAGCGACCCGCTGCTTCCCTTCATGCAGTGACTGTCCACAAAAACAATTAGCCTGGATGGGACCAAAAGGGTACGCTCTCCTCTCCCCAGACGCACCCAAGTGAGTTCCTTCTCCGGCAGAGTCTGTCTCCACCTGGAGCCTGCACTCAGCTCCAGGCCACAGTCGCTGCCCCTGCCCACCCTCCACCCCTGCCTGCACTCAGCTCCGGGCCAGTCGCTGCCCCTGCCCACCCTCCACCCCTGCCTGCACTCAGCTCCGGGCCACAGTCGCTGCCCCTGCCCACCCTCCACCCCTGCCTGCACTCAGCTCCGGGCCACAGTCGCTGCCCCTGCCCACCCTCCACCCCTGCCTGCACTCAGCTCCGGGCCACAGTCGCTGCCCCTGCCCACCCTCCACCCCTGCCTGCACTCAGCTCCAGGCCACAGTCGCTGCCCCTGCCCACCCTCCACCCCTGCCTGCACTCAGCTCCGGGCCACAGTCGCTGCCCCTCCCCACTCTCCACCCCTGCCTGCAATCTCTCCTGAGGTTTACATAAACTCTGCTTGGGGTTTTGGATGCGTAATTCAGATCTAGCAGGAAACGGAGGAAATTTTTCACATTTTTAATAGGAGGCCGGGTTTCACTGTTCCTGGACACCAGATCATTCGTGACATCCCTTAAGCCAATCCTTCAGCCTCCCCCCCCCCTTTTTTTTAATACTTTTTTCCTACTAGCAGTGCAAAAACAGAAGCGATGAAAGGTTCCCGCCACGCCCTACCTGTCTGTGGATGATAGAAGGAGGGGTGAGATTGGCCAGTGGATGCAGGCGAAGGGCACTCTCGATAACGCCGGCAAGAGCCAGGGCTGGCTTCTCCCAGTGGAAACAGGCTTCAACTCTGAATCCCTGGGCCCACCGCAATCACTTGGCCCTACAATAATGGCTTCAATCACTCACCCTCTAAGCCCTTCCCAGGCCCCAGGCTAGAAAATCAGCCCCACAACAAGGAAGCACAAGCCCTGTTTTGCTGGAGTCAGCTGAGGGATTGGGTGGGGGCTGCATGGCTGAGTTGGTACACCTGAAGCCTTGCTCCATCTTACGCAAGCCAGTGCCCCACTGAAAAACAACAAATCCTCGTGCTTCCTGGGAGAGCAACTGCCCTTCCCATCAGCCCCAGCCCCTCTCCTAGAACCACGAGGAAGAACTGACCAGGAGACTGTGCTTTTTCAACTCCCCCCTTCCTAATTAGAAAGACACCCCCTAGAACTGCCCTCAGCTGCACTGAGTCCCTGAGAACCCAATTATGGTGACACACCCTAAGAGGGAAGGATTAAGCTCAAGAGGTCAAGGAGAAAAAGTGAGCCCAGTGACGAGGCCCAGGTTAAGGTGCAGAGCGCAGGAACTGCTCCAAAGCTGGGACTCTGGGCACTGCCGCGTTGGCCTCTGCTCCCAGGACAAGGTCAAAATCAGGAAATAAAGGTACCTTCAAAGGACAGACTGCAGGGCAGTGCAGACAACACGGGGATGGGGGCACAGCTCTCCCAGGGCTCCAGAGCACAAGTGGGGACGCCGGGCTCGGGTGTGCCGTGAGGGCGTGGATTTACTAAAGGAGAGGAAGGGGGTCTTATGTCGGTGGGAAGGGTCGAGGCAGAGGGGAGGGGATATTTCTTGAGTGCCGGTGACGGAGGCTAACTCTCAGAAGTTAGAGGTGTCAGGCCGAGAGAGGTAGGACAATGTTGGGACCAAGAGGGACAGGCTCCAGGCTTCTGAGTGGAGAACCCAGCAGGAACATGGGGTGGGGGCTGACGGGTGCCAAAGTGAGGCAGGGTCCAAAGGGAGGTGCAAACTGCGGGGTGGAGGGCAGCCAAGGCCTGGGATGCTCAGGGAGCTGCCATGAAGGGGACGAAGAAGTCAGGTGCCGTGCGGGCAGAGAAGGGGCCAGGGGACGGGGCCCGGGTCTCCTCGCCGGGGAGAGGAAGGAGATTCCGGGCACCGGGCGGCCGAGGCTCTGCGGGGTCCGAGGCCAAGGCCGCGCAGAGGGGTGGCGGCAGGTGTCCGGCGCCCAGGTGCGGGAGGCGGCCGCTCACCTGTCTCCTCGGCCGGGGCCGCAGGCGGCGGGGCGGCCGGGGCGACGGGCCCCGGGCACCGGGGGGGTGAGCGGCGGCGGGCGGCGGCGCTCCCTCGGCCGGCGGCCCTCGGGCGGCCAGTGGGTCGGCGCCGGGCGGGAGGAGGCGCTGAGCTGCAACCGGCGCGCGGGGACAACGCCGCTTTATCGGGTCGGAAACAGCCGCTCGGCGCCGCTTCCGCTGACGCACCGGCCCTGCGCTCATGACTATGCAGCAGCGCCGCGGGCGGGGGCGGGGCCTGCGCGCGCGCCCATTGGCCTAGGCCGCCTGGGCCCCGCCCACCGACGCCTTAGCCCCGCCCCGCACGGGACGCCCCGCCCCGCCGCGAGCTGCTCCCCCCTCCCCAACCGCGCGGAAGCCCCGCCCCTGCAGCCAGCCCCGCCCCGCCCCGCCCCGCCCCTCCTCCCTCCACGCTGGGGAGGGGCGCCCCCAGCCCCACTCTGCGCGCTTGCCCTTCACGGCCTCGGTGTCCGAGAACCCTGACACCCGAAATCCAGCCCCGCCCCTCCCCTGCTCGCCTGCTCCCTCCCTCTCCCCAAGGACCCTCCTGCCCTCCCTGCAGAGGGGTCTGGGGAGCCGGGCCGCCCCTCCCCCAGCCAGGCCCCTCTGCAAACGCCACTCTCCTCCCCCAGGCCGTAAGGCGGCGGCGGGCCCCGCCCCCAGGTGCCGCAGCCCCCTTCCCTGCTGCAAACTCTCCCTCTTTATGCCCCTCCCTGCCTCCATATGCAGAGCCCCAGGCCTCAAGAGCCGCTCCTCCAACCTGGAGCCCAAGAAGCTGCGTGGGACCCACGTCCCGGAGCCTCTGGGGTCTCGGGCTCCTCTCGCGGAAAGACCCATGGCCTGGGGGATCCTTCTGCAGTATGCATGTGATCCCCAGGATGGGGCTACGGGGAAACCCGTCAAACAAGGCCAGCGAAGGCAGGCTGAAAACGCACAGGAAGCGCTGATAAATAGATGACATGGGCTGAAATCAAAGAGTGTAAATGGCTGTGGCCAAATTACTTCACCCCTCGGAGCCAGGGCGTCCTCATCTGTAAAACAGAGATCCTAGTATCCATCTCATGGTGTTTCGAGAGATTTAAAAATAAACGGTACACTGCACAGCCTCAGAACAGCTAAGATGGGAAAATTCGACAATAGCAAGTGTTGACAAGGACGTGGAGCAACTGGAACTCTCGCATACTGCTAGTGGGAATGCAAAATATTACAGCCACTTTGGAACCGTGTTTAAAACTACCTGATTATATGCAAATCTTATGACCCAGCAATTTTTCTCCTAGATAAATATGTGATATGATCATATTTCTGTTCATAGCAGCACTGTTTATAATAGTGAGAACTAACCAATGTGCATCAGCCATAGGGTGGACCCAGCAATTGTAATAGACTCATGAGATGGAATACTCTACAACAAAGGTAACGAATAATCTATGACTACACACAGTAATATAGACGACTTTCACAAAGGCTGAGCAAAAAATGCCAGAGACTAAAGCATACACAGAGCCCCTGGGTGGCACAAAAGGTTAACATGCTCTGTTGCTAACCAAAAGGTTGAGAATTCAAGTCCACCCAGAGGCACCTTGGAAGGAAGTCCTGACAATCTACTTCCAATCAGCAACTGAAAACCCCATGGTGCACAGTTCTACTGTGACACACGTGGGGTTGCCATGAGTCAATGGCAACTAGTTACCAGCTAAAGCATACATACTGCTAGATTTCATGTATGTAAGGAGGCGAAAGTTATGTATGGCGATAGATACCAGAATAGTGGTTAACTCAGGGGAGATGGACTCCAGAGCCCGGAAGAGAGCAAGAGGGGGCTTCTGAGATACTGGCAATGTTGTTTCTCGATCCAGGTGGTGGTTACACAGACGTGTTGAGTTTGAAATTTCTAGAAGTGTGCATTCAGGATGCGTACACTTTTCTGCGTGTATGCCATACTTCAAGAAAGAGTTAAGGACGTTGGTGAGTATATATAAAATAGCGCCTGACACATCTTAGCTGTCAGTTTGCCTCCCTGTTAGATTTTTGACTTCTGTGGTTGCAGGATGGAGGCAGAGATGGATTCCGGCTGTGCCATGTGCCGGTGGTTATCTTGGGCAGCTTATCGAACCTCTCTGAGTCCTGAGCTGTAAATGAGCATCCTGATAATACCTAGCTCACAAGCTGTTGTGAGGCTTCGATCAAATAATGATTTTTTAAGAGACATCTCATGTGCAGCCACCAGCAGATCTTTCAGACTAAGACATGAGGAAGAAAGCTCTGGCAATCCACTTCCAAAAATCAGCCAGTGAAAACTCTATGGATCACAACAGTCTGATCTGCAGCGGGTCATGGGGATGGCGTAGGACCGGGCAGCATTGCGCGTGGGGTCACCATCAGTTGGGGACCAACTAGATAGTAGCTAACAACAAGCACAGTAAGGAACATGGAGTAGGGGCTGGTGTTAACTGGTGTTTGCTGAATCTTCATTTCCATTCATTCAGCAACTGACTACCGAATGCCTATGTTTCAGGCCCTGTACCAGCTGGGATCCTGGGAACGAGATCCAGGCTCTGTAAAGATCCCCCGGTGGAGTGGAAAATGCACTTAGATGAGGACTAGCGTACTACCTGCCATAGCCATGGAGCCCAGCGTAGGATCTGACTCGTAGCAGACGCTCCAAGAATGTTTCTGGAAGAATAAACAAGTGCACGTATATATAAATGAAATTTAGAAGGCAGTGGAAACATCGGATTAAGTTACTCCTGTCATCTGGAGTTCAACACAGAGAGAGCAGCGGAGTTAGGGAAGAGCATGATCCCGTGTGCTCGCACCCCAACACTACGTGTGCTCGTGCACGTGTGCGCGCGTGCACATGCATGCATGCATGTGCGTGAGAACTGGGGGCTGGGGGCTGCTGCAGCAGCACCTCATTTCAGCCTAGCCGGCCTGGGCCTCATTAAAGCTGCTGCTGCCAAGAAGGCGAGATGAGCCGTGGCCCATGGCCCCACTGCCCAGCTTGGGAATGGGGCCCTGGGAGGCCCCATGCAGTTCCCCCGACTCCATCCTTCTCCTGAAATGGCTCCACCCCAGTCCTGTGAGCTGACTCTGTGTGAAGTCCTCTTGCCCAGGAATCAAAGTCCTGGGCTCTGGCTTCTCTCCACTCCAAAGCAGGTATGCCTGGGCCCTTACCTGTCACAGGTGCACACTCTGTGCAGTCACACGGCCCAAGCTTACCAGAGCCCCACACTAGGTTTAATGCTCTGCTGTCCCCCTCTTTAAATTCTTAATCACTTTTTAACATGGGGCTCTACGCATAACTTAGCCCATCCTGTGTCTTCCTTTGTGACTATGTTGACTCCTGAAACAGGAAAGAGCCCAGGGCATGACCACATCTTGATTGCTGCTCCTGCTTCTGTCTGCGACCTTGTCTTTTGCCCAGCTCACCTGTCAACACTTTGAGAGCAGTCCCTGTCATCTCTGGCCCGGTGTACACACACCTCCCATGAGATAGGGGACCATTCTCCTGTGTTACATATGAGGGAGCTGGGGCACAGAGGTTGCCACCTACAGCCACACAAGTGGTAAGTGACACCCAGAATTCACATCTGGGTCACACCTGGTTAGGTGTTGGGTGACCAGGATGATGAAGGAAGGGATGCATGAATGAATGAATGATGTCTATGAAAAAGCTGGTCTTATCAGCATCTCTCCTGTGTGCCTCAAAAATGAAGGGATGACAGCCCTCTGGTGCCAGCGTTCTAACACCATGCACCATGAACTCGCCGTGTCCTGCCTTGTGCCAGACGCGGGCTGGTGGCCTTCCTGTAAACAGCTTCCCTCTCTAGGTTGGAAAGGCAGGACCCCTAACTCTGAAAGGCTTGGCAAACATGGTGGACTGTGGTGGAGGGGTAGCAGGTGTTCCTCGCAATGCGTGTGGTGTGCAGGTTGGGGGCAAGAGGAGGTGGATGCTCGCTTGTATTCACCCAGCCCTTGCCCACTGGACTACCTGGTCCTTGGCTCAAACTCATGAGTCAGTACGATTGTCTCACTTTACAGATAAAAGGAGCCCTGGTGATGCAGTGGTTAAGCACTGGGCTGCTACCTGGAAGGTCAGTGGTTCAAACCCACCAACCACTCCGTGGGAAAAAGATGTGGCAGTCTGCTTCTGTAAAGATTTACAGCCTTGGAAACCCTATGGGGAAGTTCTGTTATGTCCTATAGGGTCGCTATGAGTTGGGATCAACTTGATGGCAAAAGGTTTGGTTTTTTGGTTTTACAGATGAAGAAATTAAGGCTCAGAGGGCAACGTGCCTGGAGTAACCTCTCTGCTGGCAGGAAGAACTGCAGGGCAGGAGGTTAGGAGAAGAGGCTGGAGGGCTGGGGGGCGGAGGCAGAACAGGCAGCCCATGGAGCCTGCTGGGGGAGACGTTTCACATTCCTGGCATGTCTCCCTCTTGCCTCAGCCCCCAACTCTGTTGCACCAGATGCCTGACTATTTGTGACACACTTGATCTCACCTCTGGACCTTTGTACCTGCTGTTTCCTCTTCCTGGAGTGCCCTGGCCCCTCTCCTGTCTGGAGACCGCACTCAGAAGGGCCTGTGATTGGTTTAATACTCTGCTGTCATTATCTTGAAATTCTTAGTAATTTTTTTTGGTAACAGCTTTATTGAGAGAGAATTCATATACCATCTAATTCACTCATTTAAAATATACAACTCGTGAAATACTATTTTAAAAAAATTAAACTTTCACCAAAAGCACAATAAAACGTTATTTAATAAATTAAAACATCCAATTCAGTGCCTTTTAGTAGAGTCATAGAGCATTTTATCACCCCAAAAAGAAGCTGTACGCTCCCTAGCCACCACTCCCAACCCCCCCAAACATCTGGCAACCTCAGGTCTGCTTCCTGTCTACGGACATCTCACATCAGTGGGATCGCTCAGTATGTGCCCTTCTGCGTCTGACTTCTTCCACTCGGCATCATGTTTCCAAGGCTTATCCGCGTGGTAGCCTTCACTTCTCCTGATGCCTGAAAAACACTCCATCGTGTGGTTAGGAAGGGGCCCTGGTGGCGCAGTGGTCGAGCACTTGGCTACTAACCGAAAGGTTGGCAGTTCAAACCCAGCAGCCGCTCCGCAGGAGAGAGATTACAGCCTTGGAAACCCTGTGGGTCGTTCTACTCTGGCCTACGGAGCTGGAGTCGCTCGCTAGGAGTCGGAATTGACTTGACGGCAGCGGGTTTGGTTTTGGTTTCGTATGGGTAGGCCACATTTTGTTTGTTGGATGCCCGGGTTGTTTCCACTTTTTGGCTGTGAAGGATAATGCTGCTATGAACATCCAGGCTCAAGTTTTTGTGTGGAGATCTGTTTTCAGTTCTCATGGGTATGCAGCTAATAATTACTGGACAAGGGCCCCACAATTTCACTTTGCCCTGGCCCACACTTCCAGCAGCTGACCCTACATCATCTGAGTTTGTAACCATATCGACCTCCTGGGGTGCCTGGGGGGAGCCTGAGGCATGACATGACCACTGTCCCCATTGTTTCAACCACCAATCCCCCCATTTTCCGAGACTGCACTGGAGACCCTGAAGGGCACCTGCAGCCCAGGTGTGCTGAACAGCAAGGAGCCTTCAGGGCAGACTCAGCCCAGGGTTGAATCCCACGTCAGGACCCCCAGGGGTTCACCTTGGCAATAGAATTGGAGGCCTCATTGTGGGAGTCATTCGGCTTTCGGGGCATATGGCTGCCTGGGGTTTAAAAGCTACCTGAGGTCAAAGAGCTGCCCAGGGTTGTACTGCTGCTCCTGTCATTCAGCAATCCGGGGTCATATGGCTGCCCAGGGTTGTACGGCTGCCAGAGGTCATTCAGCTCTCTGGGGTCATAGAGCTACCCGGGGTCATATTTCCGCCCAGGGTTGTACGGCTGCTCAGGTCATTCAGCTCCCTGGGGTCATATGGCTTCCTGGGGTCATAGAACTACCTGGAGTCATATTTCTGCTCAGCGTTTGTACGGCTGCTCAGGTCATTCAGCTCTCTGGGGTCATAGGGCTTCCCGGGGCGATAGGGCTGCCCATACACGTGGGTCTGATCCAAAGCTCAGACTCCTTCCAGGCCATTCCGCTGCCTTCATGACCTGGGAGAGCCTATCCCCTCCATGAGGCTCGGTTTCCTCCTCTGTGGTGTGGACAGTATCTGTGTCCTGCAGCACAGGGCAGTGTGAGGAGCACAGAGGATGAGGCTGGAAAGGGCCCAGCACGGGCACAGGAGGGCTCTGTCCACACCAGGAAGAGCAGAGCACAGCAGGGCATTCCAGGCAAAGGGGACAGCCCGGGCAAGGCTGCTGCTGGAGAACGCCCAGCTCAGTCCAGCTAGGATGAACCGGTGACCCAGTGCTTGGGGACTAGGAGACTGAATGGGATGAAGGCCACAGTGGGGTGACAGCAGCCCAGGCCTGGGGCAGTGGTCATCGTGCCTGGAGTCATCCTCACTCAGTTTCCCATCTACCCTTGCTCTCCCTAGCACCTGAGGTCACGTGAGCAGGGAGGAGCCCCCAGCCAGTCCAAGGGGGAGGATGGCAGCATTCTGCTCAGCAGTCTAGCGTGCTTGTTGGGACGCTGAGGGGAGGCTGGGGTCCCTTCAGTCCAGCCGGGCACTGGAGCCACGGCTGTGAGCCACATAACCAGGGGGACCTGAGCAGAGGTGAGCAGCCCGCCGCCCATGGCAGGTGGAAGGGCGGGCCATTTGGCAGAGCGCCTCTAAATGGAGGTGAAGGCAGGTGGTGTTTGGGGCACCCCGCCCAGGGCCCCAGGGCTGCCTCACCTGGCTGACTTCAACAGGGCTGGACAGTCATGGGGGGGTGTTCCTCCCTCTCCCGTATCCCCCCAGCCTCCAGGCCATAGTCCTCAGTCTGTCTCTGGATTCCCACCCCAGCCCTGCTTGGGGGGCAGCCCCTCAGCTCCCTCTGTTGGCTCACGCTCCTCCTCCCCTGCTCACACTGATTCTCCTGCCAGCAGTGTGTGCCCTCCTCTGGGAAGCCCTCCATGACTGACTACCCTGCCTCCCCCAGCAGACATACAGCTTTGATAATGTCCTGAGCCATCATTTACAGCTTGTACACTGTACAACCCTGGGTAGTTCTTTGACCCAGAGAGCCCAATGACCCCCAGCAAGGCCTCTGATTCTCTTGCCAATGTGAGCACCTGGAGGTCCTGACGGGCTTCATCCCCCCAAGGCGAAGCCTGCCCTGAAGGCTCCTTGCTGGTCAGCACACTTGGGCAGGCAGCAAGTGTCTTTCAGGGTCTCTGGGGCAGCCTAAGGAAAATGGTTTGGCAGTTGAAACTATGGGGACTGTGGTCATGTCAGTCTCGGGCTCCTCCCAGGAACCCTAGTGGCCAGGGAAGCCTCTGGGGTGAGGTGGAGTCACAGGAGGGTTGGGCAGAGGAGGACACAAACGAACTTCATGTTTGAAAAGACCCTTCAGGCTGCCAGGTGGGGAATCACTGAGGGGCGAAGCCCTGGCCATGGTGCAGGGAAAGGTGCTAAGGACAGCAGCCGGGGTGGTGGCAGCGAGGGGCAGGGGAGGCCGGAGTCCGAATGAACTCCGAAGCCACAGGACTGACCGGTGGACTGGTGTGCGACACAGGAGCAGAGGGGTCCTTACTAGCTCTGTAAGCTTTTAAAAGTCTCCATTTTCCTGCCAGCAAAATGGGGGTGCTAGTACCTCACTGGAGTCCCTGGGTGGTGCAAACTGTTATAACTGAAAGTTGTTGGTTCGAAGCCATCCAGAAGGACCTGGGAAGAAACACCTGGTGATCTGCTTCTGAAAACTCACAGCCTTAAAAACCCCGTGGAGCAGCGCGAAGGCCCCACACTGTGGGTGTGAAATGTTCACTCACGTTGAAGGCCCCACACTGTGGGTGTTCCATGTTCACTCACGTCAGCATTCAGTCATTCACTCACTCATTCATTCAACAAAGCCTTGTTCGAGGTCCCACCGAGTGCTGGGCACTGGTTCAGGCCCTGCGATACAACATGCAATAGGTGCCCAACAAATGGTGGATTCACAATTGTTTTTTTTTTTTTGTCGTGTTGTGTTTTTTAAAGAATGCGGGCGAGTTCGATGTTGAATGCACGGGCATGGTGTGCTAGCAGTGGAACTGGGCCACAGGGCTTCGTGATGGAAGGTCATCCTGGGCCTGTTAGGTGGCTGTCTGCGGCAGGGTCAGCCCTCTGTGACCTGAGGGGGGAGCACCCAAGAGAAGTTGCCAGGGACTACAGATGCCCAGAGCCAAGACTGGCGGGTGCAGGGAGAGCTGACCCCATTTCCGGGGTGGCGGTGCCAGCAGGCCTGTTTTCCACGGTGTTTACGGGGCTCCCCTGGCTCCCGGGGAGCTCTGACGGTCTGGACATGTTCCCAGGGTCATCCTCTTGCAGCACGCTGAGAGGGTGGGGGCGGATGAGGGTGGCTGCATGATGCCGCCCTGGGCCAGCTGGGAAGACTGGAGGCGGCAGGCGGCATGGGAGCAGAGTGGGCAGCTCAAGCCTTCCTTAACCTGCAGTCCTGGAGATCCACTCCCCTTGCCCACCTTTGATGTGGGCACAGAGCTGGGGGGTGTGGTGGAACTGAGCTGAGAGCCCTTTCTTCAGGCTGCCTAGTAAGAAAGAGGCTGAGCAGACAGCAAAGGGGCCCAGGACTCAGTAAACAGCATCAGGCTGTCAGAGAGCCAATAGGGTCAGGGCTCAATCAGTGACACTAGAGCCGGTCCAAGAGTAGGATCGGGCGCAACATGTAACCAGGGTTCGGGTTCAACGTCTGACCAAGTTCAGGTCTCAGCATGTAAGCAATGATCAGGGCTCAGTGTGTGACCAGAGTTTGGGCTCAGTGTGTAACCAAGGACCAGGGATTCGTGTGTAACCAATGATCAGGGCTCAGTGTGTGACTAGGGTCAGGGCTCAGCATGTAGCCAAGGATCAGATTTCAGTCTGTCATTAGGGTCAGGGCTCAGTTCATGACCAGGGTTCAGAGTTCAGTGTAATCAAGGCCCAGTCTGTTACTAGGATTAGGGCTTAATCTGTAAGTGGGATCAGGACTCAGTCTATGGCCGACAGCAGGGCTCAGCATGGGGCTGGTGTTCATGAGGAATTGATATGTCAGTTAGGACCCTAAGGCGGCCTCAGGTGGACTGGTCTTCTTCCCTGTGTGGCACAACCCCATTCATTTTTCTCTGTCATTTAACAATCATGCAATTCTGTGCCAGGCACTGTTCTAGGTGCTACAGACTCAGGGTCACACAGCTGCTGCCACAGCCCCACCCTCAAGGGCCTCTTTTCTCCCAGGTGGCTCAGTCAAGTCTCCATTGAAGAAATGCCAGAATAACTTAGAGGCCCAAGAAGGCCGGGGAAGTATTTCTGCCCAGGGACTTAGCAAGGCTTCCTGGAGAAGGGTTTAGGGAGTAGGCAAAAGGGCACTACCAGCAGAGGGTACTGCCTCAGCAAAGCTGTGAGGTTGTCTAACTCAGGGCAGAGAATCTGGTTGCCAAGGTGAGTGCTTGGCCAGTGTCGGGAGCAGGGGCAGGCTGTGGGTGGACAAGGCTCAGCTGTCCCAGAGAGCGTGTTCTAGGCCAGAGGAAGGAGGCTGTGCTTGGTGCAGGGACCCATGGGCCAGAGGCAGCCATCCAGGTCTGGCCAGGTGACAGAGCGACTACTTTAGCAGCCAGTGGACACTCCCCACCCAGCTTGGGTGGACCAGAGCCCAGCAACCCTGACCAGGAATGAGAGTATGTGAGGCCAAGGGTAGCTGTCAGGAAGGGGCTGGCTCAGGGTGGGTGGGTGGAGGCCATGGTAGCACAGCAGGCGAGGGTGAGGAGTCTCTGGAAGGACAAAGGCCCACAGGGGCATGCAGAGTGGCTGTGTGGGGACCTGGGACAAGGATGGGACAGCTGGCTCTCAGCTGGCGTGCTGTCCTCTAGGTACTTCACAGAACAGCCAAGCTCTTTGGCCATGAAGCGTTCCTCTGCCCACCAATACCTATAGCCTTTTGCCTCGGGGACCCCGGCCCCTCTGGGCAGAGGGGGCAGGCTCAGCCTACCTGGGTTGGGCTGTGGGCTCCAGAAGGGCAGGACCTCATGACCTCCTGCCTGGCCCTCCATACACCCCCATCATAGAACTTCCAAAGCCATCTTTTTCAAGCACTACGTGACCAGGTCCTACCCCTGCCTGAGGCTTCTGGATCACTCTGTGTGGCCCCTCTGCTCTGGAAGTCTTCTGTGGCCGGTCTCACCTGTGGTCAAAGTCAGGCTTGGGCTGGCCTGAGACCTGTAGAGGCTGGGGTGACCATGGGCTATCTGAGGGGTAGGGGGTGGAGGTGCTGGGGTGCAGGCAGGTGGGGGGCCGGGCCTGGAATCACACTTTCAACCACTCACTCACTCACCCCTCACAGTGCCCGTTTCCTCAGCCAGGTGCTGCTGTTCCTATCACTTTACATGGGTGAGTAAACCAAGGCTCAGGGCAGTTAGGTGACACGTCCAAAGTCACCCTGATCAGGGCAGAACTAGAACCAGAATCCAGACCATTGGCCCCAGTGCTGGGTCTCAACCCCAGGAGTTTCAGGAGTATCATCTACAGGGCTATGTCCCCATCTTGGAATGCAGAGGCGACTGGGCACCCTGCCTGCTCCCCAACTCCTCTTCAGGTTCCTCACAAGTGGGACCCGTCTGTCATTGGCGCCTGCCATAATAGCAGCCCCAGCTGGCATCTATAGAGCACCTATTACCTGCTAAGCCTGCCAGTGACAGCCCCCGCCTGGCTGGTCTCCTTTCCCATGCAGAAAGGGCAGCTTAGAGTGGGCAGGGGCCTGACCTCAGGGCAGTGTGCTCTGGCCCCTCTGTTCCTTGCCCCAGGCTGCTGTCAGGCCCACCCAGTTCTCACCCAACCTGCTAGATCGGTTTGGCCCTGCTGGTGCCCCACACCTGAGGGCCCGCCCCTCTACCCTCCCCACCAGCTTTCTGGCTCGGAGGCCTGGGGCCGCACCCTGCAGGGAGGAGTAGGCTCTGGGTCCCTCTCCTTAGTCTCTGGAGAACACCAGATTTGAGGAGCGGACTTGACCCTCAGGCCCACCAGCTGGGGAGTAAGTGCAGAAATACGAGGCCACACACAGTGCTCTGGGGGAGCCCCGCGTGGGAAGGGACAGCCCAGGGTGTGACGTACCTGGGTCACATCAATGCCTGGGCCTCGGTTTCCACATCTGTGGCATTGGCAATGACAGGCCTACATGGAAGGCCTGGAGGAATTCCGTGAATGAGGGCTGTGGAGAGACCACCCAGCACCTGGCACCCACGGGGACTCAGAACCCTCATGCTCGGGACACACAGGGCCAGCCACATGGATGAGTGATTCACAGCCCCCTCCCTCAACGTGGGGTGGGCAGCCAAGGGCTTGGGCTAGAATCAGACCCAGGTGTCCGAGCTCCAGCTGTGCCCTCCACTAGCTGAGGTGGCAGACACTGGTCCCCCTTGGTGCCTCAGTTTCCCCATGTGTGCAATGGTGCATGGCGCTTACAGAGATTGTCACAAGGATTTGGTTCTCTGATGTGCACAAGACAGTCTCATGGGCCATCAAGTGTGGGACACCTGGGGGCACAAGAGTGGGACACAAGCTAATACACCAGACAGCTCTTTGGGGAAACCCTAGAAGCTCAGCTCTCACCTCAGCTGCTGTCACGACAATGTGTGGAGCTCTGCTAGAGGTCAGGGCCCCACATAGCTCAGAGCAGACCCAGAGGAATCCCTGGTCAACCTTGTCAGAGGAATGAGCCTCAGCCACCAGACACGCACTGTCCATACACAAAGGCAGGAGAACAAGAGCGGTGATGCTCTGACCAGCTCAAAATACAGGTGAGGGCCATCCAGAGACAGCCTCCAGGGATGGGTGCTGCAGGTGGGACGTGGAGGTGCAGAAGGGCCTGGGTGGACAAGGAGATAGGGGAGGGGGGAAGCTTCTAGTCAGTTCAAGCCCAGTCTGCCTGTCACTGCAGCCAGGACCCACTGCTCCCTTACTTGCAGAATTTTTAAGAGTTAAAGAGACTCTTTCCAGAATTGCCTGGCCCCTGCAGGAGCTCAGGACAGCAGTGAGGACTGTTTCTGGCAGGTTGACCCCACAAAGCGCCTTTGTGTGCCCAACACTACAGTTCACAAGGGGTCTCTGGTTCCCAAAGCTCCGTAGTGTTCACTCCATCTTCATCGCACCCATTTGACAGACAGGCACACTGAGAAGACAGCCGTCTGGGTCACACAGCCAGCCAGCCCCAGGCCCAACCTGAGAAGGTGCCTGGAGGAAAACAGGGTCGTAGCCCCAGGTGGGGTGGCTGGGTGGGAAGGTGCCAAAGCTAGTCCCTGGGAAGGCCTGAATGCCCGTTTGTGGGAGCCGCCGCCTGGGACCTAGAGAAGAAACATCAATACCCCTGTGGGTGTTCCATGGCCACACCACCCAGGCACCCCAATTAGTCAAGGAGGAGGAAGAGGTGGCTGTTGCAAGGGCCCCAGATTTTGAAATTTTCTTGCGACAACCACCCCGATGAACCTGATTCACCCACCAGGCTGGGAATCACCTTCCCCTGGGAGCCTCCTCCCTCCAGGTAAGGGGAGCCTGGCCCCTCACTGGGCGCTAGACCCTCATCTGTGAAATGGGGGTGGTGAGTCATCCCTCTTGTGGGGGGGGTTGTGAGGATCACTTAATGTATCTGAGGCACTGGGCACAGAATCTGGCAGATGTGGGGTTCCAGTAAGTGTGGGTGATTCCCACCAAACTCACTCCCATTGAGTCGATTCCAAATCATAGAGACCCTATAGGACACAGTAGAGCTGCCCCATAGCATTTCCAAGGCTGTAATCTTTACTGAAGCAGACTGCCACATCTTTCTCCTGTGGAACAGCTGGTGGGTTCAAACTGCTGACCTTTCGTTAGCAGCTAAGCACTTAACCACTGTGCCACCAGGGCTCCTCCCTGAAGCTCAGGGGTGAGTAATTAACCTAAGCCTGACTGACCCAGCATCAAGCATCCCACCTGTGCAAGCTCAATCTGTGGCCATGGCAGGGGTTGCCGGGGGCAGGCGGGGGAGGCAGTCAGAAAGGTGTTGAGAAAGGGTGGCACTTGAGACATTGTGAAAGCCGACAGGACATCACCAGAAAAGGGGGAGCAGCGATTCGGGAAGGGCATTGCCAGCAGAGGGAATGGCTATGCTGGAAGGGATAGTTGGGGGCAGCTGGAAGGTGGGGTCAGCAGTGACAGATGAGGCTGAGTCATAGGAAAAGTTTACAGGACCTGGGCAGCCTGGGGGACTTTCTCCCAAGGGCAGCGGGAACCACGGATGGGCTTTAAGCAAAGGCGGGAGGAATCCGATTTGATTTGGAAAGCTCAAATGCTTACCACAGACGTAATTTAAAATTTTCCCAGAGCTGGGTAAAAAAAAGGAAAAAAAAAAAAATTAAATGTATGTTAATAATATGTTCTATTTAACCTAGTACACCCAAAACACTATTTCATCATGTAATTAAAAAAAAAAAATTACTAACACTTTATTTTACATTATTGTGTTCACAGTAAGTCTTTGAAAAATTGAGTGTATATTGAACACGTTATCAGGAGGAACCAGTCCCTGGAGAAAGACATCACGCTTGGTAGAGGGTCAGCGAAAGAGAGGAAGATCCTTGACAAATGGCTGCAACAATGGGCTCAAACATGGCAAGGATTGACAGGATGGCCCAGGACCGGGCAGTATTTCATTATGTTGTATACAGGATCACTAAGAGTCGGGTAACTGGATGGCACCTAACAACATGCAGTGCAGTGGATCACTTTCTTATGGCCTTTGTAGCCATGGTCTTGTAACACCCATCAAATGACTGGGTGGGACTTTGCAAATAAGGTGCCTGTGGCCCACCAAGGGGATTTGACAGCTTACTAGTAACACAAATAAGGTTCATGGCACCCTTGTGGGGATTTAAAAAAAAAAAAAAAGCTGCCATCGAGTCAATGGGACCATGCAAATAAGGTGTACTGAACCCTAATGAGGGGATTCGTCAGTTTTGCCATCCCGCTAGGCTTTAAATGAGCCATCCCAGAGACAGCAAGGCAGGACCTCACTGCCACCAAGAAAGAAGAGTGAGGAGCAGAGTGCGTCTTTTGGACCCTAGGTTTCTGCACTGAGACCCTTCCAGACTCAAGAGAGAGCAAGCTATAACACCAGACACAGCACAAGACCACAAGAAGTGCTGGCAAGCGTGGCAGAGACCTGGCAGCAGCAGAACAAGGAGACTGGCAGGAGACGGCTGAGCACCTTCGGGCAGGAGGCTTGCTGGAGGAGTGGGGTGCCTCTGGGCACTTGTCGACAGAGCTAGGCTTGCAGACCCACAGAGCGAGAGAGGAGAGTGCCTTCAGGCCAAGGCTTACTGGCAAAGCAGGGTACCATCTGGACACTCATTGGTGAAGCTAAAGAGCTCAGCTTTGTAACACTTGCCTGAGCAGGGCAGAGGCCAGGCCGGGGACAAGAGAGAAGCTGTCCTGACCGAAGAACTGTATCCTAAGTAGCTCCTGATCCTGAATTGTTACCTGATACTTCCCTAATAAACCCCATAACTGTGGTGTTTTCAATCACGTCATATGCATGTGAAAGCTGGACACTAATAAGGAAGACTGAAGAAGAACTGATGCCTTTGAATTGTGGTGTTGGAGAAGAATGTTGAATATACCACAGACTCCTAAAAGAACGAACAAATGTGTCTTAGAAGTATAACGGGAATGCTCCTTGGAAGCAAGGACGGTGAGACTACATCTCGCATACTTTGGACATGGTGTCAGGAGGCATCAAGCCCTGGAAAAAACATCAAGCTTTCTCAAGTAGCAGGTCAGTGAAAAAGAGGAAGATCCTCCACAAGATGGACTGACACAGTGGCTGCAACAACGGGCTTAGGCATAGCAACAGTTGTGAGAATGGTGCAGGACCGGGCAGTGTTTCGTTCTGTTGTACACATGGTTGCCATGAGTTGATGGCACCGAACAACTGTGAGTATGGTCTGTGAGTTCTGTGTGGCCATTGGAATAAAGATGGGACCCAGCAGAGAAGTAGAGTGCTGTAGGAGGGACGGCTGGTGTCAGAATTGGTAAAGAGATTGAAGGGCAGAGATATGTTTGCCCTCTGCCTCATGGGAGTCAGCCTGGGGCTGATGCTGATTCTCTCTCCCCCCTCGTGAAGTTCGAGGTCAGACACCCCCACCGTGTCATCTCAACACCGTATATTACCCTTACAGCACATCTCGATTCAGACCAGCCACGTGTGTCAAGTGCTCACTGGTCATTGCAAAGATGTGGGCAAGCCCATGCGAAAGTGCTCACTACAGATCAGTAAGCCCAGATAAGCCTGTGAGTACCTTACTGTCTGGTCAATCCACCCGTCCTGGTCAATGCAAGTGTGGACGATGGGCTGTGAGGGCCAAAGGGGAAGTGTTCTGGGTTGAACTGTGTCCCCCCAAAATATGTATTGACCACTGCTCATCCTTCAGTTTGTCGTACTGTGGTGGCTTGTGTGTCGCTGTACTGCTGGAGGCTATGCCACTGGTATTTCAGATGCCAGCAAGGCCACCCACATTTCAGTGGAGCTTCTAGACTAAAATTGGAAAGAAGGACCTGGTGATCTACTTCTGAAAAAATTGGCCACTAAACACCTTATGGATAACAATGGAACAAACACATCCTGGAAGAAGTACAGCCAGAACGCTCCTTAGAAGCAAGAATGGAGACTTGTCTTACGTACTTTGGACGTGTTATCAGGAGGGACCAGTCCCTGGAGAAGGATATCAATGCTTGGTAGAAAGTAAGCGAAAAAGAGAAAGACCCTCAATGAGATGGATTAACACAGTGGCTACAACAATGAGTTCAAACAGCAACAACTGAGAGGATGGTACAGGACCGGGCAGTATTTCGTTCTGTTGTACATAGGGTCTCTAAATAACAAAAAATTCCTAAACTTTATGCCTGTGGTTATAGTCCCATTTGGAAATGGGTTATCTTTATCATGTTAACGACACAGGATTAGTGTAGGGTGTGCCTTGAGTCAATCTCTTTAGAGATACAAGAGAGATTAAACGAGCAAGGGAGAGAAGCAGAGATGAAAGAAGACTGATGCCAAGCCACATGGAGATCACCAAAGAACCAGGAAAGAAGCTGAAGAGACAAGGACCTTCCCCCAGAGCTGAAACAGAAAGCCTTCTCCTAGAGCTGGTGCCCTGAATTTGGACTTCTAGCCTACTGAACTGTGAGAAAGTAAGCTTCTATTAAAGCCACCCACTTGTGCTATCTGTTATAGTAGCACTAGGTAACTAAGACAGGAGGCATGGAAACCGGTGGAAGCCACTGTCCCCAGGAAAGGTGATGGTGGCTGGCCTGGGGTCATGGTGGGGCTCTGAACTCTCCCCTCTGACTCCAGTCCTGGAGGGGCACACAGTAGGGACATGGACTGATCCGTCCCATCGCGCACAGTGGGGCAGCAGCAGAACGAGGTGAGGATAGGCCTGGGGCTCTCTGCTGCATCTTCGGTGGCCGGCTGCAGAGCAGCCGAGCTGCCTGAGCATTGTCCCCTGACCCTGGTGGTGTCAGCCCAAACAGCTGGTGTCCCCAGCCTGCTAGGTCAGCCTCCCAGCCCTCCCTCACCCCTACTCCAGACTGACTGTCAGGCTTCCTGTTCCAGCTGGAGGGTGACCTGAGGTCTGACCCGGCAGCCCTGGGTGGATGGGCCCGGAAGGAAGGCCTCCTCCTTGGGACACTCGGCAGCAGGCCTCCTGCAGGGGCTTCCCCAGGGACTCCCTGGAAAGCACTTCACACGTTGGTGGGCTCTCAGCCAGGGCAGCAGCCCCCAGCAGCTGCAGGAGGCCAGGACTTTCAGGCAAGAAGGGCCAGCGGGGTCTGGGGCCTGCAAGGGGCTCCTCCCAATACCAGGTTAAGGGCTCCACCGGGGGTGGTCCCACAAGACAGTGGAGCCCTCAGGGGACACACAGGCTAGGAAGCCTGCTTCCCCTCCAGCCCAGTGCTCCCCTTCCCCGACTTTGGGATACAGAGAACAAAGGAGGAGCCAATCCTACTTCCTAGGTGTGGCCTGGGCAAGGCTCGTTACCTCTTGGAGCCTCCACTTGCTCCTCTGTAAAATGGGCACAGAGGGGCACCTCCCTCAGAGGCTGGCATGAGAATTCACTGAGTTTGTGTTATTTGTGAGGGCCCCGCTGGGGATTTGTCTGTCTTCACCACCACACAAGTTTCTGGTCTTGCACCTGTCATTTCTGGGGTGTGGCCTCCTCGACCCCAGCTAACCTCCCCTTCCAGGATTTACCCTGCCCCACTTCTGGAACTTAACTCACCCTGCTCCTCGCTCACCTTTCTTCAGGGTAAGGACTTGGGGCTCCTCCAACTTGCCAACAACGCTGGCCTTGGGGTGTCCACCTCGCCCCCTCCTGCCCCTTCCTTTCTTCTGCTCGAAACTACTTAATGGGCACCTACTGTGTGCCAGGTGTGGTTCTAGGTGCCGGATGCGCAGCAATAACAGAAGGGACAAAGTCGTGGGGTCCTGGAGCTGACAGTGGAAGGGAGAAAGGGGACAGACACAAAGCGAGCTCCAGATAACGAACGCAACATTCCGCTGTCTGCAGTGCTGTGAAGGAGACATACCTGGCTGGGGTCAGGAGGGCAGACAGCAGAGATGAGGCCAGGGAGGTGGCCACTGGGCGCTGAAAGGACGTAGGAAAGGGAGCGGATGGGGAAGGGGGAGAGCAGCAAGTGCACCTTCCCGAGGCAGGCGGTCAGCACCGCGGGCGGAGGCTGAGGCCTGGGCGGCGGGCAGGCCGGCCTCTGGGGTCCGCTGACGGCGTGGACTTCTCCCTTGGGGCGGGGGAGCCCCTGCGGGCTAAGCAGAGGGCGGCGGGGTCTGATGGGAAAGACGGCCAGGCTCCCGGGAAAAGGGAGAGCAAGTGTGAGCCCCTGCAGACGGGGCGGAGGAGGAGGACCGAGGCTGGGGCTGGAGCCGAGCGGCCAGGGCAGGGAAGGGGTGGGTGGGCTGACACCGGGGAGGCGGTGGAACGGGGAAACACTGCGTCGGGGCACGCCCGCTCCCCACGGCCCCAGGTTCCCCACGCCGGGATTCCCCCAAGCGGAGAAGCCCCGCCCAGCCGCGCTCCTGGCCACGCCCCCACGCCAACTCTGATTGGAGGGCTGGAGGCGGAGTGCGCATGCTCAGTCAATCTGCCTGCACGTGGGAGCCCGGCACGTGGGCGTCCGGCGCTGCGCTCTGGTTGCTCCCGGGGGAGCGGAGCGAGCTGTCGGGGTCCTCGGGGCCGGCGGCCAGGTGGGCCTTAGCCTGACCCTGGGGAGCACTGAGAGGGAGCCACCCACCAGAGCCCTGCTCGCCAGTACCCGGAGTCTCAGGTATAAAGGCGTCTTCGGTCTCCCTGTGCTTTCCTCTCCTGCCTGTTGGGTACCTGAGAAGTTGGGGGGGAGCATCATGTACCGACCACACCCAGCACAGGTGTGCGCTGGGGGCGGAGCAGAAGTCTCGGGTCTGGCGGGGGCCCCTTCCGAGACGGGCGCAGGAGGAGCGGGGTGGTGAGGGTTACCCCCGGAGAAGTGCCCTCCTGCAGGAGGTGGACAAGCGGCCGTGCCAGAGCTCAGGCCCCCTGCCCTTCCACGGCCCCGACGCGGACCCCGGGCGCTTGGCCCGGACTAGGGGGCCTGACGCCTCTTGGTGGGTCGGCTCCCCACATCCCCTACTGCCCTTGCCCAGCCCGCCCTAGGGCCTCGGGCTTCCCTCCCCGTGGGTTTTCGCTTCAGATTTCAAATCCAGCAGGCTTTATTCCTTCCCCGTTTCCCTACTCCAGGCTGTCTGCTGACAGGCTCAGACTTTGGGTAAAAGTGGAAGAGGCAGGAATCCAGCCGCCGGATGGGTGTTTGCCTGATGGGGGCTGCGAACAAGCCATCAGGGGCCCAGCTTCGGCTGGGTGTGGGCCTGGGTGGGACAGCTGGATGTTTAGGTACAAGAAGGATCCCCTCGGGACTTGCCTCCTGTGTTGAGTGGCCCTGGGCACCTCGATGGACCCTCTGATCGTTTTTTTCCCCAACTGCCTGCCTAGTGGGGGCCTCTACAAAGCCAGACTGGGTCAACCTTCAGGTGGTGCGTCCGAGGTCCCCTGGGTCCCTATCTGGGACTGTGTGACCACGGGCTGGGGTGGGCATGATGGAGGTGTGGAGAGGAAGGAAAGGGACTGGGGAGGGAGGAGAGGCAGGTGGTGAATGCTAGGTCAGCATCTGCCCTGAGTACCAGGACTATATGATGGAGAGGGATTGTGACTCTGATGACCAAGGTCTGCACAGAGCTGTCGTGAGGGACAGCGGGTGGCACCACGGCTGAGCAGAAAGGAGGACTCCTTATAAATTCCCCAAGCAGAAGGTAGAGTTTGTTCCTAATAAGGATTGAGGGCAAGTAGGAGGGTCCATCCCAGGGCCTGTGTTATGCTGATCTGATTCCTGATGGTGGCTGTGAGGTGATGGGGGCCGTGACTTGAGCCAAAAGGGGCTTCCACTGTTGGTATCTCATTGCTTTGATCCTATAACGCTCCTAGGTCTTCATGTCAAGCAAACATTCATGCAACTCCACTGGCTTGACATTTACTAAGAGTGTCTTATGTGGCAGGCTGTGTTTTTAGCAATTTTTCTTTTTTGGCATGACCTTGTTTATGCAGGCCACCAGCTGTCAGTGTGTCTACCGTGGTGGCTTGGGTGTTGCTGGGATACTAGCAGGTATGTCACTGGTATTCACAATACCAGCAGGGTCACCCTTGGTGCACAGGTTTCCGTGGTGTTTCCAGACTAAGAGTAGGGAGAAAGGCCTGGTGGTTTACTTCTGAAAATTAGCTAAGGAAAACCTTACGGCTCACAACAGAGCATTGTCTGACTTACCTGCTTTGGACATGCCACCGGGGGGATCGGTCACTGGACGAGGACGTCACGTTTGGTGAAGCAGAGGGCCGGCAAGGTAGACCTTCGTTGAAATGGATTGGCACAGTAGCGACCATGATGGACTCAGAGCTGCTCTGGCCCCAACCTTGGCTCTCTTGGGCATCGTGGTGACATCGCTATTGTGCTAGGGATCTTCTGTGATCCAGCCAGGGATACTTTTATCTTTAAAATGGAGGGCAATGCTTAACCCAAGTGTAAGAAATCTCTGACCTGAATATCTGACCTTGTCCTTGGCTGGATCTCCTGAGGATCCATATTTATGTCTATTCCCAAAAAAGGTGATCCAACCAAATGTGGAAATTATCAAACAATATCATTAATATCACAGGCAAGCAAAATTTTGCTGAAGATCATTCAAAAGCAGCTGCAGGAGTATATTGACAGGGAACTGCAGAAATTCAGGCCAGATTCAGAAGAGGACGCAGAACCGGGGATATCAGGGCTGATGTCAGATGGATCCTGGCTGAAAGCAGAGAATACCAGAAGGATGTCTACCTGTGTTTTATTGACTGTGCAAAGGCATTCGACTGTGTGGATAATAACAAATTATGGATAACATTGCAAAGAATGGGAATTCCAGAACACTTAATTGTGCTCATGAGGAACCTGTACATAGATCAAGAGGCAGTTGTTCAGACAGAACAAGGGGATACTGCGTGGTTTAAGGTCAGGAAAGGTGTGTGTTAGGATTGTATCCTGTCACTGTACCTATTCAATCTGTATGCTGAGCAAATAATTGGAGAAGGTGGACCATATGAAGAAGAACGTGGCATCAGGATTGGAGGAAAACTTATTCACAACCTGGGTTATGCAGGTGACACAACCTTGCTTGCTGAAAATGAAGAGGACATGAAGCACTCACTGATCAAGATCAAAGACCACAGCCTTCAGTATGGATCATACCTTAATGTAAAGAAAACAAAAATCCTCACAACTGGACCAATAAGCAACATCCTTATAAGTAGAGAAAAGATTGAAGTTGTCAAGGGTTTCACTTGGATTCACCATTAACACCCATGGAAGCTGCAGTCAAGATCAAAAGACGCATTGCCTTGGGCAGATCTGCTGCAAAGGACCTCTTTAGAGTGTTGAAGAGCAAAAATGTCACCCTGAAGACTAAGGTATGCCTGACCCCAAGCCACTGTATTTTCAATCACATCGTATGCATAGGAAAGCTGGACAATGACTAAGGAAGACTGAAGAAGAGTTGATGCCTTTGAATTGTGGTGCTGGTGAAGAATATACTATGGACTGCCAAAAGAATAAATCTGTCTTGGAAGAAGTATAACCAGAAAGCTCCTTAGAAGCAAGGATCTTGAGACTGCATCTTACACACTTTGGACATGTTATCAGGAGGGATCAGTCCCCAGAGACAGACATCATGCTTGGTAAAGTAGAGGGTCACTGAAAAAGAGGAAGACCCTCAACAAGGTGGATTGACACAGTGACTGCAACAATGGGCTCAAGCCTAACAACGATTGTGAACGTGGGGCAGGACCAGGCAGTGTCTCGTTCTGTAATATATGGCGTTGCTATGAGTTGGAACTTGAAGGCACCTAACAACAACAACATGTGTCCTAGTGCTCGTTTACTTCCACTGTAAACTAGAAAACACCCTGGCTCCTAGAAAGGCTTGCCTGGGCAGAGCAGAGGTGAGAAGAATTAAAGATAAAGAGCACCCTCAGAGCTGGGAACAGTGGTGACATCTGTCATTAGCATTTCAGGGACTCCGATAACATCACTTCCCATCCCAGCTGGGCTCTCCTTCTCCAGGTTTGTCCACTGGTGTGTTTGTAAATGACGTGGGGCACCTGATTAGAAGGAAACACCCCTCCCTGCCCTGCCTCTTCTGTGTCCCACCTTCTTTGCTGCATATTCATGAACTTCAAAAGGCAATGAGACAAAACATCTGCTAAAAATGATGTCCAGCGTTCATAGATATGGTTTACTATTGTAGATATTAAGTAAGCATTAAAAATGAGAGCATGCTCAAATAGATTTTCAAAGAATATAATTTTTTTAAGCAATAACTCCCCATCCCCTCCTCGCCTCAGCCCCTGGTCACTGCTGTCTATGTTGGTCTCTATGCATTAGCCTGTTCTAGATATTTCTTGTATGTGGGATCGTACGATGTTTGTCCTTCATGTCTGACATTTCAGTCAGCATAATGTTTTCAGGATTCATCCATGTTGTAGCACGTATGAGATCTTCATTACTCTTCTTTTTTAAATCATGGTAAATATACAGGCAACAAACATTTGCTATTTCTACCACCTTACACTTAGAACCTCATTACTCTTTGTGGCCGAGTTAACATTTCCTTGTCTGCAGACCACGTTTTGTTTATTCATTCGTCTGTTGATGGACACTGGGTTGTTTCCGCCTTCTTGGCCATTGTCAATAGTGCTGCTGTGAACGCCGGACATAGGTGTCCATGTGTTTGAGTCGCTGCTTTCAGCTCTTTCGGGGATATACCCAGAGGTGGAACTGCTGAGTCACATGGTAATTCTACGTCTGACTTCGTGAGGACTCACCAAACTGTTTCCTGCAGCATCTACACTATTTTACATTCCCACCAGCAATGCACCTGGGTTTCCATTTCTCTATATCCTCACCAATGCTTGTTATTTTCTCTTTTCCTAATAGTAGCCATCTAATGGGAATAAAGTGGTATCTTACTGTGGTTTTAATTTGCATTTCCCTATTTTTTTAATGGGTAAGAGCTGGGCTGCTAACCAAAAGGACAGCAGTTTAAATCCACAAGCCACTCCTTGGAAACCCTGTGGAGTAGTTCTACTGTGTCTTATAGGGTCGCTATGAGTTGGAACTGACTCGATGGCCCCTAACAACAATGATGGGAGCCCTGGTGGCGCAGTGGTTAAGGGCTTAGCTGCTAACCAAAAGGTTGGCAGTTTGAGTCCACCAGCCGCTCCTTGGAAACCCTATGGGGCAGTTCTACTCTGTCCTGTAGGGTTACTATGAGTCAGAATTAATACAGCGGCAGCGGGGTTTGGTACCAGTTAGTGACTAATGATGCTGAGTGCCTTTTCACGTGCTTTGGAGAAATGTTTGTTCAAGTCCTTTACCAGATTTTTTATTTGGGTTTGTCTTTTTGCTGTTGAATTGTAGTTCTTTGTATATTTTGATAATTAAACCCTTACCTGATAAATGGTTACCAAATATTTTTTCCCCATTCTGTAAGTTGTCTTTTCACTTTCTTAATAATGTGCCTGATACAAAAAGTTTTAAATTTTGAAGAAGTCCAATGTAACCTATTTTTATTGCTGGTGCTTTTGGTGATCGTGTATATGTATTTGTTTTAAATCCAGTTACCAGTCTGCAAAATGTTCTGAACAACCCAAGGGGTGGCTTGGTGACAGTCCCTGAGCCCTGGTTGGGCTGGCCTGGGCAGTGCAACTTCCTCCCCACTGGCCTCAGCGTGGGGAGGGGTACCAGCGAAGGCCCTGGGGCCAGCCAGAGCAGAGTTGGAATCCCGGTGCTACACCTCCCCAGCCAAGGGAGGACTCCTGCTGCTGGGGAGTCAAAAATGAGAGGGGTCATCCCTAGGAGAGGGGGCACTGTGATGGCCATCTCTTCCTCCCCAAATCTGCCAAGCGCTGTGTGGAAGCTACGGTTTCTCTCATTTTACAGAGGAGGAAACAGGCTCAGTGTGGTCGCAGCCAAGGCCTGAAAGCAAAAGTGTTGGGCTGCAAGGCCAGTGAGCAGTGAGATGGGGCCCGGTGGCGGTCCCGCACCCGGGAGAGTCTCACTCCAACTCTTGAGCATGTTCCCTGTCTGGGCCTCAGTCTTTGTGACCCACAGGGTCCCTGAGGTCCCCTTGGCTTGAGGGCCTTGGACTTTTTCCCCTGGGCAATTCCAGATGAGTAGCCACGGCTGGTCCTTGAGGTACCCCCAGACCCAGAAATAAGAGCTGATGCTACCCTACCTGTGTGATTGATGGGGACAGGGCTGGAGGCAGAGTGGGCACAGCGTGGGGCAAGGAAGGACCTCCAGGTTAGCGCCTGGATTAGGGTCCAGCAGTGTCAGAGCTGGAGGGGACCTTGGACTTCTTCCCTCCCCGAGCCTTAGTTTCCTAATCTGTAAGATGAGGGGGGTGGTCCCTACCTCCTCACAGGGCTCAAACAAGATTGAGATGGCACAGAACCCCCAAGACTATGCCACTGAGGTGGGTGGGGCCCCAAACTTGTTGCTGGCAGGTGGGGCGCATGGGCTCATGGCACCCCTGCGCTCTGGCAGGGCTGGGGTAGGGAGCAGCCACTGGCAGGGCCTCGTGTGCTCATCCTGAGTCAGCGGAGATGGGAACGTTAATTAATTCAAGTGGCTGGCAGACCCACGTCCTCAGGGGACAGGGAGCTGAGGCCAAGGCTGAAAGAGGGCACTGGGTGAGGGACAGTGCCCCAGGGATGCATTTTCATGGGCACCTGTGGGCTGGTACCAGACCTGTGCCCACCCCTAGTGGACCTGCCTTGCAAGTGCCAGTCTGATGGGGGAGGCAGAAGAAGAAGTAGGATTCCCTACGATGGGCCCAAAGTCTAGGGGACGGGGATGCTAGGGGCAGTGGGCAGGACTCGCCCAGTGTCTGTGGCCTGCTCTCAGCCAAAAGGGGCTGTGCCAGCAGAAGGCTGTTGTGCTGACAAGAGTGGTGGGGTGGGGGCCAGGTGTGCTAACCTGTGGCGGGAGGTGAGGTTGGCCAGGGGCAGAGAGCAGGAGGAGGGTGTCTCCATGCTGGAGTATGGGGGCGCTGGGGGCCGGTCAGCCTGCTGCAGCCCCTTTTGGAGGCTGGTGTGGGGCATGGGAGATGAAGTGGGAGGGAGGCCTGAGGAGGTGGCCCAGAGGCCCGAGCTGGGACTGCAGTCCCGAAGAATGCACAGGCCCTACGGATCTGGGATGCTCAGAGGCTAAGATCTCAGATTCTCCCAGACCAAGATCAGGACTCATCTAGAATTCAGAGTTCTGGGTGGGGACATGGTACCCCACCCCCACCCCTCCCTGGCAGTTATACACTAATTGAGCCCCTATGGACTCTGCCCTAGCAGCCTCCAGGCCCGGAAGCACCTACCCCCAATTGCAGGAATAGCCCTAGAGATGGAAACTTTCTGGCCCCTGTTCCCCCACCCCGCCATGGACAAAGGTCTGTCTGTCTCAATTGTTCACTTCTCCTCTCACCTAGCTGTGAGTTTCTGGTCCCTCCCCCTTGCACCCTAGCCCTTGGGGGCCCTGTTCTTTCCCAGCACCCCATCCCCCACTGCGTGGAGGCTGGAGGCCCTGGGCAGCCTGGAAGGGCCCCTGGCAGGGTCTCAGGGTTAGAGGAAGGTGGTGGGGACGACTAGGGGCTTTCTCACAAGACTGGGTGTGGCTACACAGGGTGCCCCAGGCTTCCTAACCAGCAGCAGGGACCCAGATAGCGGGGGCCTCCTTGGGCCAGCTTCCCACCCACCGATGGGGTTCAGGAAGGCATCAGATGACTTGGTTTGCAGGAGGTTCTGTCCGGCCCTGCCCTCAGTCCCTCCTCCCTCCTCCCTCCTGGTGCTGGATGGGGGATGGGCCAAGGGGGGTGAGGGTGGAACTGAGAGACTAGGGATGGCCATTGGGCCCACCAGGACTGTCCCCGTGGTGACGGAAGCTGGGCAGCAGGGATGGGTTCTGCTGCAGTGGTCACACAGGTTAAGGCCCTTCCCCTACACCATGCAGGCCCCACCTCACCCCGTTGTAGGGAAGAAAAATCACAAAGTTCAGTAAAGCAAAGAGAAAGTTTTATTCGGCTTATATTCAAAAAGGCAAAAGTGGGAGGCAGAAAAGCATGCTGCCAGAGCCACGTCTGCCCGAGTCCCAGGAAATATTACAGGATAGGCAAGAGTGGGAAAATGGACAAGCACGCTACCACAGCCATGTCATAGCCATGCCGTAGTCCACAGAACGTTACAGAATCATCGGTATATATTAACATTACAAATGGGCAAAACCCTTTGAAAGCTTCACCTTTTCACAGGTTGGCTAGGAACTGTGATACTACATTGTGAATTATCTAACAGTCATCAGGACAGCTTTCAGTGAGCACAGTCAGGAGGGTCCACCTTGGTCCAGTATGTTTTCTACTCACTAAATGCTGTGGAAAAAGGTAAGAAGGGAAAGTCTTCTGTGTTCCCTTTGATGACTTGTTTATGTGAAGGTTTCCTTGAAAGATATTTTCTTCCCTAAAAGATTTTCCAAGATTATCCTATCTATTGTCTTTATCTCAGGGTCCAGTTGATGTGTCCTTGTGAGTCCTGTGAGCCCTTGTGGGCCCAGCTCCAGCTGGGTCACATTCTCTGTTCTCAAGGACAGAGAATAATGACGCCAATATTATTTCCTAAATCCACCTGTAAAAGGACTGGGGACTGGAGTGGTCTCAAATGGCTGGAGGAGCCCTTGCCTCCTCGGGGCGGTGGGAGAACTCAGCCCCGCTCCTGCTCTGCAGCAGGGTCTGCGCCGCTCTTACTGGAAGATAGCTGGCTTCTGCTCCACGGTCTCTTCTCCTTCCACGGCCTGGGAGCGGGCTGTTGCAGGGGCAGGCCCAGCTTGGTCTTCTGTGGGAAACGACAAGGTCTGGAAATAGCTGATTGTGGACAGAAATAACTCTGGCCTCAAAAAAAGAACATGGGAAATTAAATAAGGGACCATTAGCGTCACCCGGCACTTCCTACAGCCGTTACCTCCTCACCTTATAGACAAGGAAACTGAGGCCCAGGGACGGAAGTGGCTGCCCGAGGTCCTGCTGTCAGCCTGGCAGCTGCTGACCTCCTGTGCTCTTGTGACAAGGCCTGCATCTCCATACTTCTGAGTCTCTGCTCCCATAGTGCCTGCTACTTAGAGATCCCCGCAGGGCGAACTCCTATGCATCCTTCAAAACCCAGCTAAATGTCATTCCTCTGGAAAGCCTTCTCTATCCTTCAGTCAGTTGAGCCCTCGTGTGGGTCTCCACCGGACACCCGAATGAAGGACATGTCACTTGTTTCTACCTCTTGTGAAAAGTGCTGCAATTGGCACTCAGGTTTTTGTTTGCGTTCCTGCCTTCACTTTATACCGAGAATTGGGGTTGCTGGGTCATATGGTATCTATGTTCAGCTTTTTGTGGAGCCACCTACCTGTTCTCCACAGTGGCTGTACCGCTGACATTCCCACCAGCAATGGACACTGGTTCCAGTTTTTCTATAACCTCAACATTTTCTGGTTTTTTTTTTTTTTTTTTTTGGATCATTGCCATTCTAATGGGGGTAAAGTGGTATCTCATTGTGGTTTTGATTTACATCTCTTTAATGGCTAATTGATCCTGGCTGAAAGCAGAGAATACCAGAAAGATATTTACCTGTGTTTTATTGACCATGCAAAGGCATTCAACCATGTGGATCATAAAAAATTATGGATAACATTGTGAAGAATGGGAATTTCAAAACAATTATGCTCATGAGGAACCCATACCTAGATCAATAGGGAGTCATTCGAACAGAACAAGGGGATACAACATGGTTTAAAGTCAGGAAAGATGTGGGTTAGGGTTGTATCCTATCACCATATTTACTCTATATGCTGAGCACATAATCCGAGAAGCTGGACTATATGAAGAAGAACGGGGCATCAGGATTGGAGGAAGACTCATTAACAACCTGTGTTATGCAGATGGCACAACCTTGCTTGCTGAAAGGGACGAGGACTTGAAGCACTTACTGATGAAGATCAAAGACCACAGTCTTCAGTATGGATTACATCTCAACATAGAAAACAAAAATCCTCACAACTGGACCAATGAGCAACATCATGATAAACGGAGAACAGATTGAAGTTGTCAAGGATTTCATTTTATTTGGATCCACAGTCAACAGCCATGGAAGCAGCAGACAAGAAATCAAGAGATGCGTTGCATTGGGTAAATTTGCTGCAAAGGACTTCTTTAAAGTGTTGAAGAGCAAAGATGTCACCTTGAAGACTAAAGTACGCCTGACCCAAGCCATGGTATTTTCAATCACATCATATGCATGTGAAAGCTGGACAACGAATAAGGAAGACCAAAGAAGAATTGACGCCTTTGAATTGCAGTGTTGGTGAAGAATATCGAATATACCATGGACTGCCAAAAGAATGAACAAATCTGTCTTGGAAGAAGTGCAACCAGAATGCTCCTTAGAAGCAGGATGGTGAGACTGTCTCACATACTTGGACTTTGGGCTTGGAAGAACAACCACGATTGTGAAGATGGCACAGGACGGGGCAGTGTTTGTTCTGTTTGTACATGGGGTCCTCTGGGTGGGAACCGACTCAAGGGCATCTAACAACAATAACAATGGCTAACGACCTAATGATGACTCTTAGCAACCCCATGTGACAGAGTAGAACTGCCCCACAGGGTTTTCTAGGGTGTAATCCTTACAGGAGCAGATTGCCAGATCTTTCTCCCAAGGAGCTGCTGGGTGGATTCAAACTGCCAACCTTTAGATTAGCAGCTGAGTGCTTCACCATTGCGCCAGCAGGGCGCCTCCATCTATTTAACCTCCCCCCGTTCACCCCCATTCCACTTCCATCTGCTCAGCTATAACCCCACCACTCACCTACCCATCCCATCCCGCTCATCCCTCCATTCCCTGTTCTTCCCCCACCATCCAGTTACCCATTCCCACCCTGCCCCACTCCCACTTTCCCACCCTCGGTGTAGGTCCCTCTCCCCCCATCTGGAACCCTCCCTGCTCAGGCCCTAGCAGGGCCTCACTCCCTCTGGGGCCCAGGCGCTTGGGGTTGAGTGCTGGAGGAAGGGCTGACTGGGCGGTCCGAAGAAGGAGGGGTGGATACCCTGGGAAGGGGACATGCACAGATATACTCAGGCTCTGTCCTGTGCTGGGCCCTGGGGCACAAAGCTGGGCCGCCCCCAGTTGACCAGAGAACTTGGTAAGTAGGGGCTGAAACAAGGGGGTTGGGGACTGATTCTCCTTCCAGGAGCCTGGGTGCCTTTAGAGCCAGGGGAGCGTCCTCTGAGCCTTTGAGACTAAGCCCAACAAATGAAGGAAGCAAGGTTAGGCACAGGGCCTGGCAGCAGGTAGGATGAACTGCTCTCGGAAGGGGTGGCAGGCCCATGTTGGGGTGGAGGGGAAGGAAGAGAGAATTAGCTGGAAGGGGGAGCGTGTCCAGCCAGGAGGCGCGAGGCTTGCTCTGGAAGGCCCATTGAGAGTCTCAGGCTGGAAGCCTGGTGACCAGAGTGCCCAAATGGCTGCTCCTTGTACCCACCCCCACCTTGGCCAGGCCACCCTTCTAGCTGCCCCCAGCTGAGCCAGAGTGGGGGCTGCCACCTTCCCATGGGAATCACTGCATGGATGGGTGGGGCAGATGGACGCACAATGTCGTGGCTTTACCATGGGCCACGACACTTCTGGACAGGGTCTCCTTCCAGGGTCCCAGGTGGGCCAGCCTGACACAGGGAGGCCACAGGGCATGGTACTTCTGGACAGGGTCTCCTTCCGTGGTCCCAGGTGGGCCAGCCTGACACAGGGAGGCCACGGTTGGAGGGGCCAGGGACCCGCCGATCTACTCAAGCGACTCACACACCCGGTTGGGTCTCTCCCTGGTGCCCGTGGTTTGTCTTCTATGTCCTTGGTGCTGGTTTGGGACGGGTGCCAGAGCTCTGTGGTTGAAGCGCACAGCCTGGCTTGTCAGAACATCCCGGGCCTCGGGCTCACTTCCCTCCCTCCTGCCCACACAGCGCTGACTGCCAGGCCATGTGACTCAGGGCGGGTGTCTGACCCTCTCCGGGTTCACGAGATGGGGTGCTTCACTTGGGATCAGCGATGGCTGTGGGGGGCTCTCCGCTCCCCAAGTCACCTGCATAAAGTGCATTTGGAAGAACGAGGCAGCATCTCAAAGGGGCCCTGGCCTCTCTGCCCCTGCACAGGGCCTGACACGCACACACATGGACACACGTGAGCACACACGTGCATGCACATCTATGCGTACACGTGTACATACACGTGCACGCACACCCACGCACACATGTACATACACATGCACGCATGCCCTACACACGTGAACACACAAGGTGCACACATCCACACCTACACACATGTACATACGTGCGCACACATGCGCATGCACATCCACACATACACATGTACACACACGAATGCACACACGTACGTACCCACACCCAGCTGCCCACAAAGCTCACAGTCCTTGAGGGTCCACGGCCCGTGGGCAGAACTGTCTCTTGTCCCAGCCCCAGGGCTCCTCCCAGGTGAGCCCAGGCAGGGCGACTGTCCCTGAGCCTAAATCCTCGCCTTTGCAATGGGAAAAACAATTCAGCTTTGGGGCGGAGGGCTTGGCGCCTAGAGAGAGGGCTCATGGGAGCATGGATTCTGCCTACCACCTGTGTGACAGGGGTCTGCACTCTTCTGCCTCGGTCTCCTCACTCAGCAGCTAGTCAGGGTGCTGGAAGAATGAAATGAGCTGATACATGAAAAGCTCTTGGCTTGGGCCCCACTGTTACGGGGCGCTCAGTAGGCACAGCTGGGACTATGGGCCCCTTCCCCAGGATGGTGGGGCCAGTGCCAAGTGCCGCTGACCACGGCAAACCCCCTCCCCCTGCCAACAACTTGCAGGTGTGGGTGTTTTGAGCTGGGAAGCATGACAGGAAGCTTTAGCCCCGTATTCCAGACGGAGAAACTGAGCTCAGAGAGTACCTGACCGCCCTGGTCACAACAGAGGCCCTGGGCCACCAAGAGCCTTCCCACCTGCTAAGGCCTCGAAGCCTGCAGCCAGCTCCATGGCCCCTGGTAAGCCGCAGAGGCCTCTGGGGCGGCCCAAGGTCCCAGGCTACTATCCAGCAGCAGAGGCCAGCTCCCCAGAGGCACAGAGGTGGGCAGGTTTATCATCGCTGAGGTGAGACCCCAGCCACCCCTTCCTGGCACTATTTCACACTCACAAGGCAGCCCTCCTACCTTAAGGGTGCAAATGTTTCTCACCAATGGACGCCCCCCCAGGCTGTGTCCTCTGCCTGCCATGCCTGTCCCCTTACCCTTCATGCAGTCATGGCCACCTCCTCCAGGAGGCCCCTCTAGAGTGCTCTGCCACAGGTAGCCCCTCCCCAAACCCTCCCCCAGGGACGGCAGCTGATGCTTATAGAGATTGGACCTGCTCACTCATTTAGTACCCAAGCCCGTGGGTACAGATGAGGACATCGGACACAGTAGGGCACTGAGCCAGGCACTTGACACAGCATCCTGTACCGACCACTGAGCACACCTATTTACTGTGTCTGCTGGGCCTGGAGTAGCATGGGTGCCAACTCAGAGGTGAAGAAACCAGCCAAGGCTCTCTTCCCACTTGCTCCACCTAGCCTGTGGCAGGCAGGGAAAGGGGACTTCAAGAGGCCACCTCGAGTCAGTGACCGAGCCCAGGATGCCCAGGTATCCCTGACTCAGGGCCACTTTTCAGAGTCCTTTTTTTTTTTTTTGGGAAGTAAGCCAATCTCTCCCAAGAAGCCTTCCCAGATTGCACGGATCTGGGACAGTCGCTCCGAGGAGAGCAGGTGAGGACTGCTATCTGGAAGGTCCTGGCCAGCCCAGGTTCTGGTTGGTAGTGGACACCTCTGCCACCTCGCCAAGGCCAGCAGCGCCACCTGGTGGCCTCAGGCCCCCAGACACCTTCATCCAGCCTGCATTCTCTCAGCTAAGAAGCTGAAGTGGAGGGGCTCAGCCAGCCTCTCTGTTGGTCAAATCTGAACCCAGACAGTGCCTCTCAGCTCTGTCCCCTTCCAGGTGTGTGCAGGTTTGAGGCGAAGCCCAGAGAAGCTAGGACACCTCAGAGAATGAAGCACTAACGGACAGACCTCAGTCACTGTGATTATAGCGTGTATGTGTGTGTGTGTGTGTGTGTATCCGTGCATGCGTACCTCTGTGAGGGGCCCATGTTCTGTTGGGAGAGAGACCCTCAGTCATACCTGGCACAGTGTAGGTGGAGGAACTATGGGAAGAACCAATGAATGGATGAAGGAATGAACCAGGGCCTTCCCCGGGGGGCATCCCTGATTCCTTCCTCAGCTCAGTTTAATTGCCAGTTAAACTGGGGCTGTGGCAAGTCACGCAGTCACATTTAATCATCACAAGCACACCTCAAGGGTGAGTGTTGATTATCCTACTTAGCAGAAGAGGAAACTGAGGCTCAGCGGAGCCATGTGACTCCCTCAAGTTTGGAGAAGCTGGCAGGGCACTGACGTTTCCTTACTGATTCGGTGGCCCCAAGGGCAGCCCTCCGCCATGGTCCCTGATGGCTAGAAGCAGGATTGGTGACTGGTACCTGGCCCACTCCTCTCAAGTCCATTCCTCCAGCCCTAATCCCCTCAGGGACCCCATCAGGAGCCTCCACCCTGTATTTTTCCCTGGCTTAGGGTGCTGTTGGGGACCCCAGGCCAGCGAGGTCCCCTCTCTGCCCAGGAAGTGGTGGGGCTACTGAGGAAGCAGGAGGGATGAAGAGCCTGGGGCTGGTTTATAAACACACCCAGTACTTTTTCCATTTAAGTCCTAGGGGTTAGCTGAAGACCAAGGATTTAACAAAGTGTGTGTGTGGGGGGGAACCGGTTTCCCCCACAGGGTGGGTGGGCGCCTCAAATGGGAGGCATTTGCTCCAGGTGTGGTAGCCCAGCCCCAGAGAGGCGGGGTGTGGCGCGTCTCCTGGGGCCCCCTGATGCCGTGACTCGGGGCACCTGCGTCTGGGTGCTAGGCTGAAGCCGAGGGCCCCGATCTGCCCAGGCGTCTCTGAACTCAGCACCACCGCCTCAAGGGAATGCCCAGCTGGGATGGGGGCTGGGAACCATCTGAGAGAACCCCCTCCTTTTCCAGGTGGCCGTTGCAACCTGGAGGCCACCTCCTCCCACTCCATGAGGCCCCCCTGAAGTCCCCACCCACTCTCCGTCCCAGCACCAGGCGGCGCATTGCAGAGAGGGGTCTGCTCCTACCCAGTTGTGCCCCCAGGCTGAGGCTCCCTGGGGGCCGCCCTCGTCTGCTGAGTACTGGGAAGTGGAGGGTCGCAGGCAGACCAAGAGGGGCGGGGGTGGGTGCAGGGCCCCTGAGGGCTCAGCGAGGGGCGTGGGGGGCGCTGGCAGGACGGAATCCAGTCTGGAGGACACGGCTGGATCACCTCTGCTGTTCTGGGGTGGGCGTGAGGGGGACTCCGCCCAGCGTCAGGCTGCCATCGGCAGAGCAGGGGCAGTGAGGGCGAGGGGCCCATCGGAAAGCACCCCAGGAGGGGGAGGGGCCCACCAGGTGAGCAGCCCAGGGTTGATGCTGGGACAGGTGGGTGGTGGACGGGCTGGGCTGAGATCCACACACAGTAGAATCGAGACTTGGGGGGAGGGGAGGTGCGGGAGTGTTAGTCACAGGCCTAGGACAGAATGGGGGAGGGGCTGCCCAGAGCGGGTACGGGTGTCTGACTAGGGAAGCTGGTCGGCTCCGCAGTGGTGTGGAGGTGGGGCAATCCAGAGAGAGGGGTTCTCAGGGGTTTATGCCCTGCTGTACACCGAGGGCAGAAGCAGCCTGCTTGCCCCCCCCGCCCCTCCCCTGACTCTGCACCTGGGCCCACCCCTGCACGTCAGAGGGTCCTGGCTGACACTGCTGACCGGCCCCTCCTCCTAAGCCCAGCGCTTTCCGGGCCGCCCACCATGGGTAAGGGGATGGGGGGATGGAGAGGTTGGGAGTAGGAGGAGGGGGGATGGGACGGCCTTGGCCTCCTCCCTCCTGTGTCTGACAGGTTCAGGAAGACGGGAATTCCAGCTTCTTTTTAGGTGGCACTCCGCGGCCTTAGACCAGCCCATTATGTCCCCAAGCCTCGGTATTCTGCTCTATGAATTGGGCACACAACCCCTTCTGGCACGAGAGACTGGCCCCAGAGGGAGGATGATGTGAGTAGTGGGTGCTGGGAAGCTGGCCCTGTGTGTGTCATCACCGTATCCTTGCCCTCCCCTCTCACTCTGAGGGCCATCACATGGCCTCAAGCCCTTCTTGCCTCCTGGGGGGCCCCATCCAAGCTGGAGGGCCTAAGAAGGCCCCCGCCCCCGCACCCACAGCCCTGGGAATACAGAAGCTTCCTGCAGGAGGTGCCCTTGAGCAGTGGGTGGAGAGGGGCATGTTGGGAGGAGGAGCCGGTGTCGGAAGCAGGGAGACATGGGGGCTGGAAGTTGTGGGCCCTGTGTGGACCAGCTGATAAATCAGAACTGGGGATATCCATCTCCCACAGGACACCCCACTCCCTCCTCAGGCCTCCAGGAAGCTGGGCGGGCGCCGAGCTGACATTTCCTGCTGTTAATGGAGCCTAATCTAAACAGGCTGTAATATTTACCTCCAGACGCCTCCGGCCTCAGAGGGTGCCAGATGGAGAGAGTGATGGGCCCCGTCCGGCCAGCCCCCCTGCCACCTCCGTGCTTCCCTGGCCCGGTGGGAGACCCTGCCATGTGTGAGCTGAGTGCTGGGCAGCAGGAGGCCTGAATTCAAGCCCCTGCTGGGGTAACTCTCAGAGCCTCGGTTTCCTCATCTGTGAAGTGGGGTGAGGTTCAGAAACTGGGACAACCCAGCAGGCAGTTAGTAGGCCCGCAAGGAGTGCCAGTTTTCTCTCCCTTGGCCAGCTGCTCCATCCCCTCCTTCTCCATCCGAGGCATACCTCTGGTGATATGATGTAACGGGGCACTGTGGGCCATTCTGGCTGCCCCATCCACATCTGTGTCCATGTTCTGTTCCCCGGCAGATGGAGTTGGGACCAGGAAGAGGGCAAGGACCATCATGCTGGGCTGTGCCGTTCCTCCAGCCACTGTGCCCACGAGTCCGTCACTGAACCTCTCCGTCCCGTGCCCGATAGAGCAGGGCTGGGCTCGAGGTCCCTAGACCTGCCCCACCAGGAACCCACTGCCACAGCCTTCCTGGGCAGCTCCCACCCATCTGCAGAAGGGAGGGGACATGGAGACCCCCCACCTGGCTCAGGGTCCCCCACCTGACCGCTGCTGGACAGCCAGGGAGCTCAGTTATGGGCAAGAAGGGAATAAACAGCTTTAATTCAGGGCAAAGACTTCTCGTCAGGAGAGTGTTTACATCGGATATAAATACACACGCCAGCTCACGTCACTCTGCTTCTTGACAATCCAGGAAGGGGGCTATGGGGAGGGGGGACGTAGAGACCTAGCAGCCTGGCTTCTGTGAGACCAAGGACAACTCTGGTCTGGTCTGGTCTCCAGAGGCTCCTAGGCCTGGGTCCCCACCAGAGTGAGTCAGCCATCAGGAGGAGGGAGCAAGGGTTGGAGGAAGTCGATGGAGCCCTGCCTGCTCTGGGGGCCCGGACAAGGTCATGGGTTGAACAGTTCCCCAGCCCTCTGCTCTCCCGCTGCAAGGCTAGGAGAGAAGTCGGGTTCAGGGAGACTGAGTCTGGCCTAGCACAGGCACTGTGTGTTCGCCTTCTGGCCCCCAAAGCCCAGGCCTCAGTCCCAGAAGACAGGTGGCCAGCCCCGCCAAGCACGAATGGTGGCCTTGGCCTTCAAGTGTCCTTTGCTTGATCATCTGAGAAAGCGTCGAGGCCCCAGGGAGCCAACAATGACCTGTGGATTTTCAGACGTGGTGACAAAGGGCTTGAGTCCCAGTTCTGCTCCTGGGGTTCTCATCTCCATAACTGGTTGTCATGGGGGCTGGTGCACTAATGGGTGTGAACGAAGGCTACACAGGCAGTGCTTATGTCTCCACCCACCTTAGAGACCCCTCCTCCAGGAGGAACGGATTGTTCCAGAAAAATTGCAAACCCTCCACCTCCAAGTCAGGGTAGTCAGCTATTATCAGCCATTCACTCCTTAGTGTGGATTGCAGTGAGAACCAGGGCTGGAAGCAGGATGGGAGAGCTTGGATGAGGTCATGGGAAGGGCCAGTGGTGAACGGGACATTGGGGGCATGTGCTGTGAAAGCAGGGGCTGTGGAATTGAGAGTGTAGAGGGGTGGGGCTGGTGCAGGCCCTCACTGGCCCCCAGAGAGGCCAAACTTGGTCCCATCTTTGCTACACTGTTGCCCCTGCCTGAGGGTCCCTCCCACTGCCCTCTGCCTCCATAGTAATGGCCCAGAGAGATGGTCCCCAGGGTACAGCCAGGGAATCAAGGCTCAGAGGGGGAGCTGGTGGGTGGTCTTAGGGGCTCCGAGGGGACGGTCCCCCTGGGATGGAGCAAGAGAACCCAGAGTCCTTAACAAATGGAGCCCAGGGTCTCTGACTGGATGACTTGTGAGTGTGGGTGCAGGGGGTCCCCACATGAGCTCAAGTAGTTTAGGAGCTGCTGGGCACCATGACCCTGTGTTATGGATTGAACTGCGTCCCCCAAAAATGTGTGTTAACTTGGCTAGGCCATGATTCCTGGTATTGTGTGGTTGTCCACCATTTTGTCATCTGATGTGATTTTCCTATGCGTTGTAAATCCTACCTGTATGATGCTAATGAGGCAGGATTAGAGGCAGTTATGTTAATGAGGCAGCACTCAATCTACAAGATTAGGCTGTGTTTTAAATCAGCCTCTTCTGAGCTATAAAAGAGAGAAGTGAGCAGAGAGATGTGGGGACCTCATACCACCAAGAAACAAGAGCCAGGAGAGCAGTGTGTCCTTTGGACCTAGGGTCCCTGTGCTGAGAAGCTCCTAGACTAGGGGACGATTGATGACAAGGACCTTCCACCACAGCTGACAGAGAAAGTCTTCCCCTGGAGCTGGTGCCCTGAAGTCAGATTTCTAGTCTGCTAGACTGTGAGAGAATAAATTTGTGTGTTAAAACCATCCGCTTGTGATATTTCTGTTATAGCAGCACTAGATAACTAAGACACCCTAGGAGAGAGAGCGCAGAGGGGGCTGGGGCTGAATCTCTGCCACCGACCCTCTGACACTGACCCTCTGGCCTGCTTTGGTTTGGACCTGTGCCTGCCTGGGTGCCAGCTGGCAGCCCTTGGAAAGAGGAAGTTCTGTGGTATCTCCTTGCCTGAAAACCCAGCCTCATACCCCTTTACGGCCCAGTATTGGCCTGCTGTGACAGTCTCTGGACAGCCAGCCCCATGCCCTGGCTCCCTCCACCCTCAGAGTCAGCCAGGCTCCTCCTCTGGTGGGCCTGTGGATCTGGGAGGAGTACTGCCCCTTCCCAGTGGGGGCAGGGTGGTTTCAGTGCCGGCACACAGTAGTCCTCAGTAGTGGCAGGTCCCACCCTTCTCTCCTAGAGGAGGGGCTGGTGGGAACCTGGCACTGGAGGGGCAGGGGAGGAGGCACAGAGGGGAGATGCTGGTTGTGGGGGCCCCTGGGCCTGGCACCCAGTAAGGACCAGGAATGTCGGTGGCTGTGATGATGATGAGGAAGCCAACTGCCTCTCAGAAGTCCCAGCTCCCCCACCAGCTTGTTGTGCGGCCGTGAGCCCGCATTTGATCCTTCTGGACTCCAGGCCCTCCCAGTCGGGAGGCCTGGAGCCGACATCCCTCAACCCTGCACTCCCCACAAGGTCCTGGAGTCAGAGACTCCAGCTCCAGCGTTCCCTCTCCTTCTGGGCCATGGGGCCCCAGTTGGGGGTGGTGAAGACAGTACTGGCCTTGAGTGCTAGGGTACTCACACTGTGTCCTGCAGCAAGGCCTTTTCCCTCTCTGAGCCTCGGTTTCCTCATCTGTAAAATGGGGACCTAACTGGATGTCCTGCCTCCCAGGCTGACCTCTCTCCAGCACTCTGCACCTTGGGGGACAGAATACTCTTCCTAGAGCCAATATGGGGGGTTCTGGTCTGCCTCCTCCTCCTCCTGCGGCCTCCTGCTCCCATCCAGGTCACCCCAGACACGTAGGACACTTCTCTGTAACAAAGGGCAAATCTGTGGCCCAGATTCCAGGTCCTCAAGATCATCCTGTCTGCTTCAGAGGTTGTGGCCAAGTCCAAGTGTGGAGCTTGGTGGCTGGAGATGCCCTGCCCCAGTGCCCAGAGCTCCTCCTCCATCACAGACCCCTCCCCGTGCACAAGTCTTGAAAGGGTTCATGGGAGCTCAGATCTTGACAGAGGGCACGTGGGAAGCAGTCCTGGAGTCCAGCTTGGAGGAAGTGATCAGCGGCCCAAGCCAGAGAAATACCTCCTCCCCAGAGAGGGCAGGGAGAAATGTGATGAGTCAGCAAGAGCAGCTGCTCAGTGTCCCGGGCTGCCCCTGGAGAGGGGCGGGGCAAAGGGCTTGTGTCCAGGGAGATGGTGGTCCTGGGGTGGGAGGCCCAGTTTCCAGTCACTGCATGTCCTTGTTCTTGGTCTTCACATCTGTAGGACGAGGCACAAGCCCTGCCACGCCCCCAGGGCAGCAGGCAGGGTCTGCGGAGATGGCCCCTGGAGTAGGAGCTGTGGGGAGATTTAAGCGGTATCCACACGGGAGGCACGGACAGGGGCTTCAGAGGAGATGGAGCTGGATCTGATTCTGGCTCTGCCATCACCCAGCATGGCACCTACAAGTTCCTCTCAACCCCCCAGCACCGTGAGATGGTGAAACAGACCCTCTGTTGTGGCTGAAGTGTCAACCGAGATGTCACAGCACTTGCTCACAGCAAAGCACCCCATGAACGTCATACTGTCTTGTGGTGAGGCAGGGGTCCTAGAGAGGCATGATCCCCTCCCTTCCAATCACGTAACACGGGCTTCTCCTGCCATTTCCCCTCTGTTCTTCCTCTTCCATGTCCATGCGTATATGGACTTCCTCAGGTTTTTTAGCCCTCCTGGGAATCCCCCCTACCTGAACAATCTCTGTCTCTCTTTCTGGGGAACCCCTTCTGGGGGCAAAATGGTCCCAGCAAGAAGCAGCTCCTGGCATCCCTCTGAGTGTTCAGTGGACACAGTATACCCCAGGGATGGCAAATAATTGGCACTCGGTCCACTACAACCCATCTGAAGCCCATGGCAGACATTGCTAATCGATGACAGCACAGGGGCCTTAGGATCTTTCTCAATGCATGGCCCTGGGCAGCAATCACAGTCGATCAGGATAAACCTGATTTGCCACCCCTGGCACAGCGGATGACCTAGCATGAGGAGGGTACTCTGAGCCACAGCCCAGTCCAGTCCTGACCCTTGACCCCCTTCCAGAGCCTGGCTGACTAAGCCTCAGGCCCGTTAGCCAGGGCTTGTGTGAGGGTGGGCAGGCCCTTGGCGCTTTTGTGCATGATGACTGTGTCGCTGATGCCGGGCTCGTACTCCACTCCACGCCGGTGGAAGAGGCTGCGGACGGTGGCCTGGAAGCCACTGGTGACGAAGCAGTAGACAATAGGGTCCATGCAGCTGTTAAGGCTACTGAGGGTCACGGCCACATGGTAGGCCACCAGGCTGGTGTGGTGCGGCAGGTCGGGCCACAGCGCCACGACCACCTGGCGGGCGTGGAAGGGTGTGAAGCAGACGAGGAAGATGGCTAGCACGGTGAGCAGGAGCTGTACGGCGCGCACCCGGCGCTGACGTCCCTGGCGCAGCAGGCCTGGTCTCGACAGCGCGCACACCATGCGGCCTGTGAACACGCTGATGACCAGCAGCGGCAGGAGGAACTCCAGCACGGTCAGCGCTAAGACACGGCAGCAGGGTGCCCCTCCAGCCTCTACGCTGAGCACCGACAGCGTCACAGCGCCAGCCGCCAGCCACACCAAGGCGCACACGACCCTGGCACAGGCGGGCTGGCGCCAGCGGCGGGAGCCATCAGGCCGCACGATGGCCAGGTAGCGGTCCACGCAGATGCAGGTGAGGAAGAGGATGGAACAGTGCATGTTGAGGAAGTAGCCGAAGACGTGCGGGAAGGCGCAGCGCAGGCAGCCGCGGGTGCCGTAGAAGACGGCAAAGCGTGTGGGCAGTGACAGGCCCACCAGCAGGTCGGTCACCACCAGGTTGATGGTGTACATGACTGACGGCGTCTTGGCCTGGGTGCGGCAGCAGAAAACATACAGTGCTAGCCCGTTGAGCACCAGCCCCACCAGGAAGATGGCACCGTGCACCGCCATCAGCGCCAGCCACAGGCCTGGGAAGCCCACGTGCAGCTCCTCGTCCAGCCGGGCAAACAGGTGGAACAGGGGCATATCTGGCACACTGCTGTTGGTCCTTGGTGTGGGGCGGGCTGTGGCATTGGGGGCCACCGTGGCCGAGGGCCCTGCCAGAGACGCGGACGGCATGATGGTGGCTGGGCCTGGAAGGAAGGAGATGGGTTACCCAAGGCTCTGGCTGGGTGTTTGGGGCCCTGCCTGGAGGCCCAGGTCCTGACCAGCTCGCCTGCCCACTGCACACCCCACATTTCCTGCCCCATGCCTTTGCCCAGGCTGGTCCTGGGGCCTTGGTTGTCCACCCAGACCCAGCTTAGAGCACGGCGGAGGCATAGGCACTTGGTGTCAGCACGGCTTAGGTGCCAACCCTGGCACTCACCAGCCTGCATCTTTGGCAAAATGCTACATTTAGGGCTGGGTTCCTAAGCTGCAAGGAGGAAAGAACTTTTGTGGGGACCGAGAGAGAAAGGAAGGTGACGGGCTGTGGTGCAGGGTAGACCACCAGCTTCCATGTAGGGTATGAGGTCCTGGCTCCGTATCGAATCCTGGCTCCTCTGCTTGCTGGCTGTGCATCCTTGGCAGCCACTTAATCTCTCTGTGCCTTGCTTCCTAAACTGGATAGTTGGGATCCTAGAGCTGCTGGGAGGATGAACTCACCTAATCCTGGCAAAGGGCCCCGTCCACTTGGAGCTTGGAACACGGTGGGAACCTCTGAGATGCTTGCCCCACATGCTGCACCAGGTCTATTCTCACGGCCCCCATCCTCCAGGCCACCCATCTGTTCTCGCCTCCTCCAGGCTGGCAGAGGGGCCACGCTCCAAACAAGGGCCCAGGGATGGAGGGCTGGGAGCCAGCCCCAGCGGGCACCTCAGGGGCTTCTCACCAGTTCCTTTCTAGCCCCAAGCGGGGGCTCGCTTGTTATCACCCGGCCCACAGAGGCTGCCAAGGCCACATGGGGTAGCTGGCTGGGGCCTGCACTGAAGTCAGGGCTGGCTGCAGATGACCCACCACCCACCGGGTGCAAGTAAAATAAACACTGTGCTTCCCTCATCCCAGGGGGAGGGGGAGAGGCGGGTGGGGGCTGGGCTGGGAGGACAAGGGGGCAGGTGGGGGGCTGGGCTGGGGCTGCCCCCTCTGTTTATGTTCCTGCCTACTGGTGTTTAACTCAGCAGTGATTTATCCCTCTATTTATATATGAAGGGTTAACAGGACCCCACCCACCACCCCAGCCGGGGCTGATCCTCCAAATAAGGACATTTCTGGCTTTTTCAGGAGAAAGGAGAGGCCTTTGGGGAGAGGCAGGGGGGAGGGGTGGGCAAGTAGGACCTTCAGGGCACAGTGACCCCTCCCCACCTGGAGAGGAAGGAAGCCCCCTGCCCACTAACTTGCCCTCCTGGTGGCCAAATGCTGTGATTGGGGTGGACAGTGCCGCTCTGTGCCAACCGCTACCCAGCTTGGGTAAGAGGCTCTTGTGGGCAGCCCCCACCCCAGTGACAATGAGACTCTGAGCTCTGCCTCTCAGGGGGTTGGGGACCCATGTCCAGCCTGGCCGGGGTGGGCACAGCAGAGGGACCGTCGCTCACCAAGGGCGGGAGATGCTCTCACAGGGCAGACGACCGGCTCCGTTCTCAGGCTGAGAGAGGTTGCCGGCAGGGCCCCCTTCCTTCTGGGACCCGTACCCTGGTTATCTGCCCCAGGTGGCTGCTGGGAGGACCCACTGATCACAGGTCCTCGGGCCGGCTCTCTGGGGGGCTTCCCTGCTCCCTGGCGCCCCCACACCCACCCCCATCCTCCTGCAGCACCTGGGAGAAGGAGCAGGATGGAGCCCTGGGGACATTTTCTGGGCCTTGGTTTCCCATTGGTCTCAGTGGCCTGAGCTCTGCTAATTCCTCATCTGTTCCTTCCGATGTTCCCCCTCCGCATCCCTGAATCTGTTTTCGTCAAGGGTATGCTCATCTGGTAGGCACCTTGGCCCCTCAGCAGTGACCGCCACCCACCCTGTGCTGTCAGTGACGCACGGCCCTGCCTGCCGTCCCTCTCACCTCCACCGTGGCTTGCTCCTCTGTCCCAGCCTCTGAGTGTCCAGCCCCAAGGCCTGTCCTCTGCCCCTCCTCCCACTGTCTACACTTACAGCCCCCACCCCCAGCCTGCTGGCCAGGCTGGGCCTTGGTGTATGCGCCCACAGGAGGGTGGGCTCAGGCCATGTGGTCACCTCTGGCACCTCTGGCGAGGCTGAGGGAGCATTTGAACAACAGCTGTAATGATGCCACCACACAGTTGTACTCTGACACGCATGGGGCTGCCATGAGTTGGAGCTGGCTCGAGGGCAGCCGGTAGCTTAATGAAACTACAGAACCTTCTTCCTGCCTGTCTCCCCATTTCCGGAGTTGGTCCCTGTGGAGAGGAGGGTGTGACGCCATTATGACTCCCTCCTTCTCCTTCCCCCAGCTGCAGATGAGGAAACTGAGGCTCCAGGAGGGAATTGAACTTGGTCCTTCTGAGGCAAGGGCAGGTGGGCACCCAGGCCCCCTCCCACCGGGGGTGGGCATGGCAGTACCCCCTCCCTGCCGTATGTGCCCTCCCTCCTCATTCGGCCTCTAAATATAGCCTGGAATGAGGGGAAAGTGGCGATGGTCTGGGGAGGAGGATGTTCTGCTCCCCGGTGGGGACAGCATGGCCTGGCCCTCAGGGCCCCAGGCTATGAGCCAGTAGCGGTCACAGCGACCTGGGTTCAAGACTGAGAGGGGAGGCACAGCCCTGTCCTGAGGCCAGTTTCGCCAGGCCAGGCCTGTGTCTGGGCAAAACGGACCTGTCCCTTTTCTGGCAGACACCCTGGGCCCTGGCTGAGGCAGAGTGGACCCTGTGGCCTGGAGCCAGATGGCTGGAGCCAGTGGGCAGGGGCCAGTACCATGTTCTTCTAGTGCCCAGTGTGGTACTGGGGCTGGGGCCCAGAAATTGTTCCGGGCAGCCATCCCAGGCTGGGAGGCCTCCACGTAGCAGCACTGTCCGCAGGCCCAGAGCCTGGTTCCACCTGCCCACAAGTGGGCACTTCCCTGGGGTGGGTGCCAGGGGCAGAACAGAGGGACACAGGACTGCTCTCAGGGGCACAGTGCACATAGACACTCAGCGGGAGCGGGGGGCACTGGGGGCTGGAGTATAGCCATTCAAAGCCTGGCTTTATCTCTGAACAGACCCTGTGACCTTCAAGTCTGTCAGCCTCAGCTTCCCCAGCTGTAAAACGGGCAAAATTAGAATCTGCCTTTGAGGGTTGTGTGGATGCCTTGTCAAGCACACAGTAGGTGCTTGAACAATGGGAAGTTTTATTAAACAGGACAAGCAAGCTCCAGGCTGAGGGCATAGAGGATGATGGGGGTTGGGGGGGCCATGAGTTCTGCCTGGGGGCCTCCAAGGGGGACATGGCACTGGAAGGGCCTCAGAAGGATCTAGATGCGAGGCGGCATGGGGGTCAGGTCCCCGTGGTCGAGGACACAGTGGAGCAAAGGCGAGGAGTAAGAAGGGAGGACCACTTCATAGAACTGTGGGAGGGGTGGAAAGGGGCCCTGGGCCAGGCCTGCAGGTGGACTCTGCTCAGCCCCCACCCAAGGAGGAACCCTGGACCTGGGTGAGACTGAACAGCTGTGTGGGAGGGGAGGAGGGGGAGACCCCAGAGCTAAGCACCCCCACCAGCTGTCTTTCTCTCCCACCTTGGTTTCTGTCTGTGGGGAACTCAAGTTTGTCTCTGCATCTCTCCCCGCCCCCCAGCCTGTCTCAGAGGATATGAAGTGTCACAGAAGGAAGGGTCAGGATTCCTCCACCCTGCCCAGGCCCTCCTGAGGCCTTGTCGTCCCCATCTATACAATGGGCAGGTGACTCTGAGGTCTCCAAGGACTAGAACACACCTGTGCCTCTTTGGAGAGCTTTGGCTGCATGGAGGCCCCTGCATGAGTCTCTGACCTTCAGGCACAAATCTTCAGGACCTGTCCAGGGACCTTTCAGGGAGTGGGGCAGAGGGACACAGTGGGGACGAGACCCAGGCCCAATGCTTCCCAGGATAGGGGGCCTTTTCCAGACCCCCAGGCAGGATGGTCCGGCCTCCCTGCATCATTTGTGGATCAAGTCCTCCTGTGGCTTAGCCCTGCTCAGTCCGCTAGCCTCGGGCTTTGGGCTCCTGTAACACGAAATGTCTGCTCCCTTCTCCCTGCCTCTGCTGACACACACAGTGATTGGCTGTAGGTGGCCTTATAACCCTAGCCAATCCCCAGCAGCCCTGGGACTTTTGCTGGCAGCTTTTTCTCCCCTGGGGTAGCCAAGCCAGTCAGATACAAGTCTCAAGGTCCTGATGGTCATATTCCTCAGGAAAAAATCAGCTGAGAGGGAAGCAGAGTAAAGAGGCATAAAGAGGAGAAACCCAGCCTGAGGGTATGGTTCAAACACCTGGATCCAGCCCTGCCTGAAGCAGATATCTGCAATATATTAATATTATATATATCTATACATGGGGCCCTGGTGGTACAGTGGTTAAGCATTTGGCTGCTAACCTAAAGGTCTGCAGTTCAAATCTACCAGGTGCTCCTTGGAAACCTATGGGGCAGTTCTACTCTGTCCTATAGGCCGTTATGCAACGGAATCGACTCGCCAGCAACCAGTTTGGTTTTTTGGTTTTTGTCTATATATATGGCTATATATGTTTAGTTATATGAAGTCATTATCTCCCCCTTTAGCTTAAGTCACTATGAGTTGAGTTCTGTCACTTGTGACTAAAATACTCATTACTGTTCTTATCCATCTGCCAGCTCTTCTCAGTTCTGGTGCTTCTTCCTTCAGAAAGCCCTTCCTGATTGCCTCAAGTGGCTGTCACAGCACCCATGGCTCTGTCATTTGTCTGGCAATGTGCAAGGTGTCCCCAGTGGCCTGTGAATTCCTGGACAGTAGGGGCCTGCATAGTAACGTTCGATAAATGTTGAGTGAGTGAACAAATGTGTGAAAGCTCAGCTTGCACTCCTCCGAGGATGGGGTGCTCCCTATCTATCAGGTTAGCCAACTGCATTGCAGAACTGTTCTGAAGATAAGGAGAGCCCTTTATGTCGGCACCTAGATTGGCTACCTTTTACCCTGGCCCTTGGCTCCTGGCCTCTCTAACTAGCTTGGGACCTGACTGTCTCCCCTGCTCCCTCCCCATGGGGCCATGAGGTGAGGGGGAAGGAGAGAAAGATGTCAGGATCCCTCTTATGACCTGTGGGAAGGGAGGGTGTGAACTGTACTTTATGGATGAGAACGAAGTGACCGGGAGGCTCCATACCCAGTAGGTCGCCCTGCTGGGCCCTGGGGCTTGTCCTTGGCTGAACTTCCCTGCCAGGTAGCCACCCATGGGGCCTCTTCCCAGGGTTCGGGCTTCCTACACCCAGCCCTTCCATTTTCCAGGAAAGGAAACAGAACCAGGGAGGGAAGGGGACAGCCAGCGGTCCCACACCAAGCAGGGGCAGGTCCAGTTCATACCCACGCCCAACTCCCAAGTGCCATAGTCCATAGTAGGGGTGGGGGTGGAGTGGAGCTGGGGGCCACTGGTGAAGAGCCCTGCCCACCATCCCCTAGTCATTGCCACAGTTCCTCTATAGGCCCTGTTGGGTGCTGGGGACCTCAGCCCTGCCATCAGGGTCTCTGGGAGGGGCAGGTGGGCCCCTGATTGAAGAGGGCCAGGCACAGTGACAGAGAGAAGCACTGGGCTGTGGGCACCCAGGGAGGGAGCCAGCAACTGTCTGGGAGGCAGACGGAAGGCTTCCTGGAGGAGGTGACATGGGGTTGGCAAGTGCAGAAGCCTGGGGTGAATAGGTAGGGTGGCCGAGGGCAGGAGCTGCCTTGAAGGGTCTCGAACACTGCACCAGGAACCTGGGCCAAATCCAGGTCACCAGGAGAGGAGGCTTCTGGCCAGAGGTGACCTGTTCAGCCTCCCTCCCAGGCTCCTGGCTCATTGCCCCACCAACAGTGAGCGAGGGCTTGTGACTCTGGTGGAGCCCTCGCCCACCTGGCCTCGGTCTGTGAGGTGGGATGGCCACATTAGTGCCCCGCAGGGAATTCCGAGCCTTAGCCGAGACCAGGCTGGTGAGCAGGCGCACAGCAAGGGCACACTGCATGGGGAGGAGGTATTCCCCTACCCCTGCCCCTCCTGGTGGGCAGATCCCTGGGAGTGTCCATGTTCGCAGGAGATTATGCTCTGGTTCCTACATATCTCTCCCCACCACCTCTAGCCCCCACCCAGCTGCCGCCTGCAGTCAGCCTTCAGAGCAAGAGCTGCAGGGGCTTCAGGGGGGGCTGCAGGGGGCTGCAGGGGGTTGTAGGGGGCTTCGGGGAGCTGCAGAGGGCTATAGGGGGCTTCGGGGGGCCGTGAGGCTCTGTGGGGGTTGTGGGGGGCTGCGGGTGGTTGCCAGGGGCTGCGAGGGGCTGTGGGGGGCTGCGGGGGGCTCTAGATGCTGTAGCAGAAGGAACTGCCAGCAGCCCCTCAGTACCCCATGCAGTCCCTGGCCTCCAGACCTTTGCCCAAGCTGCTCCCTCCTCCTGGTTCCCACTCCCTCCCTTCCTCCCTTTCCTGCATCCTTCTTTGATGACTTTACCAGGTGCCACCTCCTCCAGGAAGTCTGCTGGGACCTCCCTAGGCTCTCTTGGAGCCTCTCCGTGGTGCTTCCTCCACCAGGACTCATCCCAGGGCGCTGCTGCACCCAGTACCGCCTGCCTCCCCGTCCCCGTTAGACTGTGCACATATACTTGAGGCAGTGCTGTAGGGGTGCAGGGGGAGGGGGGAGACCCCACCTGTGCCTCCAGCACAGCACAGCCCAGCACAGGCGGCACCATCTTTCTCTGGTTGGATGAATGCCTGAGGAGCTCCTGTAGGGTGCAGAGCAGGGCCCTGTGTCTCACCTGGCATTCAGTACTCGCCTCCCAGTCCAGCCCCTCCCCAGCCCACCCAGAGTTCTTACGCAGCCCTGGAATTGGCTCCTACACTCTGACCTCCTTGCCTGCTTTGGTCCCCAGCTCCACCCTCACTTCTCAGCAGTCTTCCCAGCCAAGCAGGTAGACACCTCCTCCAGGAAACCCATCCCAGTTGCCCTGACTGCTGGGTCCATGCTCGTCTCCTCTCCCATCACCACCTTTGTGCTCATCAGTTATCTTCAAAACCCAGCTCTGGTTAGAGCACAGCTGCACCCCCCTCCCCCCGGCCTCCTGAGAGAACCTAAGCCAGTCGTTCCGTCACTGAGAGCTTCAGGTCCCTCACCCGTACACACGCTGCAAGTCGTATTTGTTGAATGAATGAACGGAATTGGGCAGAGCGGCAGGAGGTGTTGGGTGGGTGAGTAAGAAGCACCTGTGGACACCCACACAGGCAGGGCACACAGAAGGTGCACAGTAAGAGCGCTGGATGCTCTTGGTTCCCCACCTGAACAAAAGCGCTGCCTAGAGCAGCCTCTTCAGGTATGGGGAGGGGCCCAGGTGACGTAGGCACTCAGCGCGGGACTTACCAGAGCCTTGGTAAGGTTCATGAGCCCAGGACTCCCAGGTGGAGGAATGAGCGTGCTCCCCCGAGCTATCCCCCCGGCCCAACCTCCTGGGGCTGGTACCCTGTGGAACACACTTTGGGAAACTCTGGCCTAGGCGGAAGCAGCTGCCGGTGGATCTGAAAGAACCTCACATCCTGGGACTCAGTGGCTTTAATGGTGGAAACCCAGGCAGAAGGGAGAGAAGGCAGTCTACAACTGCTGGGGTGCTGGGAGCCTCTCACAGGCTCCCAGCCTTGGGGGTGGGTCACATCTCTGCCCCCCTCTCTGTCCAGCTGATGCCACACCAAGTCCCCATGCCCAGGCACTGATGGGGGCTGCACCTCACTCCCTGCACCCCCTCCCAGTTCGCTGGGTCCTTGCTGTGTGTCCAGCAACAGGAGGACAAGGGCCTGGAGCCTCCTAATGGTTCAACCTGCTCAAGGACCTGGAAGCAGGGATCCCTCCTTGGCAAGTGGGGCAAGCACCCCACCATCTCTGACGGTTCTCTTGGGGCTGCCTGGCCACCTGCTTGCCTCCCACCAGACCATCCCACTGGACCATCCCTCTGCATGCGAGCAAAGTGGCCGGGCCCAGGCCACAGACCATGTGACTTAGGGTGGCTGCAGAGCCCACCTGGGGGTCTGGCCGAGACCCCTTCATACTGCCCAGGAGGGGAAGGTGTGGAGAAGGGTCCCAGCCTTTCCTTAGCTGGGAGCTCTGAGTACCTAGATTTGACAGATGAGGACATGGAAACCCAGAGAGATGAGGGACAAGCCCAGGGTCACACAGCAGGGAATTGGTGGAGCTGAGAGTTGAACCCAGGCCCACCTGGTTTCAAAGCCCAGGTGGGAACCTCGAACTCGCCCAGGCCCAGTAGGGTGGAGCAGGTGTGGGGGTGGGGATCATCAGGAGAAGGGCCTGGTGCCCTGCACAGAGGGCCTGGACGTGGCATCTGTGGACCCGGAGGGAGTTTGTGTCCTCATGAGCATCTGTGTGTACCCGAGCTGTGTTCCCAGCGCCTGACCCTTCCAGCCTTCCAAGGCCCAAATAGCCATTATTGGGGAACTGTCTGCCTGTTTATTTGTACGATTATTCTTGGTTCTGTGTATCTGCTTCAGAATGCCACCGCTGTTTTTGGCTGATCCTAGCCTGTGCCCAGTCCACAGGGCAGCTGGGCCCTTACTGAGTCCTCCAAGGGAGGCCAGACTGCCTGGCCACACGGCAGGTCGCCTCCTGGCAGGCCTTTGCCTGCCTGTCTGTGCTTTGTGAGAGGGGTCCCTCACAGGTGTGGGAAAGGGCAATGGAGCCTGGGAGGCTCTTCACACCTGACTCCGCCTCAAGTTCCACCACCTGAATGTCTCCTTAGCTGAGACTTCGACTCTGATGGAAGCGAAGGTGTCTCTGGGTGGGACAGCCTTCCTGCCTTCCCTCTCCCTGGTCTCTCGCCCTGGGCATGCCTGCCCTGTGCCTCCACCAGCCCAGCCCCTGCCTGGGCTCTCAGGCTGCCCACAAAGCTTTAGCCTGGCACTCTCGGCTCTGGCTCATGCAGTGCTCTCTGCCTGGCACCTGAGTCACCTGGGAAAGTCTCCGCCCACCTCACAGTCTGCGCCCCACGCAGCTCCCCTGAGCCCTGCCACCCCAGGCACACTCCACGGGGCAAGGGGGGAGCTATAATCACCACGATTCATGGGGAGCCTGCAGAGATGGTCCTCACAGGGCCTTGTTCCCTCCTCCCAGCACACCTAAAGGCGGGTGCTGCTGGCCCTGTGTCACCTGGGAGGAAGCTGAGGTGCAGGGAGATTAAGTCACATCTAAGGTTGGCACTTTGCCCTGGGGACCCTCCTGCCTGTGTCACTGTCTGTCACCCAGGGTCTGTGCAGCCTGTCTGTCTCCTCCTGCCATACCTGCGAGCAAGCTGATCACACCCTGCTGTGCTGAGGGCAGTGGGGCCCAGGGGTCGAGCAGCTTGTCCCAGGCCACACAGCCCAGCAGCTCAGCAAGGAGTAGTGACCCGTTCACAGACACACAGCCTGCAGCCCCTGGAGAGGAGGTGGGAGCCCCTGTGTGACCCTCTGGTTGGGAGTGACCAGACATTGGGGAAAACAGGGGGCAGGTCTAGCTGCCTGCCTGTCACCCCTTCTGCCCCAGTCCTGCCCAAGGCCGCCAGCTGCTCTGTGTCTGCCCAGCCGCGAGCCTGGCCACCAGCCAGTTCCCAACCACCACCCCCTGGGGACCCTGCTCCCGCTGCCTTCTCACAGGGCCATACCTCCCCCCCGCCAACTGCCCAGTCAGGGGAGGCGAGGGCTGGGTGAGACGGCCCACCCTGGGCCTCAGTTTCACCACCACTATAATGGTGGGGGGGAAGGGAGGGCTAGTGCCGAGGGCCTGAGCTGTGGATGGCTGGACAGGCCTGTACAGAGCAAGTCTCCAGCTAGAGCCCGTCCCCGCAGCCCCCCAGCCCTGCCCTGCCCCTGCCCCGCCCCAGCCCCTCCCTGCTCCAGCGGAGACACTGAGCTCAACAAGGCCTCCAGGGCCACCCCACTGCCTTGACAGAGGAGGAAACCGAGGCCCAGTTTTGGGCACTGAGCAGATGCTCCATGAGTTTGTTGAATGAACGACTGAATGAATGAACGGAGGGGGACTGGGGACCCAGCAGGACAGGTGCGGCTCTGGCACGCAAGCTCTGAGGGATCAGGGAGGAATGTCCCCACAAGCTCAGTGCCCGTGAAAGCTCTCCCTACTCCTCCGGTCACCCAGCCTGGCTGCTGGCTTCCCCTGGGGCCTCAGTTTTCTTCTCTGTATAATGGATCCCTGCCTGGCAGGACCTCCAAGCTCCTGTCGACCCTGAGCTTTCGCCTGGGTCTTGGGGGCAGCTTCTTGCCCCTCTCCTGTGGTCTGCCTGGCGGGGAAAGGCTACTTCCCATGACCAGCTCTGGGATGCCATTCCTGGGGGAGATGGAAAGCCTGGGGCCCCGTGGGAGACTCACCGCACCTCGGCCACTGGCTGGAGAGCAGAGCGGGCTCCTGAGCGGGCCAGGACAGCTGCTCACTCTGCACCCTGGCCAGCCGGACAGACTCGGCTTCCTCGGGCCTGACGTCAGCCCCGTGCTCCTCCGGCCAGCGGCTCCTTTTGGGCAAAGACAGTGGGGGCGGGGCAGGGCGGGCTGGGCTCCCTCCCCTCCCCTCCTCTCCACCCCAGAGGAGCCTTCCCCGGCCCTAGGGGAGGGAGCCTATGAGCAAGGGCCAGAGTCCCCACGCCCCCGTGTGACAGAGGAGGAAACTGAGGTACGCAGGGGTGGAGGCCAAGCTGCCTCACCCCGAGCTTGCCCAGGAGAGCATGGGGTCCGCATGTGAACAGTGCTTGCTGGTGCAGCTGGGAAGGGGCAAACGCATGGGGGTGCATGCCCCTTGTGCTGCCCTGCCTGGATGGCCCCCCACAGGCCAGCCCTCATGCTTCCTAGGCTCTGTGCTTAACAAAGGCTCAGGGTCCTTGTGTGCTGTGTGTGCCATGTGTGTGCCCATGTGTGCCCGTGTGTGCATCCGTGTGTGCTGTGTGTGCCGTGTGTGTCCATGTGTGCTGTGTGTGCATCCGTGTGTGCTGCGTGTACACCCATGTGTACTCATGTGCCATGGTCAGGGCCTGCGCATGAGGTGCCTGGGCCTCTGTGCCTTCACATGAGTGACATGAATGTGCCCCTGTGGTGGATGTGGGGGGCTCATGTGTGTTCTTGGGGCCTACGTGTGACCTGGCGTCACCTCCGTCACCTGGTGACAGCTCCCAGAGACGTGTGCACCTGGTACATGGGAAAGACCTGAGTGTGACAGGACCAGGAAGGGGTCTGTCACTGTGAGCCCAGAGGAGCAGTTGGGCTGGACACCGCCCCCCTAGACAGATGCCCTGGCCAGCTTCCAAGCTTGTGGCCAGCAGGGGTCGGGTCAGGGTCAGGGTCAGGGAAGAGAAGGATCAGGCCAGCCGTGCAGACCTGGGGCCTGGCTTCTGCTGTATCCCCTCCTGGGAGGGCCACTCCCATCCTCTCTGTCCCGTGCTCTGCTCAGTCACACGTTTTAACAGCCCAGACCTGGGTACTAAGCACCCACTGAGCAGGGGCCTGTGCTGGGCACGGGGGACACCGGAGCAATGCCGGAGTCCAGACCCCTGTCCAGCAAGAGCACAGTGCAGTGAGGGACATGGTTGCCATGCAGACCAGCACACAAAAGCAAGGGTGCCAAGGGCCCTAGCCCAGCCTGCAGGGGAGGGGCATGGTCAGGGAGGGCTTCCTGGAGGGGGCAACACAGCACTGGGGCAGAGGGTTGTGTAACAGGAGGTGGGGGACCTGGATGGGGCAGGGGAAGAGAGAGTGGCAGGCAGCAGCAACCACACATGCAAAGGCCCAGCAGTCAGGCAGCCCAACAAGTTCAGGGACCTGAGAGGTCCGTGTGCATGGAGCCCAGGGGCATAAACGATAAGGCTGGGGAGGAAGCAGCCCCTGTGGGCTCCAGCATGGGTGGCTTGATCCCCAGGACAATGAGGAGCCATGGAAGGTTCTGGGGGGAGCATGATTCCATCACTCTGGTGCAGCCTCCCTGGCCCCAGGCTTCTCGTTGGTACAGGGCTGAGCCCAGGGGCTACTATTATCTCCTTCCCCAAATGGGGGAACCAAGGCCCAGATAGGTACAGCGACCCCTGCCCACCCAGGCCCTGCCCCCGGGACGGCGCTGGCTCCTGGCTGGCCAGGCAAGGCACACAGGTCTTGTGGGTGGGTGGGTGGAGAGTAGAAGGGTGGGGATTCTTGTCCTTTCTGTGCGGGCAGCCAGAGGCTGGGGGGTGAGCCAGCCAAGGCTCAAATTTTATGAGCCGGTAACAGGCGCTGAGTCAGGGCAGAGCTGTCCAGGCCTCGTGCCACCTCTGTGGGCCTCTGCACTGAGGCTGGTTCCCAAAGAAATCTTGGGGAGACCCCCAAACATGGCAGGGGGTGACGGGCCAGGGCTGGCCTCCAGGACTCCTTCTGTTGGGGGGGGGTTGCCCTCCGCAGGACTTTGGGGGATAGACGGAAGCCCCCTGTGGGGTTCCTGAGGCTGAGGCGGACCCCTCCCTTGGCCCCCGTGAACCCTCAGAGGAGGCACAGCACAGGTGCCATTTGACCCTTGTCATGGCCACAATGCTGTGTGGGTCAGAGGTCAGACAGCAGCCAAGCCAGGGGTCAGGACCCTTCAGGCACATTTGCCCAGAGCCATCAGTGTGGCGAGGCCTCCCCAGTCAACAGAGAGGCCTCAGGACCCTGCCCCTCCGGAATTGGGCAACATGCAGTCCTTCCCCGAGGGACAGGGGGTTGTGGGAAGCACAGTCCGAGACCTCCCCACGCCTGGTGGCCAGTGGGGCCACCATGGGCAGGACGTGGAGGTACCCACCCATGAACCCCTGCAGGATCTGCCCCCATGCCCCACCCTGGCTTTGGCCCTGGGGCCTGAAGTGCCCACCCATGGACTCCCTACAGGATCTGCCCCCATGCCTCTGCCCTGGCCTTGGCTTTGGCCCTGGGGTCTGACTGCAGAACCTGGATGGGGCTGCATTCTGTGAGCTCTGGGGGCTGGACTCCTGCTCTCCCTCGTGGTCATCGTGAAATCCTCACCACACACCTTACACACCTGGGGGTCAGGGTCAGGGTGGAATCACGAGATGATAATCCTGAGTGCTTATGCCATAAACAAACTGCAGAGCTGCTGAAGAGGGCAGGGGGCAGGGACCTGGAGCTGGTCACTACCCACCTGCCTACTCTGTCACCGGCCTGGTGCCTCCAGCTCCAGCCTTGTCCAGCCTATCGAGTAGCCCTTGTCTTGTCCACTTGAGAATATAAACAGCAGCCACGGTTTCCTGTGCCCACCCTGGGGCGGCCCAAGCTGGGGGGCCTGTATGTGGGGAGGGCAAAGTGGAGGGGTGTGTGGAGCCTCCAGCCCCGGGGGATTCGGAACAGATGTTGGTCAGCTGGGGCTGGGAGGGGCTCAATGCCCACGTGTCCTCCCCTCTGGAGGAGCCTTGGTGTTGCCAGGGAACAGCACCTGGCTGCTGCTCCAGCCTCTACAGGCACGCACACTGGTGCATGCACACACATGCACACATGGACACACACACATGCACACGTGAACACGCGTGCATGTACACACTTGCGTGCATAGTGCACACAGATGCATACATATAGATGCATGTGCATACAGAGGGACACAGATGGACACCCATGCACACACATGTGCACACCCATGCACGCACATATCCCTCTCCAGCCTCCTGGTCCCTGTCAAGTCCTTTCCAGCAGCATCTCTGCAACCCCTTCCAGGCCGCTGTGACAGTGGGTGGAAGAAACATCTCCAAACAGGAAGAGCTCGCTCAGGGTGGCATTAAGTCTTCCCCACGTCAAACATCCCCGCTGGGCCTGGTCCGGGAGGAGGGGGCCCCTCGCCAGCCCCACCAGCCCTCCCAGGGTTCTTGCCCAGCTCTGCCTGGCTCATTATGCCCTGTGCCCAACAACCGAGGTGAAGTCCGAGTGCAGGGGCTGGAGCCTGGGCTCCCCTGAGTCTCAGCCTGCGGAACGGGCCTCCAGGGCCTCAGGGAGGAACCGCTGAGCCCAGGACTTCGGAGCCCACCAAGCTGGCCACACCTTTTAGAGGTGAGGACCCTGAGGCCCAAAGTGGGCCCTGCCATCACAGCTCATCCACAGCCTCACCTCTGCCTGGGGGGCCCCCAGACCAGAGCTAGGCCAAGTGCCCTCCTCTTGTGGCCTTGACCCCCCTGGGCTGTGACCGTGGTGGCGTCCCCTGGCACAGCATCTCCACTGGGATGGTGGCTGAGTCTAAATGGGACTCCTGCTTGCCCAGCCCCCTTCCAGCCTGGACCAGCCCCTCAGTCCTCCCATGACCTGGAGAGGGGTTCCACGTGCAAAGGGGGCTGTGGCATAGAGAGGCAAGGCTCTCCTGTCCTGAGGATCACACAGGGGGCCCCCGGAGAGTCAGAACAGCCCCTGGGAGCTCTGGGGCTGGGGCATGGGGGCTTGCCCCCCCGCCCCGGGACCTTCTACCTTGGCCAGAGGAGGAAGCAGATGGGCGCAGTGGCTGCTGACGTGGTGTGGTCGCCACAGAGAGGGGTCTTCCCCGGCTCCCTGCCTCCGTGGCCTCCCAGGACACCAGGCCTAGGCTCAGGAGGGGATTTGATGGGGTGAGATGTGGCGAGGCTGGACAGGTCCACTGCTGGTCTCTCCCACTGAGTCCAGGGCACTGGATGGAAAGCAGAAGTGCCAGCTTCAACCCACCATGTTACCCCCTGCTGGGTAGTGACCTGCTGTCTGAAAACGCTGGTCTAGTGGGTCGGCTGCTCAGCAAGCAGCGTCGGCTGCTGCCAGCAGTAACCCCGCATTTATGGAGCACTTGCTGTGTGCCAGCTAAGCCCATTAGCTGTGTTCTTTGTAAGCTCAGTTCCCTAGACAGCCCATCCGTGTCACCATCCTCACACGATAGAGGAAGAGAGGAAGGTCCAGAGAGGCGAGGTGGCCTGCCTGGGATCATGCAGCTAGGAAGTGGTGGAGCTAGGGTTTCAAGCTGGGTGGCTGCTGGGCCAGGAGCCCAGGTTCTTGGCCTGTCACCCTGCTGCAGAGCACTGGAGCCCTCCACTGAGCCCAGCCTAGTTCTCCCAGGAAGCCTCAGGAGCCCATCCCCCACGCACCGCCCAGAGGACCCCACACCTTGGAAGCTCCAGCGGCCTGCCAGACGGCACTAGGGACAAGCTCCTTCCTCTGGCAGCTGACCGCCCTTGTCCTGGGGAGCAGGTCAGCCACCACGTGCTAGCCGGATTGGACCAGGCTGCAGCTTGAGGGGCAGACCCAGGCCAGCCCACTGGGGTCAGGAATCGGCCAACCCCCTGCACGCTTCAGGCCCTGCTTTCTATTTCAGCCTTTCCCGTCTGCAGACGGCCTGGGGGACCTGCACGGTTGCGTTTGTCTATATCCGTCTGCTCAGCTGGCCTCAGAGGGCTAGCTCTGGGCACCCAGGCTCTCCTGAACCTCCCGCGCAGGGAGCAGAAGGCTGGGGGGAGGGGGCATCCCTGTAGGGACGCAGCAGGAGCAGCTGGTCCACCATCCCTCAGTTGGAGGGAGTGGGCTCCCCGTCGCTGTGAGGGGTCAAACAGGGCCTGGGCTGGCTCCTTCTAGAGCTGTTGTGGGGCTGCTAGGCACAGGGTGGGCAGGAGGACGATGGCCATGGAGGTGTGGGACACACTGAACCCCGGTTCTAAGCCTTGGGTTCTGAGATTCTGTGATTCTTGAGATGTCGTGGCTTTTCAGGTCCCGGGTTCAAAGGACCCAGGACAGGCACTCCCCAGACAACACCACTCATTCATCACCCCAGACAGAGACCGTAGCCTCGAGGGAGGCCTTTTACCACTGTCTCGGGGAGGCCAGGCTCCTTCCACCTCCACATCCTCACCACCACCGGTCTTTCCACCTGGGCGCCCTCACCTCCCTCTACTGACTCCATCTGCCTCCAGTTCAAGGCCACCTCTTCCTTGAAGGCGTCTGTTGTGGACTGATTTGTGTCCCCGCCCACCCCGCAATAGGTGTTGTCAGTTCTGACCCCTAGACTTGCAGATGTAATTTCATTAGGGAATGGGTTTTCTGTACTATGTTAATGAGGTTACAGAGTGTAGGGTGTGTTTTAAGCCAATCACCTTCAAGATATAAAAGGAGCAGATTAGGCACAGACAAGGAAGCAGAGATGGGGAAGGCAGATGCCAGGCCACAGGAGATCTCCAGGGAACCAAGGGACAGAAGCTGAAAGAAACGAGGGACTCTTCCCCACAGTCGACAGAGAGAGAAAGCCTTCCCCTAGAGCCAGTGCCCTGAATTCTAGCCTCCTAAACAGTGAGAAAATAAAATTGTTTGTTAAAGCCTCCCACGTTGGTATTTCTGTAATGGCAGCACTAGATAACTGAGACACCTTCCCTGGCTAGATCTTGCCTAGATTTTCCCGGACCAAGCCTGTCTTGAATTGAATGTTTAGTTCTCCCTCTCTGGTGCTCAGCATATGAGTATACAGCAGGAGCTTGATAAATGCAAATACTCATTGCAAGATGGGCAGGAAGGGCAGGGTAGACAGTGGTGGGGAAGAGACCGTATCAGCCTCGTGTGGGCCTGTCGCACCAAAACCCCTTTCCTGCCTTCGCGAACATCTGTATAGACTTTGAGGGTGATATATAACCGCTGTTACGAACAGGAAGTTCTCCTGGTGTCTAACCTTATTCCTTCTTGCTGCTGATTCATCTCATTCTTGCTGGGTCTTGAGGATCGAATGAGTTGGACCTGCTTGCTCCGTCCTGTCCTCTGAGGGGTGCCTCTTGGCTGGTGAAGGGGACAAGGTGGGATGGGATACATTGCCAATATTATCCTCCTTGTTATAAGCAGGAAACACTGGTGGTTCAGTGGTTAGAGTCATAGCTGCTAACCAAAAGGTCAGCAGTTCGCACCCACCAGGTGCTCCTTGGAAATCCTATGGGGCGCTTCTACTCTGTCCCATAGGGTCACTATGAGTCAGAATCGACTTGATGGCAAGAAAACTAAGGCTCAGAGGGCAGGGGCCTCAGGCCCCACAGCTACTGGGAGACGGAGGTAGGATTTGTATCAGGACCAAGCGCCAGTTAGCCCTCATGGCTGTGACATCGTATTTCTCTGTGCTGACCCCTCCCGCAGCCAAGGAGGCAGGTGAGCGGCAAGAGCCTGGCTTGGTGTCCTGGACGTGCCCCAGCCTGTCTCCTTGGTCTGTCCATCTGGGTAGTGGGAGCAGAGCCACAGCGAGGGGGCAGGAGGGTATGTGGCTCACTGTTCATGGAGGACCCTCTGCCGGCCACACTGAAGGAATGCTCGCGGGCCAGCCGGCTGGCGGGAAAGGGAAGCGGATACTGTTTCCGTTGGCTGGCTGGCTGCTTTCCTGAAAGCCGCTGCCAAGTGTCCCAGGGTTGGCGAGCAGGGAGGCACTGGGAACAGAGCGGGCAGCCTGGGCAGCTGGGCAGGTGGGTAGGGCCCCAAACCAGGGGCTGCAGGCATATCCCACGTGCACCCACGGCCCCTCAGCCAGGATTCTGAAATCCAGACTTTTCCCAGATGGAAAAACACCTGTGTCAGCCTGACATACAGTTTTTCAGCTGCTTAAACGGATGCAAGTGGCCCGGGGGTAGAGTCTCTATGTATCCCCCTCGGGGTGACTATTGGTGTGTTTCATTGCAGAATTGTCAGTGTGTTTGCAGGCAGGCCCTATGTAATAAACACACGTAACTCTTGTTATCTTCCTAAAATCCAAAGAACCCCCAATTCTGGAACATATGTGGCCCCCAAAGTTTCCCAGCAGCAACAAAGGACCTGGCTGTTGCTGCTCAGAGTGGTGGCCAGTGGTTGCTGGGGGTCGTCCCAGAGGCCTGGGATGTCTGCAGCCCTCACAGTCTGTGGTTGTCACACACGCCATCAAGTCTGCCACTAAGGAAGTGCCTTCCCCATGGGCCTGAACCATCCCCCCTGGAGGTCTCTGGGAAGCGCCAGCCTCCTGCCTCCAGAGCCCAGCTCCAAAAGTCTCCCCTTCTCCTGCCTGGTGTTGCACCTCTCAGTCCTGGGTACAGCCCCTCCCCCACTCGGCTCCTCCATGGCACCTGGCACAGAGCCAGATTCTCAGGAGCTTTGGTAGGAGGAAGAGAGCACTGGACTTGGAGTCCAAGGCCTAGGCCCCAGTTCTACTTCTGCAGCTGAGCCACTGTGGCAACCAGAGCAAGGGCTTCATGACCTGAGCCTGCATTTCTCACCTGGAGCAGGGAATAATGAGCCCCCCTATCCTGTCAAACTCACAGGGCAATGTGGGGTCAAGTGGGAAGCCTATGTCAGGGCTCAGTGTGGGACCAGGGTCAGGGCTCAGAGCATGGCCAGGATCAGAGCTCAGGACGTGACCAGGCTCAGAGCTCAGCCTGGGTCCAGGCTCAGAGCTCAGTGTGCAACCAGGGTCAGGGCTTAGCCTGGCTCCGAAGTCAGGGCTAAGTATGGGACCAGGATTAGGGCTTAGCCCGGCTCCAAGATCAGGGCTTAGTGTGGGACCAGGATCGGGGCTCAGTGTCTGACCTGTATCAAGGCTCAGTGTGACCAGGATCAGACCTCATTCTCTGGCTGGAGTCAGTGGTTACAACGCCCAGGCTGGGTAAACGCCGCCCACCCTCTGGCCCTGGCACATCTTAAGAAAGGCTCTCACACATCAGGTGAGATGGTCCTAGATGAGGCATTTCTCACTGCCTTCTGTGTCCTGGCCTGTCCTGCCCCTGGGGAGCTTTCTCTTTCCAATGAGAAATGGGAGGTGCTGGAGGTCCTGTCCTAGGCTTCCCAGACCCCCTTCCCCCCCCACATGGAGCTGGTGGAGCCTGGGATCCTCCAGGCCTGCCTGTCTGGGGGGCCCGCTGTACTTCCTGCTTACAAGGCATGTCAGAGGGACAGAGACCAGGCCCGGAGGTGTTTAGATGGGTGGGAGGGGTGGGAGAGAGATGAGGCACAGGGAAGGAGCTGGAGAGCCAGCGTGGGGGTGGAGGCAGCAGGACGGTGGCCTACAGTCACAGTTCCCTGCCTGGGGGCCACTGACTCCCTGGGTGATGGCTGGCTGGTCTGAGTCCCGGGCCTCAGCATCTGTGGAGAGAGGCAAGGTCAGGCTGAGAGTCGGCCTGCAGGCCTTGCTCTCCCTCTGGGAGTTGGACTCTGGGCTTGGTGCCTCCGCCTACCCTTCCTAACCTGCCCCAGACCCTGCACTTCAGACCCTTCTCTGGAGGCTGGGCGTGTGAGAACCTTAGTCAGGCAGGGAAATCAGTCAACGGATCCACAAACACGAACGGACCCAAACACTTCATCATCATCATCACCATCGTGGTTATCACCATTGCCATCATCATCATCATCACCATCGTGGTTATCACCATTGCCACCATCATCATCATCACCATCGTGGTTATCACCATTGCCACCATCATCATCATCACCATCGTGGTTATCACCATTGCCACCATCATCATCATCACCATCATGGTTATCACCATTGCCATCATCATCATCATCACCACCACCGTCAGCCCCAATGTAGTCATCATCATCACTGCCACCATCATCGCCACCATCATCATCACCATCATCATCATCTTCGCCACTGTCATCACCATCATCGCCATCATCATCATCATCATGGTGGTGACTGTGGCGATATCTGGCATGGTGGATCCCAGGCAGCTGCTGGGCCTATCCTGGCTCTCACATGACCCCACCAACGGTGCAGTGGAATGACTCCTTCAAGGGTGGCTGAGACAAACGAGGGGGTGTGACAGTCACCACAGGAGGGGCTGGATGGGAACTGGCCAGCTGACTCAGGTGCAGCCTATGACCACTAGGTTAGCCTCTGTTACCCAGGACAGCAGGAAACAAGGAAGGCGGAGTTGGGAGACCTGCAGTGTCAGGACCCTGGGGTCAGAGAACTGACCCCCTCACCCCACACCAGCTAGTCTAATCCACAGTTCCCCAAAACTTTAAGCAGCAGAAGGTTTCGTCCATAGAAGCACATGTGAACCCCACCATGTGGAACAGAAAAAGGGGGCTGCTGGTGGCGGAGGGGCCCAGGGCCCTTTTCAGCCTTCTTTGCCCCAACTGTAGCCTCGGGCCTGGGCAGAGCCCTCAGGCTCCATGGACCCCAGTCAGACCCTGGAAAGCCCTTGCCAACAGCTCTAGGGGCCTAGACAGCAGGTGGGGACTGAGGTTCCGGGGAGGAGCAGGTGGGGCTGCTTTCAGGGGAGGGAGGAGAGCGCTCGCTGGGGAGGTGAGGAGGGGGAGGCAGAGCAGATGCTGGCTCCCTGTCCTGTCCATGGGTGTCTGGGGAGGGATGAGGGGACAGAGAGGGGAGAAAAGGCAGGCAGGGCAGGGAGGTGGGCATGGCTGCAGGTGGGAGGCCTCTCAGGCCACAGGAAGGACCCCTGGGTCCTGGCCACCAGCCTAGTCTCGTCTCCACTGGGCATGTGTGTGTGCGAGTGTGTGCACGTGTGTGTGGGCACACATATGTGCAATCAGGCAGTGCTAACACATTCTCCTGGGAGGAAGCTCTGGGAGCTCCCAGAGTCCTCCTGGGCAGGTTCTGCACCTGGTTCCTGGGTGGCTCTATGAATCTCTGGGTGAAATTGTCTTGGTTCGTGCCACGAGAGCCTGTTGGCAGAGCTGTCAAGGATCCGAGGCCCCATCCAGGTTAGGACAGGTCATGGGGTGCAGGTCAGAGTGGACCCTGTGTGATCAGCCAGCCAGCGACCAGTCACCAGTCCTCGTCACTGGTTGAGTTCAGTCCCAGGGAGACCTCGTGAGTTTCCATTCATGCATTCATTCATTCAAGAATAACTGGCTTTTCTCTGTCCAAGGCCAGGTACATAATGGCTTTCCTTCTCTGTGAATCAGTCCTGTTTAAGCCACTCCAATCCCACAGCCCTAGCCACTGCCTGCTCCTCGTCTCCGGCGAGCAGGTTGTTTAAGGCCCGCCTGACAGTCTTCTCCTGCCGCCTCAGTATGTTTACATGGGGCCGGCAGTGGAAGCTTCAGGTGCGGAGGGAGGCTCACAGTTATTCTGGCAGGGGCCCCAGGGCTGTCACGGCACACTGTCCACCTGATGTCTCAGGCAACACTGTCTCCAGTCCCGTCACTGTCCCCATTACACACATGAGTAATTGGAAGTTCAGAGGGGCAAAGTGACAGCCAATGTCACCTCACACCCTTGGACAGAGCTCTAGGTCCCTGCACGCAGGAGAGGGAGCCCAAGAAGTCTTCCTGGAGAAGGTGACATATGTGAAGACAAAGGAGGAGAAACTGGGGAGATGGAGGGAAGGGCATTACCAGAATGGAGAATACAAAAAAAAAAAAAAAAAGCCCACTGCTGTTGAGTGAATTCCGACTCATAGCAGAACTGCCCGATAGAGTTCCCAAGGAGCGCCTGGCGGATTCAAACGGCTGACCTCTTGGTTAGCAGCCGTAGCACTTAACCACTATGCCACCAGGGTTTCTGAATGGGGAATAGCCCAGACTAAGGCTTGAAAGGAAACCCTGGTGGCATAGTGGTTAAGAGCTACAGCTGCCAACCAAAAGGCTGATGGTTCAAATCCACCAGCTGCTCCTTGGACACCCTATGGGGCAGTTCTACTCTGTCCTATAGGGTCGCTGGCTGTAAGTCAGGAGGGTCAGGGGGTTTTGAACCCAGCTGCTTGGTGTGACACCTCCGGGCATCGTGGCCTTGTGCACGTGACCTAACTTCTCTGCACCTCAGTTTCTGTATCTTTAGAATGAGGGTAACGATCGTGTTAACCCCTCAGGGTCATTGCAAGGCCGACTGGAGCCTGGACTGCTGTGCTCAGGAGTTTGCGCTCTGCCCTCCAGGCAATGGAGAGCTATGGCAGGTGTTTGAGCAGTGCCCTCGGGGGATAGATTCCTGAGGCTCTGGCCAGACTTCCCGTCTGCTTAGCTCTGAGCCCCTGGAGCCCTTTCTGCATGGTGGGGTCAGGGATTTACACTGCTCTGCCCTGACCCTTCATCTGCAGAGGGACACTTGGGTTGTTTCCACCTTTTGGCTATTGTGAGTATGCTGCAACGAACACATCTGTACAAGTGTCTGTTGGAACAGTGTTTTCAGTTCTGGGCGTCACCCTATTTAATTCCTTTACCTCACTGATGACTCTCTGTAGTTGCTTGTTCCTGCTGGGCCTCAGTTTCCCTGAGTCGGGGATCGTTGGAGGTGTGAAGGGTTTTGTGTGTGAGGAGACAGGACGCTGGTGGCCGTGGCATGGGCCCCATTGCACTCACTGAGTCTCCATCTCACTGGTTGCTTGATCCCATCTTCTCCCCATGCGACCGTGAATGCGACGGGGCCCGGGATCACCTTGTCCTGGCCCAGACCTGTCACGCAGTAGGTGCTTGTGGGGTGTTCACTGAGTAAGTTCAGAGGCGCAGCTGTACCTCGGGCTTCTCTGTGGGCCTTTTTTTACAAAAAAAAAACTTCTGCTAAAGAGTGTAAAAGAGTGAACTCGGCCAGCGCTGCCCTGACGCTCCAGGGCTGGCCGTTGTCACCCATCAGGCGACCCCTCCCCTGGGCCAGAGCAAGGTGGGCGTCTACTCCATAAAGCTGTGTTTGGGCACGAGCAGGGTGGGGCTGGACCTCCCGTGCCTCATAAATCGTCTCTGAGGAAAATTTCCCAAAAGGGGTTTCAGATGTGTCGGCAGCACCCGCACAGCAGTTCTTCTGCCCTCAAGGGCAGGAATCTCCTCCCACTTTGACCACCTAGGCGCCCCAGAGGTGCTTGGTTTCTGGGGGACTGGTTACCTCCATGAACGGGGTGCTCACTGCCTCGCCAAGAGTCCACTTTTGGCTGTTCTTCTCTACATCCTACTAGAAACATGGCAGCTCCCTCAGCACCGGGGCATCGCCTTCTGAATGCACTCCTTTCCTTGCTCTCCCCCACTGCCCTGGCTGGCCTTGCCCTTCTCGTAGTGAGACCTCCAAGCACTAATTCAACAGCCAGACAGGTGGCTGCTGAGGACATGGGCGTCTGAGAGTCCTGGCTTGCCTCCTGCCTCCTATTTCTGGTTGTTTGACTTCGGGCAATCTCCTCCCCTTCCGAGGCTTGGCTTTCCCCTCTGTTAAATGGGGTTAATGAGATCCAGCATGGGCCGATGGACTCAGTGTACGTCAGCTGTAGCCCCACGACCACAGCAACGACTCCAGCCTCCACCGGGCAGTCACTTGGCACTCTGGGCTGGTTCCCACCCGGGCACTCCTTGCCAGCTCATCCCCACTTCCAGAGGCCGAAGTCCGCCCTGACGGCTCCCTGCAAGTTCCCAACACCATGTGCCTCTGTGCCTTTGCAGGTGCTGTTCCCCTGTCTGGGTGTCCTTCCCGCCCTTGGTGGCTACAGCAAGATCATCCTGCAAGACCCAACACTGATGTCACCCAAATGGTGTGTGCCCCTTCCTCTCCTCCCAGCCTCGCATTCTGCCCTGCTCTGGGGACGGTCATGGCCTGCAGAGCCTGCAGATGGGGCTGGGGGCTGGAGGTGTGTCCCAGCCAAGGAGCTGCCATTTCTCCAGCCCAGGGAGCTGCAAACTGATTCCACATGGACTCTCCTGGTAATGGGGGTGCACAGGGAGGGGTCTGCAACTTGCATCCCCTGGTCCAGATGTGGGAGAAGTTTGCGCAGGTTTGCTGGTGAACGCGTGGACACTCCCATGACAGGGCGCTCACTACATGGTTAGGCAGCTTCCTGGGAATGAGGGGTTAGCCTCCCCAAAAGGGCTGTCTGGGTCAGTGGGGTGGGGGTGGGGGCAGGCCAACATGCGGGTTTAATCAGTGACCTCCCTCCTGACTCTGGAGCCTAGCTGAGCAGAGCTGGCACAGGAAGCCCGTTCCGCTGTTCAGTGCTGCCCCCTGGTGTCTGCTGCCAGCAGTGCCAAAGTCTTGCTCCTGGGTCCACATTTCTTCTGTTCGCTGCTGGCGTCACAGGAGCAGGGACAGCAAGTGGGTCACAGACTCAGGCGCCTTGGCCAGTGGGGAACACAGCCATATGCACGGACGCGGTGGCTGAGGTGATCCGGGCTCAGGGAGGCCTCCCTCACCCCTGGGTCCATGTGGGGCCCCCGTTCTTGGGTGGAGGTGGGCTGTCCGGGTTGGGGTCCTCAGTGACATTAGCTTTCCTCGGCCAGGACGCGCTCTCCAGGGGAGTGCCAGTATTGGGGTCCCATAGCCTCAGGCTCCCTAAGTGG